>NC_058081.1:468632859-468938436 GCF_014858855.1 Bufo gargarizans | reverse complement strand
CTGCCGGATCTCAATACCAGAATTAACAACGCAAGTGTGAAAGTAGCCTCAGTGCTGTCGTACTGTCACTTGCAGCGGTTTTGCGTTCGGTCACAAAACAGAATGCTGACGAAACGGTAGGCACCCTGAACGGATCTCTTAACATCCAGAATGAATCCAGAGGACTAAACGGAAACGTTTATTTATTTTTTTAGGTATTGAGATCCCTTTTCCGGATCACACGCAAGTGTGAAAGTAGCCTGAATCTGTCAATAAAGTACCATATTTTTTCAGATTTGTCCACCAAATTTACTCGTATTGATTTTTATAATTCTTTTTTAAAATCCATAAAAAAAGTTTTAATAATTAAAAAAAAAATGTCAATGGGAAAAACACCTGATCTGTGGTAGATCCTTAAAGGGATTCTCTTGGTATAATAATATTTTTTTTTTCGCAATTGCCCCTAGATTGTCTCTGGTCCTCCATGCCGCCTCCCTGCGCGGTGTTTACATCCAGTTGTGCATGGGCATGTTCACATGCTCGCCGTCGCCAATGACTGGCTTCAGCTGTGACGTGGCCACAAGCAGCATGTCACTGTTAAAGCCAGTCATTGGCTGGAATGGTGCATGTGACCATGTCTATGCTGCAGCAGAACACAGCGCAGAGACCGAAACATGGACATGTGGGAGCCGGCGTGGAGGGCTGGAGCGGCAGGAAGCAGGTAAGTATGAATCTTCCATTTATGGAGGCAGGCTGGAAGAACTTGCAAAAAAATAATTATTCCCGGAAAACCCCTTTAAATAGGCATTTTGACATTTATTGTATATGAATACAGTATATGAATGTCTGATAGGTGAGGGCACCTATTTCTAGATTGTGGGTTCCTCAACCCCTATCCCACCTGCTGAGGTACTGTAGTCACTGGACACCACATCAAGGGGGAGAATGAATGTAGAGGTCGCATTGCACTCTGCATTTACTTGTATGGGAGCCAAGGAGCACTGGCTTGGCTATTTCTGTCAGGCCCATAGAAGTGAATGGAGTAGCAGCCGCGCTTGCGTGGTACACTTCCCATTCCTTTCAATGGGACAGCCAAAAATAACCAAGGGTGCTGCTCGGCTATTTTCAGCACTCCCATAGGAATGAATGGAGGCCGGCCGAAAATGCACGGTGCGCCCTCCTTCACTTTATGGGCTCTATTCTGGGACCCGCACCTATCAGACATTGGAGGCATATCCTAGCGTTATGTCCCCAATGTATGAGGTGGGACAACCCCTTTAAGGGGTTACTTGTGGCAGCAGGGCCGGTGCTACCATAAGGCAGACCAAGCGGCTGCCTTAGGGCGCACACTGGGGGAGGGTGGAAAAATTTGACATGGAGGGCGAGAAATGTGACATGGAGGGCTGATGTGACATAGGGGGGTGATTTGACATGGAGGGGGAGAAATGTGACATGGGGGCTGATGGCTTACAGGGGGCATGATGGCTGACATGGGGGGCTAATGGCTGACATGGCGGCATGATGGCTGACATGGGGGGCTGATGTCTGACATGGGGGTCTGATTAACCTTGGGGGTCTGATTGTGGCTGTGAGCTGAGATCTGATGAACATTGGGGGTCTGATTGCTGGTCTGACCTGAGGTGTAATGGAAAATATTAATTTTTTTGTTATTATCCTCCTCTAAAACCTAGGTGTGTCTCAGAGGGCGAAAAATACGGTCCTCAAACCAGCGATTGTCTAAAGCAGAGAGAAGATACCAGGACCACACAGAGGAGAAGCCAGCTGCTGCAGACGGGACCAGGGCCAGGTGAGCTGCGTGAGCTGCGCCAAAATGTAGCTTCGCTTGTGTTGGCAAAAATCCTTGCACCGGCCCTGTGTGGCAGGCATAGTAAAGGAAACAGCTAGGGAAAAGGAACCAAAGAGGGTCAACCTGGAGCAAAGACACTAAGGGAGAACTTTGGGCAGAGGCACTAATGGAGACAATAAGCAGATGCTGTTGGGACCTTCAGTGATCAGCTGGGATCATTGGGGGTATACAACAGTAAGTGTTTAATTCTGTTGCAGCACCTCCTCAGTATTACACAGTGGTTATTGCAATCTGTTTGTGGACAACAAGCGGTTGGTTTCGTAACATAGATATAGGCCATGTATAATGCTGAGTCATTTTTGCTCTGCTTTATCATGAGTTACACTATATATATCGCATTCAGAGTACCATTCAGAAATATTCTGCATGCTGCTCAATATCAGCAGGGTGCTGACAAACTATATCACATAGTTATATTTCATTATGCAACTAGTAGGCTTTATCTTACAGTGGACTATGCTATAATACATTGTGGAGATATAGATCATCTAGATCACTTCAATGTATGGAGTCTCTGTGCAAACACTATACTATATCTCCCAATATTCAATCCTACCCTTTTCCTCTGGTGGACTGATGGAAGATCCAAGAAGCTGACATCACAGAAAACGTTATTACGTTTCTTTGTTAAAATTGGGGGCCGCGAGGAAGATACTGATGCAAAAGATGATGCTATCACCTTGTTATTTAAGAGTGAACTCACACATTTTGTTCTTACCAGGGATGGATTAGCTCACCAGAGTACCAGAAGATCCTCCATGGGGCCAGGCTCTGATACCATAGTGGGCCTCCAAGACACAGGAGAAAAAAACCTATTGGGCTGCCTTTTCAGACAATCACCTGCCACTAGGGTCTATTTCTTTGATTGAAAACCTATTAAACTTGATGATATTGATATTGATGATTTGGGCCTCAAGAATAATTTATTTGGTGAGCCCAAGGAATCCCATTCTGACACTGGTTCTTACAATGGATTTTCTATGATATTTAGAGGAACTGAAGCAAATCTCCCTGAATCAGATGAATCCAGTTACTAAGTATTCTTTTCTCTGCCTTCTCTGCCCTGGTTCTGGGCTAATCTTGCAATTAAGTCCTGGAAATAAGTGCTGAATTATTAGAATCTCTGGATTATTGGATGCCAAATTAAAGGAATGAAATACTTCTTTCAAAAACCTACTTTTTATTTTTTTCTTGGGTTACTTTTGGTTGTCAGCTGCACAGGGCGTATTTCGATGTGACCTTAACTGTCAATGTCAATGTCACAGTTAGGTGGCCCTGTGGTAACCTGATAAGCCTTAGCCTTCTGGTGTGGTGTCCTTCAAGCCATTAATGAAGGAAATACACTGGCATGGTAGCATAACCGTATATAGCAGACCAATTCAAGCCCATGTCATGCAGATAACACAAGGAGGGTGTAACGGAGATTATACAGCATAAATAATTGGCTTTAGAAGGTTTCCCTTTTTCACCATTGTCCTATTTTGTCAAGTAGTTTTAAATTCTGTTCAGCTGTTCCTCTCATATCTGATTCTAAGAAAGCTGGGTGACGCCCAGTATGTCTGCCAATACCGGTTTCATCCAGTGTTCATAGTATCCTAAATAGCAAATCTGCCTGGTCATGCTGCAATAAAGAAGCATTGGTTGTATCTATATTTAATTAGGCAGATATCAGAGGCCAATGCATACGGCGCGATGATGTCATCGCGCCGCCTGAGCCGTACAGCGTGGGACACAGGCCGGAAGAGGCCTGCATCGCATCGCTGACATTGAGGTAAGTATAACAGTTTTTTTTTATGTACAATACTTTTACTGGCACATGATTAGGGGGGTGTTCTTGTTACTGGCACATGATTGGGGGGGTGCTCTTGTTCCTGGTACATGATTGGGGGATGCTCTTGTTACTGGCACATAATTGGGGGGTCTCTTGTTACTGGCACATGATTGGGGACCTCTATGGGGGCACATCTTACTGGCACATGATTGGAGGACATCTATGGGGGCACATTTTACTGGCACATTATTGGGGGGCATCTATGGGGGCACTTATTACTGGCACATTATTGGGGGCACTTATTACTGGCACATTATTGGGGGCACTTATTACTGGCACATTATTGGGTGGCACTATGGGGGCACTTCTTACTGACACATTATTGGTGGGCACTATAGGGGCATCTACTGAGGCCACAAAGAAGGGGTATTTTATATTGGGGGCTCTGTACAGTAGCATTTTATACTGGGACACATTATGGTGGGTACTATGGGGAATGGGGGGTGCTATGGGGTCATCTACGGGGGCCACTAAGAAGGGGTATTTTATACTTGCAAATCATGGGGGACACTGAGGACATCTACTGGGGCACTGTATATCGGGGTATTTTATACTGGCACATTATGGGGACATTAGCTCAACTGGGGGCCTTACAAGGGGGTATTTTTTGCACTGTCACATTATAAGGAGAATTATTTCTACTGGGGGGCATTATGGTGGACTTTATTACTCCCCATGGTATGACCCCCTAGTAGCAGCACCAGCCTCTCCCTGCTCGGCTATCCCTCTGCCCCTTCTCCAAATCCTTATTATGAAATCTTTCTCATTAGGATAAAACACAACATCAGCTCCGCCGAGCCCCCGGCCAAAGTGTTGAAGTGGTGTCCGAAATCCCAAGGGCCAAGCCAAGTAACTGTAAGTGTTCATGTGAAATATGTTTATGTTATACACATATAGCCTACACTGTGCCACACAATATACAGTATACCGCTACACTGTGCCGCACATTATACAGTATACCTCTACACTGTGCCACACAATATACAGTATACCGCTACACTGTGCCCCACAATATACAGTATACCTCTACACTGTGTAGTCTGTTCTATAAGCACCATTGTTTTGTGGCGGCAGACAGAAAATAATCTGGAAATGCCTGGTTGTCACTTGTCAGCTAATACAGGGTGGCCAACGGTAGCCCGCCTCAAATATTTCCAAATCAGACTGCCTAATAGTAAATCTGTCTTAGTTGCCCATAGTAACCAATCAGAGCTCAGCTTTCAGTTCCTACAGGGCTCTGCAAAAATGAAAGCTGAGCTCTGAATGGTTGCCATGGACAACTAATACTAATTTACTATTAGAAAGATTGATTAGGAGATATTGGAGACGGGATACTTTTTCGTGGACCACCCTGTATAACTAAAAAAAACTAATGGGTGAACAGGGTATGAAGTCAAGTGATGGGAAGTGTGCAAGACCAAGTGAAATAATCAGTGGAATTACCAGCTACAGGAGGCCATATGTATTACATGGAATGAGTGACTAAAACAATGGGACTGGTGATGGTGGTAGTGGGATTAGTGACTGTGGCAATGGGATTAGTTAATACGACATATTGACCTACAGTGGGCATTTGGACCAGTGACTGACATTTTCTTTCTGACACGTATTCCACCACGTTCAGGCTGATGAAGAGGAAGATTGTTACCTGTAGAGTTAGTTACATTCTTATGCATTACTGGTGTCAAACTTCTTCTTTCTGCCCTCCATACCGGACATGGCTTCAATATTTTTACGCCAGTCAGTAACCTCGACACCTTTCTCCTGTAACAGAACAAACAATAAACAATGAACCACATTCAGAATTCAAGGGGTCTAATGCTACCGAATGAAAATAAATGGGCATTGGTCTCAGGTGGCCATCATCATCTGCCACCCAATATCAATACTTGCAGTTCTAGAGGGCCTGTGTGTCACCTACAGTACACCACAACATCACCTTAGTTAGTACCCCATGACAACCCTATATAATTTATGCCACTTGAGTTGGGGTGACTCAGTAATATAGTGCGCTACATGAGCAGCAACACTAATCTATTGCATCCCCAGAGCAAGGGTACAACATGACTGTGTAAGCTGGCCTAGAGTAAAATACCACTGGGAATTGGGCACTATGTAAACCACTGTGAATTGGGCACTATGTAAAGGGACACAATGCCAGTGCACTACACTACTGGGCTCTATATGACGGTGTTGTCTTGGCACTGCAAAGCTGTGACAGCAGGGACGGGATAGCTCAGGGTACCACTTTATACCATTGAGAACACTATGCCCCCGGTTTACCATAGTGAGATTTATCAAACTGGTGTTAAGTAGAACCAATCAGATTCCACCTTTCATTTTTACAGCTCCTTTGGAAAATGAAAAGTGCAATTTGATTTGTTGCTATGGGCAACTAGGCCAGTTCTAATTTACACCAGTTTGATAAATCTCCACCTAAGTGATGCATGTTCCACTGATTAGGAAGCTACTGGTTTAAATTCCAGTAGGTAGAAGCAGAGCTCTTGATCATCAATATACAGCATAAGACTCCTGAGGCCAGTTATTGGCTTCTGTGGCATACAGGACGTCACAGCTGCAGCCAAAACAATACGTCACTAGCTGAAACCCGGGGTAGAAGACAGGGCAGCAGTGCTGGATGGCAATGGTGCAGGAAGATATGGCTTTTATTATTTTACCGGGCTTCTAGCACTATGGTAAATAAAACAAACTCTGCCATTCCCTTTAACACTGGGACGGGGCACAGTATATATAGTTGAGTACAGTAAATACCAGTGAGTAATAAAACAGAAGCACACAAGGTACCACTGGGTCACCAAGCACAGTGCGATGCTACGTTTGAGAGTTGCAGTGCTTTTAAAAGGTGTAAGTTTGCCGGCCGTGAGGACTATTTCCATGTTACCACATTTGCCCTTGGCATCAATATAGCTTGTCTAGCCATGACACATGAATGGTATACTGCTGAGGAAACTGGCTGCAGCAGTCACGTGCCGTATACCAGTACATCACCACTGCAGTCTGTAGAAAAGCAGCGGCACGAGGACCAGATTGGTACACCATTTGGGGGTCCAAGACTTTTAATTATCTTGGACAACCCTCTTAAATCTGAATCCATTTATGAATCCTGATAGGCATCAAATGCAGCAGCAAGCTAAACAGCCTGAGGCTGACAGTACAATTATTACTGCTGCTGATCTATGAGACTCATAGAACTTGCTGCACCCAAACATCAGGTTTATGGGATTAGTAGCAGAAGCAAGCGACAGATCCTTACTATAAATTTCTGAGGCTACAGCAACAAATTTTCAAAAACCTACAATGATGATTACGGCTCGGCTTCTGGGGGTAAGGGATACAGACAGAGAGAGAGACCACCATAAGGAGACCAGATCTCAAGGAAGCAAAAATCCCTCCTTGTAATGCACTGCTGAACCCAGGGGCACATACCCCCCCAGGAGAAAAAAAGTGACATGAACCCTACAAACACTTTCTGAATACGTACAATTCTGGAGCATCATTTCTTAAGGTACTTTCACACTAGCAGTTTTCTTTTCCGGTATAGAGTTCTGTCCTAGGAGCTCAATACCGGAAAAGAACTGATCAGTTTTATCCTAATGCATTCTGAATGGAGAGCAATCCGTTGAGTATGCATCAGGATGTCTTCAGTTCAGTCACTCTTACATCATCCAGTGTACTGGCCGATATCCCGCCCGCGCATGCGCACTGCATGGAACGATGCTGCCGCCCACAATGGTCATCACAGCGCGCTTGCGCCGGCGGGATATCGGCCAGTACACTGGATGACGTAAGAGGCTTACAGGGCGGGCCAAGCAACAAGCTGGGGAGGGGTTATGTGAGAAGAAGGAAAAGCGGCCTGGGCACTTACAGCCCGAACACCGCCCCTGGTCACTTGCGAACCCTCATTTACATATGAATAAAACTCAGTTTTTGCCCCTGGTGAACATCCAAACATAAAGACAAAGGTACCATTTGACTGATCTATAGTTATTCTACCGTGCTATGTAAGTGGGCAAATTGTGGTGACAGACTCCCTTTAACATGTACCATCAATCAGTACTACAGGTGCATATGTGAAACCGAGTAGACTATCTTATTAGGAGAAATGACATCTTCCTTACCTTCCAGCATGGTTTCCCTTTCCCTACCTGCAGAAGCTACCTTTATCAACCAAAAAATCCATCTAGTGTAAAACATTACATAGAAGAGAAGGAGGAGGGGGATGCAGCTGCAGTAACATGAGGAGGAGATTGGAGGAGGAGCAGCAAGGAGGAGACATTTGATTGGTTCAAAGCCCACAGCACAGTTCTTAAGCCACGCTTTGTCCATACATGATACAATTATTGAATGTCAAAAAGTTCAGTAAGCCCAATGCTTCAGTGGACTTAACCTAATATCTTCATGTCAGGCGACTTACCTTCTCGTCCTCCTTTTTCACTGATTTCAGGTTGGCCCTCAGATCTAAAGAGACCTTCTGTGCGGAACCCAGGAGGGCTTTAAGCATAGCATCTGCAGAAATACGGACTCTGCGCAGGTTTGGACGCTTGAATTTTCCCTTGAGGTCAAAAATCTTCTGATTTAAGGCATCAATCTATGAGAGGAAAATGTCAAAATTCAAAAAGCTGTAGACGGATACCCAGCAGCAGGTGCAGGACAGCAAGGAAAATGAGACATCAATCGAGGTCTACTAATGGCACCTGTAGGGCAGTGACGTGGGGGACTGCCGCCCTTCTCAGCAGCGGCACGGCACTGGCAGATGATGTGTATGAGAGAATTGCTCATATTGTCATTTACTAGGATGAAATTAAAGGGGCCGGACACTTTCTGGCTAGTGTAGAGCAGTGAGTATGTAAGATGCCATGAAATATGGCTGTCCACATAGCAGTCCTGTCCATAAGATGGCCGCTGACGGCCACAGACACATCACTCAGTCTCCTCCATTCTACACACTGCGCCTGCACTAAACTCCCAACAGTACAAGTGCAGATGACAGGTGCAGTGTATTTGAATGAAAAAGGCTGAATAATGTGTCTGGTCACATGACCTTTTATCGGCGGCCATTTTATGGAAAATGACCCTACGTGGACATCACAAAAGACTTAACCACCAAGGGGGCATACTTTATGAAATATAGAATATGGCACTCAAAAAATCAACAAATAACAGCAAGAAGCTGCAGATGCTGTGATACGTGTGGAGCTTTGGACCTTCCACCATACTTGATATGTCAGACTAGTATTTTACTTTAAGTACCATTTTGGACATATTTGTCTTATCTTTTGCATCACTAATTATCGCAAATGTTTCAATGGACATCATTGAAGTCATTTACAGTTGTTAAACTCATTTTCACTTGTGCTTTATATGCACTGGTCAAATTTGGTATTTTTTGTATGAATTTGGTACCTTTTCTCAGTTTTTTAGGGGCGGATTGTGGGAGGTGTAGGTTTATTCATTATTTTTGCTGTACACCTCCTACTGTATGTAACATTGGGGTTAATGATTTTTAATGTTTTCTGTGTTCATGTTTTGGATATTAATATAATTTCGGTTTTAATCATGTGATTTTTGGTGTGCACCTTTCTGTCCTTTTTCATGTGCTTCTTGCCCTATTTTGAATAGATACTTCGTTGCTTGATTTTTGAGATATATCTACATATTAACAAAGGCTTTGATATTAGTAACAGCCTCGCTTACAGGAAAACTGTCTCATACACAGGGCCAGCCTCAGGGATGTGTGACCTGTACAGTTGTACAGGATGTATCAGAGGCCTGGGCTGAGGGGGTACCTCAAATGCCCTGGCGAGTCACGCATGAGACCACCACATATTGATTTTATAACCCTATCATTTAGACCTTGCAGGGCACTACTATTAGATTACTTTAGGTACTGCATGTATGTGGAGTTTGTTGGTCACTGTATGTTAGTATTATTTGAGCACTATATGGCGGTGTTTAAAGGGGTTATACAATTTCAGAAATATCCTCCCCATGTGCTGGGCCCCTCACAGGTAATATACTTATCCCGCTCTCCTCGCCTCTCCTGGTCCCCGCACCGCTGCTTCTCCCTGCACACCAATAAAAACATCCGGTGTTGGAGAGGGAGCAGCCAATGGCATGCAGGGATGGGGACGAGCCTCTCTAGCCTCACCAGCGATGCTAGGGAGGCTCGTCACCGTCTGCCATTGGCTGCTCCCCCCCCAACACCGGATGATTTCACCCTTGTGCAGGAAGAAGCAGCGGTGCAGGGACCAGGAGCGGCGCCAAGAGCGGGGACCCAGGTAAGTATATTTCCCGTGAGGGGCCCAGCACATGGGAGGAATGTTTCTGAAATTGGATAACCCCTTTAAATAGTAATTAGTGACACTGTAAAGTATATTACGCTTACAGTATGTACTGTTGGATTAGTTACCAATCTTATCATTAGACACTGTATTGCATGGTTAGCTGTACAATGTCATATGGGAGGGCGCTGAAAGAAGGTACCACACAGGGCATCGTAGAGTATAAAGTTGGTCCTATTCATACTCTAATATTTCATTGTAAAAAAAACTATTAAAATCAGGCAAGGGCGGACTGGGAACTCAAAGTTGCCCCATGTTGTAGGTGGGTCCAAATTGACAGAAGGCAGGGCCAATATATGTAGGAGGAGCCAGTAAACTGTAGTGCAGCATAAAGTACTGCCCCAGCAGACACAAATATACTGCACAGCACAAACACTGCCGGACCCCCCCCCCCCCCCCTCAACCCCCCAAAGCACCCCTTCCCCGCTGGCCTAAACATTCAACTTTAACTCCTTCCTGAGAACAGCCATACAGTTGAACGCAGAAGAAAGTTTCTTCAGCCAGCCAGGTGCATCAGTAATTTCCCTGTAGGGTCTATGGCCAGTCCACCCCTGCTCCATCAGTAACATGATAACCAGGAGAGGCAGGCTTTTAGCTGTGATCAACAGAAGCACTAAAAAACTGTACAATGTCTACATGTGCTTGTAGGGTCATGAGTGCAGACAGTAGCAGGCCCAGAAGCATTTAGTAATATAGAATTGGAGAAATCTTACTTCCAGACCATTCTTTTTGACTTTTACTTCAATATTGTAACGTTCTTCATCAACAACGTCAATCTGTCTGTGAAGTTTTGCGCATAATTGCTAAAAAGAAAAAGTTATGTACACATCATTAGCATCCTCATTTTAATGTATACACAATGTTTAATGTATAATATATAACTATATGTAACAGGGGGGATGCAAGTCGTTAACCTGTTGGAAAAGATTGCAGCAAATGTTGATTTTCCCTGCAGCACCACCACAGGCGAAATAATGAATTACACATCTCTCATAGCTATCAGTGGGCTGTCGGTATAATACATGGGCGTGCCAGCATTCAGCAAGAGATTGTCTTTGTAGCTGTTCTCTGCTCTGGCTAAAAGATGTGGGTCCTGAACTTGGGACTCCATCCAGTAAATGTGAATTTCCTAAGAGGGTATCTGAAAAAGAGTTTTCTAAACATGTGTTCCTCAACTCCAGTCCTCAAGGCCCACCTACCGGTCCCGATTTGAGAATATCCCTCAGAATGAATACCTGTGGTAAGTCCTGATGCACGGACACTAATTATATCACCTGCTCTATACTAAGGAAATCCTGAAAACATGATCGGCAGGTGGGCCCTGAGGACCGGAGTTGAGGAACCCTGTTCTAAACCAGGCATCCCCTTTTATATGTTTAATATGGCAGTAATACTTCCAAGCCTCATTGTAATGTCCCAGACTACATGCCACGCATCATCCTTAGATTCACAAATGACAACTCTCCAAATCTAGATTGTGATTATTACCTGTAACTCCTGGATACTCAGCCCATGACACTGTAAAGGAGGAACATTCTCACTGAGATTTCTTGCTTTTTCTTCTTCGGTTTCTTTGATCTCTCTTTCTAAATCTTCACTTGCTTTTGCAAGCATAAGAGTCTATGACAGAAAGAGCTCAATATAAAAACCAGCGAATTAGGTCTAAAAAATGCAATGTTAGATGGTCGAAAGCCAGAATCTGATCTGTCTAGAATCTGATATCCATAGAGTCAATCTTAAAGGCATCCCGTTACACTGTAACAAATTATCACAAATGTTTCTTCGATAAGAGACTAAATAATTGAACATGGCAGAAGAAGCCTTGAAGAACTGAAGCCTCTAAACCAGGGATCGGTAACCTTTGCACTCTATCTGTGGTTAAACTACAACTCCCAGCATGCACACCCAATCCACTACCACTATTAGACAGGCAGAACCTTTACTTGCTCTTTTAAATGATAACAAATACAGGTGTGGCCCGCCAATAGCAGTAATCAGCATTGGCGTCCTGTGGCTGGACCACACCATGTACGAGCACCTTAAAGAATCATAGATGATTTCTCCAAGTTAAAACTTGGGCAGCCTTTGTAAATGGTATAAAATAACCAAAGAATCCATACTCTACCCCTGGTTACTCCAATGCTGTGCTCTGGTCCTCACTGCTACTGTTTATTTGACTGGCTTCACCGTTGAAGTTCTGTGCAAATGGTTCACCACTAAAGCCATTCACTGACCTCAGAAGTAATGTCCTATGTACTGCTGAGGCCATCAATTGGCTGCACGGTGACTTGTGTGCATGAACTGTCACCGGTGGAGGCAGGAAAAAGCTGTAGTGAGGACCAAAATGCAACCTGGAGGTTTCAGCACAGTAGGCAGGAAACACACAAACAGTGAGCCCTGGAACCCAGCCTGCTTTCGCTGCCTACTTGCAGTGCAAGCCCTAAGTGGCAAGTCCGCAACTGGTCAGCGTTCCCTGTTCTGCTGAGATGAGAAAACACAAAAACGTGGTTGTACAGGAATTGTTCAGAACCTGACGGGGGTCACAGTACCAAATCACAAGGCAGAGAGTGGTCAAAGGCAAGCTGAGGTCAAAGCAAGGGAGCACAGCAAGGGAGTAAAACCTTTAACTGGCAAGGGTGTATTGGCAGCAGGGGATTTAAATAGAGCGCTGAGTGCCTGGATCAGAACCTGGTAGGTCCAGGGACCCCGGCGCCCCATTGGACCAGAACACAATAACCTAGACATAGGCAGGCTGAGCAATCACCCAGCCTGCATCATAGCAACACACCTATGCCAAATAAAGCATGAAAAATCTCCGCCAGCGTGTATGCACTCCATTTCTATGGATGCGCTCGCATTACCAGGGGGTGTGGCTGGGTAGTGCATCATGAGGGTGTGGTCCGGCATCACGTAGTGCTAGTTTTTCTACCATAATGAAGAACTAGACTGATCTCTGTGGCCATTTATGTGAACTAATATATGGTTATACAGGGTTGCAAAAACATGCCGTACCAACCTATCTGGTATTGCAGCTCAGCTGAGGTAAAGTAGCACGACCACATGTGACCAGAATACAAAGAAAGTAAACCAATTTTTTTATCCTGTACATAGCAATCAATATGAGTTCCATAGCAATTACTAGATTTTTTTTATAACTACTGCAGTATTATATAAAATAGTGTTTTTCTTTTTGCTGTGTCACACAGAAGTATGAGTCGTATATCAAAAGTGTTTCCATCTAAGAAAGCTATATGAGATGTAAAACCAGCCCGGAGGTGAGAGTGCTGATAATGTACTGTGTGTGTGATGTTTGCATGGATTATGTCTTTGCGCTGTTTGTTTGTCACTTGCTGATTCATAGAGACACTTTGTGGCCTTTCTGGGCAGGGAGATAAGGCAGAATTGGCTGTATAAGATATCTACAGAGTACATGGCATAAACTATACAAAACATATTTGCATCTCAGGCGCTTTACAAACCCCTTAAAGGACATGTTCACCAAAAATTATTACAATTTCCAGAAAAGTTGCAAAACTTCTTTCCAGTTGAAAACCCATGTGGGATCTTTAATGGCCACTATATCAGTTGTCACCCCACTTTCTCAGGGGCAGCTATTTTCCAGCCCACTTTATTATTCTGTTTTGTGGTTGTAATAGTATCCTCTAGTTCAGACTTTTTCATAGTTGATGGGGATGAGCGAATCGACTTCGGATGAAACATCCAAAGTCCTTTCGCTCATTCCTATTGATAACTTTTAAGTAATATTTTTGTTAGGAAGATTAATGTAATGCATATTACAGACCTTCAGTAATGACCATACCCCAATAATGATAAGAAGGAGCCCACTGGAGTGGCACCATGAATTGACAGCTGAAGAAACCCCATTAAAAAAGTATCAACCAGAATATCTTCATGAATAGTGCCAAAGTCTCCCCCCTTACCCCTCTCAAAAAAAAATAATGCTAGCTGGAGCGCCCCTATTAAAATAATTGCCGGAAATTCTTCATGAATACTGCAAGCTAAAGTGCCCCTAACTATTGCGCCATTAACAAAGTCTGCAACATAAACCGTGCCAAAAATGATGCCCCAAATAATTTTGACAACCAGGATGTTTATTAAAAAATTAAAAACAGAGCAAAATCGGTACCATAGAGCGAAGGAGCGAAGAAGAGATCAATGACTGACCTGTGTGTTGGCCACACTCCTGGCTTTATAAATGATGTGTCTGATTTTATGGGGCCACAGAGTGCTCCCAGGGAGTCTGTCAGCATTTTTGACCATTCAAAACTACTAAAAGCACCAAGTAGGGACTGGGGACAGAAGGATAAACATAGATTTTGTGGAGTTTTTATTATCAGGAGTAGTGTGGCTATGAAGTTTTATTCTGCTACACACGGCTCTTGCAAGTGCCTTGGAGGAGGGGCTTTACTGTGATGTGTTTTCTTCATTGCGCTGCTTCACAAACTTTCCCCTCTGAGCCACCAGGAGACCAATCAAGAGACCTTTACAGCTGTCAGGGCCGAGGGGAAGAGCCGTGAAGCACCACACCCCGGGCACTCTACAAAAGTTATATTTGTCCTGCTCTCCCTGATCTAGTACCGCCAGTAGTTTAGTATGGTCAAACTGCTGACAGACTTCCTTTAAAGTAAATTTTCATCCTTGAATGCTATTTTTTATCGAAAAATAGTTGCAACATTCTGAATTGATTTTTTTTATATACATGTCCCAAATTTACCTGTCCGGCCTCCAGCAGCGAGATCTCCAGCTTCGTCGAGACCACACCTGAACAGACGCTTTGCTAAGCCATGCCCCCTGGTGATGCAACAGCATCCTTAGCAATAGGATGCAATGCTTTATTTTTCCCCACAGCGGGTGTGTGCTGGAGGAGACGAGCAGTGAGATGATTGCTCAGCTGATCTATTCCTGTGTGCTAGTGTTCTGACTAATGATCCAGGGACTCACTGCTTTATTTAAACTCCTTCCATATACCAGTGCCATATACCAGTATTTGATCTCGGCATGTCTTTTGATTACTCTCTGTCTCTCGTTTTTGTACTGCTTTGTCCACCTGGTTCTTACCCATTTTTGTACGACTATCCCTTTGTGTTGTTTTCATCTCTTGGTGTTTGTCTGTCTCTGCACCTTAGTAGCATAGGGACTGTCGACCATTTACGGTCTTGCTACCTAGGGCTTGACCTGCAAGTAGGTAGGAAAAGTGGGCTGGGTTCCAGGTCAGGGCTCACTGTCCATGTCTGTCCCTATCTACAAGTGTTACAATATATTGATAGCATCTGACACAGAACCAAATTCTCTGCATAGACACAGATATAAGCAGTAACATTCTGGCTGTCCGCGGCTACCACTAGGGGGAGCTTAAAGGGGTTGCCTGACATCAGAAAATATCTCCAGACCCTTACATTTTATAAAGTATTAAAACATTGGACAGTTACCACTTAGGCTACTTTCACACTAGCGTTCTGCTGTCCGCTCGTGAGCTCCGTTTGAAGGAGCTCACGAGCGGAGCAGAACGCTTCCGTCCAGCCCTGATGCAGTCTGAATGGATGCGGATCCGCTCAGACTGCATCAGTCTGGCGGCGTTCAGCCTCCGCTCCGCTCGCCTCCGCATGGCCAGGCGGACAGCTGAACGCTGCTTGCAGCGTTCAGCTGTCCGCCTGGCCGTGCAGAGGCGTGCGGATCCGTCCAGACTTACAATGTAAGTCAATGGGAACGGATCCGCTTGAAGAAGACACCATATGGCTCAATCTTCAAGCGGATCCGTCCCCCATTGACTTTACATTGAAAGTCTGAACGGATCCGCTCAGGCTACTTTCGCACTTTGAAATTTTTCTAAGTTATTAATGCAGACGGATCCGTACTGAACGGAGCCTCCGTCTGCATTAATATGATCGGATCCGTTCAGAACGGATCCGATCAAGCGCAAGTGTGAAAGTAGCCTTAATTCCCCACCATTTCCACTGCTATCGTTCTGGTCTGTGATTACAGGCTGCAGGGGTGATGTATCAGTATACAACACGTGACCGGTGCAGCCAATTGTGGTGTATAGGTTGAGACTGCCAAAGCCAGTGATTAGCTGCAATGGTCATGTGCCATATAGGACTACATCACTGCTGCAGCCTGTAAACGGAAACAAGAAGGATTGGTGCAACATTTGTGAGTCCAATCTTTTATCATTTTATCACACATAAGGGCTATGGTGAGATTTTCGAATAAGTTGGACAACAGCCATTTTACAAGATAGGGGACAACTAACTGATCATAGGGGTCCCACCACTGGAACCCTCATCAATCCTGAGAATAGGAATACCGTTGTGCTGTTCTGATGAAGTTGCAGGTTGAGCCAAGTAAAGCACTCGTCTATTTCCGGTGGTCCCATAGAGAATGAATGGAGCAGCATGGCACATACTCAACCTGCCGCTCAATTACTTTAGAGGAACAGGACCCCCATTCTAGGGATTAGTGGAGGTTTCAGCAGTCAGTTAGTTATCCCCTAACTGTGGATAGGGGTAACATCTAAACTTGGCACAGCCCATTTAAGAGCTTTCTGCATATTGTTCATATATATTGAAATCAATACTATAACCGTACACAGCTACCTCCTGAGCTCCTTCTAGTGGTGGATGCAGATTGCAGATCTACACAGGGGATTTGGAGCTCTCTAAAAAAAAATCTCTGATCATAAACATAAATTTAAAAAATACGAACCAACTGAGAATTCTGAATCTACAAATGATATGAAGATAAAAGTAGAAGATTCACTTTAAGGACTGTTACTAAAGGGCTTATCCAGTTATTTTTTTTTATCTCACAAAGGATGACAAGTCTTACAAGAATTGCATTGTGATTAATTATTTTTATCTTACCGGGTGAGGACTGTGCTACCCTGTCTAATTATGTTGCAGGCACTTCTGGGATCACGTGTTAGGGCATGTAATTCTAGCCTGGTTTAAACCCATAAAGTTTGCAGGTTCTGCATGTGCAGTCAGGCAGCCTCAGGCGCAGACAGCTCATAGCGCCTGAGGCGGTCTGTGCAGACGAAACTCCCGTACACTGTGGGTTAAAAGCAGACTAGGAGCACCTGCCCTATCTACAGCACTTGATCCCAGACGTGTCCGCAACATAATTATATATATATATATTTTAAATAAGCAGATAACCCCTTTAATTCTGTTTAGAATAAAGCATTGTTTTATGTGCACCTGGTAGAAAATATTATCTCTCTTATTATCCGGACAGAGCAAGAAGTAGTGAAGGAGTGTTGTAAGTGTAGTACTTTGATATTTGGACATTTGCCTACTTCCCCTATGCAAAGTTAAAACGTCTTACTTTTTTTCTCTGGAAAGGGTTAACTAAGGCTACTTTCACACTAGCGTTCGGCTGTCCGCTCGTGAGCTCCGTTTGAAGGAGCTCACAAGCGGACCCGAACGCTTCCGTCCAGCCCTGATGCAGTCTGAATGGATGCGGATCCGCTCAGACTGCATCAGTCTGGCGGCGTTCAGCCTCCGCTCCGCTCAGCAGGCGGACACCTGAACGCTGCTTGCAGCGTTCGGGTGTCCGCCTGGCCGTGCGGAGGCGTGCGGATCCGTCCAGACTTACAATGTAAGTCAATGGGGACGGATCCGTTTGAAGATGCCACAATATGGCTCAATCTTCAAGCGGATCCGTCCCCCATTGACTTTCAATGTAAAAGTCTGGACGGATCCGCTCAGGCTAATTTCACACTTAGCTTTTTTTTTGCTAATATAATGCAGACGGATCCGTTCTGAATGGAGCCTCCGTCTGCATTATTATGATCGGATCCGTTCAGAACGGATCCGATCGAACGCTAGTGTGAAAGTAGCCTTATACGGTTTATAACTGTGTTACTGCATTATATATACATATATATATATCCTGTTCATTATCACTGTATTTACATGGCTCTGTGGAAAGGGTTAATGAATACTGAGAGACTGTTAGGGCTATGATTGAAAAGCTGGTAATTTTCCACAGCTGCCATAGGGTAAAGAACAGGGGTCGAGTGGAGGGGGAACGCGTGGGAACGGCGTTCCTGCACTTTTTTCATGGCAGGAACGCCGTTCCCTTCCTTTCAAGCCTCAAGTCAGGAGAACGCGGCTGAAATCAGGGGGTGAAGCGCACTGTGCAGGGCAGGCTAAGCGGCTTCACAGCTGTCTGTGCGGTGCTGCTGCTGTCTGTGACTCCTCTCATGGCGCCCCGCCCCCTACTGACATCATCTCCTTCACTTCTTCTGTCGGCCTAATACGCTGCGAGTATGTTCAGTCAGCTGAGATCATTTAGAATGTCTTTAAGAAAAGTTTGTCCCTGGGATTCGAACTCACGACCTCTACACATCAGAGGCAAGGCATTTACCCTCACAGCCATGAATGCTGTCTAGGTAGTTGCTTAAAAAAAAAAAAAAAAAATAAGACTTCTACTTATACCTAGTGTACTGATACCTAGTGTACAACCATACACATGACAGCTGCCCACTGTGTATGGATGTAGCAGAGCTGGGTGTGTTGGGGCAGCTGTCATGTGTATGGTTGTACACTAGGTATCAGTACACTAGGTATAAGGATAAGTCTTATATTTTTTTTTTAAGCAACTACCTACACAGCTTTCATGGCTGTGAGGGTAAATGCCTTTCCTCTGATGTGTAGAGGTCATGAGTTCGAATCCCAGGACAAACTTTTCTAAAAGTGTTTTTTTTTTTAAGACTCCTACTGATACCTAGTGTACTGATACCTAGTGTACAACCATACACATGACAGCTGCCCCAACACACCCAGCTCTGCTACATCCATACACAGTGGGCAAAGTTACCTACAGTAGAAGTCTTATATATTTTTTTTTAAGTTATTAGCTAGACAGCTTTCATAGCTGTGAGGGCATATGCCTTGCCTCTGATGTATAGGGGTCATGAGTTCGAATCCCATGACAAACTTTTCTAAAAGTGTTTTTTTTTTTTAAATACCGGACTGTTACTTTACTGCCACGGGGGAGGCGGGCTATTGGCGCCATGATACTGGCACATGAAGGGGGTAGGAGAGAGGAACTTGATACTGGCACATTAGGGGAAAGGGGGAGAGGATGGCACTATGATATTGTGTTTTGATCACAATGTGTATATTTGGCTCAGTCCGCAGCTACACAAATTACAGCGTGCTAGATTTTCTGTGCTTTTTTTTTTTTTTTTGGAGGGGGGGGGGGGGGGGGTTGCAGTGGATCTTGGGTGAGTTCCCACACTTTTTTTCCCAGGACTTGACCCCTGGTAAAGAAGACCATGTTTTGGAGAGAAAAACCCAGACTTGTTTACCACCAAAAAGCAGACAGAGTGACCTTTTAAATGTCTGGTTTTAGCTCTGTTATCTCTGGAAACTAGTTTTTGTCTGGAAAATCTGCTGCATCATTGCCATTGAGTGTCATTGAAGCTCTAATTAAAGTCTATACCAGACGGTAGCTGAAACAATGTATCTGTTTGTGCTGAGTTTCTCCACTCCACCCCTCCCACTAGAAGGTTCTAGTCTAGAAAAAACTGTATATAAGGAGAGCAGTCAAAGCCCCTAGTGTGCTGCAGTTAGGGAAGAGTGTTTGGAAGAGGAGACTCTGCCAGGCTACTGAGTGACCAGAAGAAGACGCTGAGACGGGGATACACTGCCACAGAACCTGAATCACCAGCCTTGGACCAGGGTACCAGCCTTCTGAAGAGAAAGAGGGACAGCTAGCTCAGTCCTTTCCTCCTTATCAAACCCTTCTTCTGCCAGGGAGGAGACTGGAGAAGCCAGCCTAATGCCTCGTAAAGAAGCACGCTGGTTTACTGCAGACCCTGACTCTCTGGATTTATTTCCCATTCAGGTGTACCACGCCTTACCACCCCTTCCAGAGAGCAGCAACACGTGGTGACACCTTGACGGTGTCCGGAGGACCCAGCGTAGCGTTGTGGCCACACCAAACCCGGCTACTGCATAAGCTGCCCTCAGGCTGATGACAATCAAATCTGTCACTATATGCTAAAATTCCTTTCTCTGTCAGGCGCTGAGCACATTCTGGAATGATCTGTGTGTGACAACCACATCCATCGACAAAGGTATTTCTTCTCAATCATAGATTTTTTTTATTTTTTATGAATGAGCCTTTTTGGTAATGCTGCTCATCAAAAAATGGCCTTAATAATGTGGCACAGTAAGATTAAAATAAAGATTTGATAACTCTAAGAAGACCATGGTTACAGAAAAGAGGACAATGGGTGTCTGTATTGGCATCAAATTGCATGAAACATATTACACTTTTTGGATTGGACAGCCCATCTTGGACCTCACAAAGTTCTTATCTAGCCCTGGACCAAAGCTGGTTATACATATTACATGCATGTCGGCCAAACCTGGTGTGTTTAGCCAACCATCTATTGTGTATTGGGGCCTCGCAACTATCATCTTATGGCATATAGGGGAGAGAAGACAAAAGAAGTACAATGGCCAGCTCACAGTCAACTTGCATACACTTTGCTAAATCAATACATATACATTTATCAAAAAATTATATAAATAATATCCCCATTGTAAAATTATTAAAAACACATTCACGGTCCCTTTAGGTATTAAAATTCGAAGCTCTCGCATAAAACCTCAAAATATGTGATCCATATAGTTTCTTATATCAATATATCTAATGAGCACTTAATTCTATATTATTTATTTAAATGTCTTGATATCCACAGTCTAGCGCTTATGCTGGGGCTCATAGTACTATTGAATTATGCAATGTCCCGTTGTAAATAATTGTTCAATAGTTTAGCGCTCCTGCGCACGGACTGGGACTTATAGTCCTCACGAGCTATGCCTAAAATGTCCTGCTATGTCTCACTTATCATATATTAGCTCGTTCTATATTGATGGTGGTTTGTACTCACGAGACCCACAGCGCAGTGTTCTTATTGCTGGCGGTATGGTTTTCTGTATGCCGGCTTCGACTATCTTCTCGCGCATGCGTCCTTGTGTTACAGGAACGCCGAAACCACCTTAGGTCTCCTCGTGTGGATTATTTTAAGTTATTGCTGTGCAACTTGTATTGCTTACAGGCCGTATAAACATCAGTGCTAATGGTAAAATCTGGACCCGAATGTGTCCGTATTTATCAACACTGTTTCTCAGCAAGATCATACATTGTTGCATTTCAATCTATGCTGTTACTATGTATATCATTATACATGCTAGTATACCATACATATTAAATAATCCTTAATACATGGATATAAATAAGGATACAAAAATGACAAATACAAGAATGAATAAACCATAAAATATCAAAAAATAAAAGTTAAAAATAATAATAATAATAGGTTCGGTGGGATGGATATCTACATGCCCCATCCTTTTGTTCTTGGGCAGATAAGCCACTTGAAAAGGTGTTTGGCAGCGAGCTACTAACTTTCTTGTCCATTACACACTGATGAATGGTGGAAGGTCTCCCTCAGAAAGGGCAACATTTTAGCTTTGACTGGTCCCCTTTAGGTACCAAGTTTTTTGCTTAATAAATAATCTCTTACTGTATTGCCTCTACAGCTCCTTTGCAAAGCTATATGTTGCCATAGTAACAGACTACAAACAAACGATATGCAGTCCTGCAATCACACTTCCTTCTATCTACATTTAGCAGGTTGGCAAGCAGTAGGGGACAACTGATTGTAGGATCAGACATCAAAGGATTTGTGTATTGTCTGTTACCAAGGAGACACATAGACCTGCATGGGAGCTGTATAAACAGCAGATTGTAAGTAAAACGATTTACAAAGTAGCTTAATTTTTTTTTATTGTTGATACATTGGAACAATTTAAAACATGTATTGCAAAAGTGGACAGAGTTTTGAAATCTGCATCTGTTGCAATTTAGGAAAGCCACATAATACCTTTTTATAGTCTTACCTTGAGAAGTAGCTTCCTGGAAGCTGGGATTTTAGATTTCCTCTGCTATAGATATAAAAATGAAATTTTAGATATTTTTAGGCCGTGGGGGTTTGTCAATTATTAAGCAAAAAAATAATGAATATTTAACTTACCTCTTTGCTGTAGAAAACACATGAAAATGCCCAAAGGGGAAAAAAAACAAAGGTTCATTTAGTATATAGGTGATGCATAGAAATATGTCATAATTTTTAATGAGCGCTTTAATATTTAGGATTGTTTTTATAATGTGACCTCCGACATGCCTCCACGTCCCATTTACTCTAGTTTGGGGGGTGTTTGAGAACCAACAGGTTCTCTTTAAACATCTAAACAGCCAGTGGTGGATTCTAGGAGGAGCAGATCCTATTTCCCTCCTGTTGGGACATATTTTAGTAGCCCCTAATGATTGAGTACTAGTGTTTATCGCAAATATTCTAATCGTGAATTTTTATCGCGAATATCGCCACTTCGAGAGTTCGCGAAGATGTAGAATATAGTGCTATATATTCGTAATCGCAAATATTCTAGATTTAGTTTTTATCAGTAACCTTTTTTTTTTTTGCTTGTGGGCCAATGAGAAGGCTGCAATTTCTTTGTCTGAGCTTAGCAACATCCCTAGCAACCAATAGCAAAGTTGCCTACCCCTTACTATATAAGAACCTCCCCAGAAGCCATTTTTTGCAGTTCTGAGAGAGACAGCGTGTCATCGCTGTGCTCTGTGCTTTAATCTGGATCCTACTCCTTATTCAATTACATTATATAGTTAGTTAGCTCATATATAATACAGATAGTTAGTGGGAGATAGTCAGTGTAGGTTAGTGATATAGTGTAGCTGATAGGTTCCAGTGCAGGGTGTTAGGTAGTGTGATAGGAATTACTGTTTCTCTGCTGTCCATACATACATGCTACAGACATAGTGCTGTGATGTCACAACAATACTTAGTGCACCAATCAGTAATATGTAGTCAGACCTGATAAAATGTGAATTTGCATCTATTGCACGATTTGCGCAATCGTGAAAATAATGACTGGAGAGATCACAAATTCTAGAATTCGCAAATTTATTGCGAATATTATGTGATTATATTATGTTATTAATATCGCGAAAATGAATATTGCCTATGCCGCTCATCACTATTGAGTACCATATATAAAACTAGCTGCTAAGGATGGATCATAACTTTCCACTGGAAACAGACAATGACCATATCATTGATGACCAGGGACTTTCGAGGACAGGTCACTGACTATACCACCCACCACCAAGTTTCTGAATCGAACATCACTAAATGTACCATTAAACAGCTGGAAAGTAGCTGAATCTGCCATCTACCATTGACCACCAGGAAACATTCTTGAATATACCTCTAGCCACCAGGGAACAGTAATTAGGGGGATTTACGGAGACTAGTGTTTCTTACTATGAGCTGGCATACATGTCATTTTTCTGGCACAACATGTGAAATCTGTAGGACCACTTAGGCTACACCCTCTCCATTGCAGTTTTGAGAAAATTAGTGAGCGTGACATAAGTTCCCCCTATTGACTTTACCACTGACCACCAAGTAAAACCCACTAGAAAACAGTTATTAAATATACTATTATCCACATGAAAAGAATGATTGAACCTAACACTTTTCACCATGGAACAAGTATTAAATGTACCTCTAACCACCAGGGATCGGCAACTGAATTTACATTCAATCACCGAAGATCAGTAACTGAATGTACCATTAAAAGGGCTTTCCAAGACTTAAGAATTGAGGACTTATCCTCTGGATAGGTAATCAGTTTCTGATCGGTTGGCGTCTGACACCCGGGACCCCCACCAATCAGCTATTTGAGAAGGTACAAGAGCTACTGTTAGCACCGCGGCCTTCTCCTTGATCACCAAGGTAGATAGTATAGCGGCTGTGCTTGGTATCCTAGCTCAGCCCCATTCACTTGTATGGAGCTGAGCTGCACCTAGGCCACGTGACTGATGTACGTGTCGTCACTCAGTCTAGGGGAAGCTCTGAGAAGGTTGCGGCGCCACTGCCAGCGCCACTACCTTCTCGAACAGCTGATCAGCAGAATATAGCACCAATCACCAAAGAATAATCTCTGAATATACCTCTGACAGCCATGGATCAATCTTTAAATGTACCATGACCACCAGGACCAGTCTCTAAATGTACCTCTAACCACCAGGAACAAAGTCACAGAAATAAAGTGTTGATAGTATTCATGGAATGTAGCACACAAATGCTGAGGATATAAATTTGGCTTACCCTTCAGACATGATTGAAATTTCACAGCTGTTGAAAGAAATAAAAAAAATGTAAATTACTGGCATTTCAGAGACATAAATTAGCCTGAGGAAACAGCTAAATATAGGTTCTGAGATCAATGACCATGATCGTAACTGCAGGGAGCACAGAGGTAGCAGTTGCTTTGACACATAATACGACACCAGTATAGCAGGTATATGGGGTCCTTGACAGCTGCCATATGCAAGCCACCTTCATATAATAAGGTTTCTGCACATTCGGACCTCTACAAAGACTGCAAGCCTTCAATCAACTCCCGTCTTCATGCCTGAGGAAGGGTGCTAACCTGAAACGCTGCAACTTATAGTATAATGCAAAAATGGTGTTTATTGGATCTTAACTACAAGGGTGAAATAAACTAATTTGAAGAAAAACTTGATGCTACAGTATATCATACCTCCCATCTTTTAGAACGATTAAACAGGGACACTTATGGTTCATTGTGTGAAAGATCCATTTTCCTATACACAGATCTATACACTTTAAAGGGATTCTGTCATGAGATTTTACCCCTATAAGCTAAACATATGCCCATGTCCGTACTAATAACATTAATCCTAAGCTGGTCTTATTAAACCTGCTTGTGGCTCTATTAGCCCCAAAAACAGGTTTTTATAACATGTCAATCACCTACCTAAGGTGCCCAAGGGGACGTCCGTTAATACAGGGTGCCCGACCGCACCCATCGCCGCCTGGTGCCCAGCGCCGCACTCCCTGTCTACAGTGCTGCCTTTCTTAACTCAGCGCCGCCTACGCAAACCTCCCGTCCCTCTGCCAGATCCCGCGCATGCACATTAGGCTCAGCCTGATGCGCCCGTGCAGACTCCTTGCAGCAGCTTCGTTGAGCAAAGTGCGCATGCGCATCAGGCCAGCGCATGCGCACTTTGCTCAACGAAGCCGCTGCAGGGAGTCTGCACGGGCGCATCAGGCTGAGCCTAGTGCGCATGCGCGGGATCTGGCAGAGGGACGGGAGGTTTGCGGAGGCGGCGCTGAGGTGAGGAAGGCAGCACTGAAGACAGGGAGGGCGGCGATTAAGACAGGGAAAGCGGCGCTGGGCACCAGACGGCAATGGGTGCGGCCGGGCACCCTGTATTAACGGAAGTCCCCTTGGGCACCTTAGGTAAGTAATTGACATTGCTATAAAAACCTGTTTTTTGGGCTAATAGAGCCACAAGCAGGTTTAATAAGGCCAGCTTAGGATTCATGTTATTAGTACGGACATGGGCATATGTTTAGGTTATAGGGGTAAAATCTCATGACAGAATCCCTTAATAGTTTCCTCTTACGAAATGGCGCAAAAATAATATGAATATAGACATTTCTCAAATCCACCATCGAGTAATTGAAAAATATACAAAATAGGCTCAAATATACAGAGAGGAACCAGAGAAACACTTTATAGGTCAATAGTGTGAAGTTAATAATGCAAATTTATACCTCAGATGAAAAAAATGGACACTTGGGATGTCTGTTATAAGGTGGATAGGGAAGAGGCCAGCCCTCCCAGAACCTGCATCTTCATCGCTGAGAGTTGTACTGGCTGGCCACTGACTATACTCTCTCATTAGTCTTGCTTTTGCCTTTGACAAGGCTAAAGAGCAACCAGTCCTTTGTATAATGCTGCATCTGCATGGAGCTAATAAGATGATCCGGCCATAACCGCCACTGATGATGCCTCTTCTACCTATCTCAAGAACAGGTCACCATCTTGTGGTCTCAGTGAATGGAGAGGTGGACATGCATATGTATCTCTAGTCACTTCTATAGGAGTTCTGAAAAAAAGCTGAGCACACTGCGTGACTCACTTCTCCATTCACTGTGGCCGCAAGATGGGGCCCACTTCTTGAAATAGGTGCAGGCCCCAGGAAGTAGGACCCACACTTATTGGATATTTATGGCATATCCTGTGGACAGATAGGTGATAGACAGACATAGATAGATCGGAAATAGATGTTAGTTAGATAGATAGATAGATAGATTTGATTATACATAACTACAGTGTTCATTAGTACTGCAACCAAATGACTTTCTGTAATGGTGTCAAGCGCCACCTAGAGGGGAAATTTTACAGTACAATTTTCAACTGGAACTTGAAAAATTTAGTCAAGTTTATGACTAACACATCATGGAACTAATTTTACGTTACGTTTTTACGTTTACTAAGTTGTCGTCCATAGGTAGATTTAGAGACAGACAGACACAGATAGATAGATAGACAGATAGATAGATAATAGATAGCTAGAGATACAATATATAGATGGAAAAATAGGATATAGAGATAGATACAGTAGATAAACATGAGATAGATATAGATGGATAGATAGATACTGTAGAAAGATAGATAAACATGAGATAGATATAGATAGATACTGTAGAAAGACAGACATTCTCCAAACCATAAACTTTTGAAATCCAGCACCTTAAATAATTAAACGTAACTTTAAATAAACTACAGTAAAAAGCATCATGGCGCTCTGCTGGCTACGTGTTTCGCTCATATTGCGCTTCATCTAAGCCCATGGGAGGACACACGTGGGGAATCATTTAAAATCGTGAAGAACCAATGGAGCGATAAATAAATGAAACGTAAGCAAGAAAAAGGAAACACCTGCCTCATCACGTATTGTGACAGCGTCATAATGGAAAGTATATACACACAATAGGGGAGATTTATCATGAGGAGAATATTTGAAGTCAGTTTTGCTTGAGTCTGCGTTGGAAGACTTTATGCCACATTTATGAAATGTCTCATGTTACTTGATAAATTTGTCTTATCCTTAGACCTAACACTTTTGTCTAGAGAAGCTCCTCCGGTTTTCCTAGCTCCACCTGGAGTGAGATTTCCACTTTTTGTGACTTAAAAAAAAAAAGTCTCCTTGATAAATCTGGAGTGAGACTCATTAACATAGATAACCACATACACTTTCCCACCCACATTACATAACTGGAGTGAGTGGTGTAAAAATGCAGAAAGGTTGCAAAATTTTGCGAAAGCGAGTGCAAAGAAGTCATAAAATTTTGCGCAATTGCTTACATTTTGTGCAAGTGAGTGCAAAAAAGGACCCTATTTTTGCCACTTTTTGACGCCAGAATTCTGAAGTAAAGGTATGATAAAATTGGGCCAATGTGTTTCATTACACATCATTATATTGGTTATAAGTTGCAGTGTGTAGGAGAAAACAAAAAGAGAAACTGAACAAAACCATTCAAAGGATACATTTTTGCTCCGTGTGTCCGCAGCAGCAAGAATTATGAGTCTGTCCAAGGGCTCGTTCACACTTAAAGGGAACCTGTCATCTCCAAGAACCATCCCAAGCCGCCAGCAGTACCTGCGTGTAGCCAGCAGCGTGTTTCTGATGATGCCTTTCTTCCTGAAGGCAGATGCGGCTAAAGCTCAGAAAACCTTGTTTTATCCCCTGCCCGGCGCGCTTCTCCACACCTGCTTGATGTCAAAGGGGCAGCGGCCTCTTTGCTTCAAGTCACGGTAACCTCACCCCCTTCCCTGCCCCTTCGCTGTGACTGACAGCGCTTATGCACGAGAGTTCGGCTGCCTTTTTCGAACAGCCGGCTGACAATCACAGCGAATGGGCAGGGAAGGGGGTGAGGTTACCGTGACTTGAAGCAAGGAGGCCGCTGCCCATTGACATCAAGCAGGTGTGGAGAAGCACGCCGGCAGGGGATAAAACAACCTTTTCAGTACTTTTGCTGCATCTGCAAAAGAAAACACACTGCGGGCTACACACAGGTACTGCTGGCGGCTTGGGATGGTTTTGGGAGGTGACAGGTCCCCTTTAAGTGATTTGATCAGTAATTTCCGTCAGTGATTGTGAACCAAAAGCAGGTGTTGGTCTAGAACACAGACTAGATGTAAACCTTTCCCTTACACCTTATGTCTGTGGAGGCTCCACTTCTGGTTTTGGCTCACAATCACTGACCAAAACATTGACCGAGTGTGAACTAGGCCTAAGAAATACTCCCGTGCACACAGCCGGGTTTATGTCAGGGAAGACAAAGGGTTTGTTAGGATGTGAGCCAATACATACCAGCTAGCATTATCGCTGTCAGTCAAGGTTATCACAAAGAAGGGGGAAAGACAAATCAAATGGGGTCATTTATCAAACTGGTGTATAGCAAAAGTGATCTAGTTGCCCATAGCAACCAATCAGATGCCACCTCTCATTTTCCAAATGAGCTGTCAAAAATGAAAGGTGGAATCTGATTGGTTAATATGGGCAACTAAGCCAGTTCTACTTTACACCAGTTTGATAATATACAAGAACTAACTCTTGGAAATTAACTAAATGTTGCATAACCACGGGAATAATAATAACACTGGGCTGACAGAGGATGTATATATGTGGCTTGCTGTACTTACAGCCAAAACCATATGTAGATAGTATAATGGCAGGATATAGATACCATTAATAAACAGTATGGAAAAAAATTGATAGTGAATAAAATTAAAATAATAATAATGATATAAGTACACACAGATCTAACGTGAATGCTGTGCTTACATATGTAGATGGATACATAGATAGATTTGTAGATTTGATTATCCATAACTACAGTGCTTAAAAGTACCACAGTTAATGACATTCTGTAATGGTGTCAAGCGCCACCTAGAGGGGAACATTTATATTACAATTTTCAACTGGACCTTGAATAATTCAGTCAAGTTTATGACTGACACATCATGGAACTAATTTTACCAGTTGTTGTCCATAGGTAGATTGAGAGACAGACAGATTAATAGATAGATATTGGATAAATAGATAGATATGATATAGATAGATATATACAGTAGATAGATATAGATATGAGATAGATAGAGAGATAGATAGATAGACAGAGAGATTTGATAATATATAACTATGTTCATTAGTACTGCAGCCAATGACATTCTGTAATGGTGTCAAGCGCCACCTAGAGGGGAAAATTTACAACTGGAACTTGGAGAATTCAGTCCTGTTTAGGACTGACACATCATTGAACTAATTTAACCAGTTGTCATCCATTCATTGAACTCTTTGTTTTGTGAAAATCACCGATCTGTGGTTATTTTGATCTTCCAGAAGTGTTAATGGTACAACTGGACATGATACATAATGTCACATATAACGTTCCCCCCTGTAAATGATCACAGTGGGATGTAACGCTGAAGCTGAATGCACTGAAACAGATCACAGAACTGTGAATTGACCCTATATTATTATGATTGCTTATAATACACCCAGCTGCTGCAGCACCTCTTTGTGAATAGTAAAGGTGAGCTTCATATCCAGCATCAATTGATATTAAATGCCATGATACTTTTTCATAAAGAAGTTCTATAACATCTGATGTGTGTAGTGTGATGCTGTGCGGCAGCTGAGATTTGTATTATGAGGTTCTGCAGCAGCCTGGCCATAGAATTGCATAATATGCAGTGCAGCCTCTGAAGAACCTATTTTGTAAGATAAAAGGTAGCCTACTTGCCAGTCAATTAGCGGTTGCCACTGGAGAAGGAGCTTCCTAAATAAGTGACAGATCGCTTCTGCCGATAAGCAGCGCCTATGTAGCCGCTCATCTCAGGTTCAGGTTTTCTATGCATACATACAGACTATAGCATTAGAATTAATGGTGGATATTGGACTTAATAAGGGTATTCCGGGCTTACCTTGCTGGTCAGTGAAGAGAGAATGGGCAGAGTAACCGAGCTGCTGGAGATCCCTTTCCTTTCTATTGCCTCCCCCTTGTAAATAGTTTGTTAAAATAGCCCTCCTTCCTGACCATGGCCTTGTTTGCTGGAAATTTGATCTTGGCTGCATTGTGGGCAGATCTGCTGCCTGCTGTCCTATCCTATAGCCTATATGGAGCTTGATTACAAGGTGCCCTTTGTAATGGAAGCAGGCTCAGCCGTTTTACACATTCATTGTACCTAAAATATCCTGCATCAGGCACTTGTGTAGGGGTGAGGTTACAGCCTCATTCCTTAAGCCCAGTTTGCGGCTCACGTATCGGCCTGGTTGTCAATCAGCCCCTGACTAATTACCTTCTAAACCTTTGCTTATCTACGTCTGAAGTAAAAGAATAACATCAATTACAAGTAAGCCAGGGGGTATTTATCGCATAATGTGTGAAGGTGCCAATGTAAGCCTGACTGCCAGTCCATCCAGTGCCAACTGCCGCATGAATGGAATCCAGGTACATAGGCAGAATAGAAAAAGCTGTTGCGGAAGATGGGAGTGGTAGTGGCCCTGATGAAGTGTTGTGTCACCGTGTACTTCCTCAGGCTGTTGCTCCTTGGGGATCGGTGCAGTGGAAATGTAGTACTGAAGAATGAGGCCAGAATTAAACATATAAAAGTATTTTACAAAGTGCAACATAAAACTTCAGGTACATTCAATAGCAGCAGATTTGGAAAGCAATCTTCTGGCACCAGTAAGCATGATGGAGGCAGGTTGGATGGCTGCTGTTTGGCACTAGTGTTGTACTGGACTGGTAGTAGTCTGGGTGATGGGTGTCTTAGCCATAGTCCCTCACCTCACAGCAGTGTCTTTGATGCAGGTGTTAGCTGGTCACTCAGCTGTTTGACTTCTTAAAGGGGTATTCCCATCTGAGACAATGTGGGCATGTTGCTAGGATATGCCCCCATTGTCTGATAGGTGCGGGTCCCACACCTACACCAAGAACGGAGCAGGGAAGGTTGTGGCCCAGGTCCGGCCACCCCCAACCGCTCTCCCCATAGTAGTGAATGGGAGCGCACTGCGCTTGCACAGTCACCGATCCCATTCATTGGCTATTTTTGCCGGCCCCTCAGAAATGAATGGAGGGCAGCTGCGCATGTGCAGTTCGCCCTCCACAACTTTTGGGGCTTCGTTCTTACTGTAGGTGTGGGCCCAGAGGTGGAAAAAGATGGGAAAACCCCTTTAAGGACTTATTGCTGTTCTCTCTGGAATGCTTCTTAGGAGCAGGAGCTCAGCAGAGTGTGTCCTCTCCCTTCTGTGGTTACACAGGAACTTTCTGTGTAACAGGGGAACAGCCCACTCCTACCAAGAGGGGAGGTACAGTGTGGTTAGCCCTGTTCCTTGCCAATCATTTGCCATCCATTCCTTACTGGTACAAACAGAATTATAAATACATATAAACACATAAAATGCATAACAATATAAAGTATAACTATACACAACTGTAGTACCCCCGGGCCTAGGGTGCTGCAAAATGTTCTCAGTCAATGGCTTGATCCACTTTATATGCACTCCATCTCGCAAGTCCGGCATAACTGCCTGCTGTCTCCAATTATTGACTCTTTAAAGGGGTATTCCACCTTTAAGTCAATTTCACAGTCATGTGTTTGGTCTGAGAAACATGCTCGGTGTGACGGCCACATTTCCTGAATAGAACACTGCCCTTCTGATCCAAGCTCACAACATCATAATGATTAATGATGCTGTGAGTTCCTGCCTGACCGTGAGTTGACCCTACTGTACAGATCACATTATGTGGGTACGGTATACAGGTCCTTCTAAAAAAATTAGCATATTGTGATAAAGTTCATTATTCTCTGTAATGTACTGATAAACATTAGACTTTCATATATTTTAGATTCATTACACACCAACTGAAGTAGTTCAAGCCTTTTATTGTTTTAATATTGATGATTTTGGCATACAGCTCATGAAAACCCAAATTTCCCATCTAAAAAAATTAGCATATTTCATCCGACCAATAAAAGAAAAGTGTTTTTAATACAAAAATAGTCAACCTTCAAATAATTCTGTTCAGTTATGCACTCAATACTTGGTCCGGAATCCTTTTGCAGAAATGACTGCTTCAATGCGGCGTGGCATGGAGGCAATCAGCCTGTGGCACTGCTGAGGTGTTATGGAGGCCCAGGATGCTTCGATAGCGGCCTTAAGCTCATCCAGAGTGTTGGGTCTTGTGTCTCTCAACTTTCTCTTCCCAATATCCCACAGATTCTCTATGGGGTTCAGGTCAGGAGAGTTGGCAGGCCAATTGAGCACAGTAATACCATGGTCAGTAAACCATTTACCAGTGGTTTTGGCACTGTGAGCAGGTGCCAGGTCGTGCTGAAAAATGAAATCTTCATCTCCATAAAGCTTTTCAGCAGATGGAAGCATGAAGTGCTCCAAAATCTCCTGATAGCTAGCTGCATTGACCCTGCCCTTGATAAAACACAGTGGACCAACACCAGCAGCTGACATGGCACCCCAGACCATCACTGACTGAGGGTACTTGACACTGGACTTCAGGCATTTTGGCATTTCCCTCTCCCCAGTCTTCCTCCAGACTCTGGCACCTTGATTTCCGAATGACATGCAAAATTTGCTTTCATCCGAAAAAAGTACTTTGGACCACTGAGCAACAGTCCAGTGCTGCTTCTCTGTAGCCCAGGTCAGGCGCTTCTGCCGCTGTTTCTGGTTCAAAAGTGGCATTGACCTGGGGAATGCGGCACCTGTAGCCCATTTCCTGCACACGCCTGTACACGGTGGCTCTGGATGTTTCTACTCCAGACTCAGTCCACTGCTTCCGCAGGTCCCCCAAGGTCTGGAATCGGTCCTTCTCCACAATCTTCCTCAGGGACCGGTCACCTCTTCTCTTTGTGCAGCGTTTTCTGCCATACCTTTTCCTTCCCACAGACTTCCCACTGAGGTGCCTTGATACAGCACTCTGGGAACAGCCTATTCGTTCAGAAATTTCTTTCTGTGTCTTACCCTCTTGCTTGAGGGTGTCAATGATGGCCTTCTGGACAGCAGTCAGGTCGGCAGTCTTACCCATGATTGCGGTTTTGAGTAATGAACCAGGCTGGGAGTTTTTAAAAGCCTCAGGAATCTTTTTCAGGTGTTTAGAGTTAATTAGTTGATTCAGATGATTAGGTTAATAGCTTGTTTAGAGAACCTTTTCATGATATGCTAATTTTTTTAGATAGGAATTTGGGGTTTTCATGAGCTGTATGCCAAAATCATCAATATTAAAACAATAAAAGGCTTGAACTACTTCAGTTGGTGTGTAATGAATCTAAAATATATGAAAGTCTAATGTTTATCAGTACATTACAGAAAATAATGAACTTTATCACAATATGCTAATTTTTTTAGAAGGACCTGTAGTAGACCCGCAGTCAGGTAGGGACTCACAGCATCGGAAATCATTATGATGCTGTGAGTTTGGATCAGAGGAGCAGGAATTGAGGCCATCACATGGAACGTGTTTCTAGACTGAACACGCTCGTGTGAAACTAGCCCAAGGGAACTTTTTACATCTGGCCAGTGCTGTGACTTACCTTAACAAAGAAATCCACTCACCTGGTCCCTGCTCCAGCACAAAGGGTCCTCTCAGTGATGATTCTAGTCTGTACGCATCTGGGCGGGGTCACATGCACCTCAGCGGCCAATCACCGCATCTACTATTATGCAGCTGAACAGGAGTAGGAAGGCACACATCCAGTTGGGACCCAGGCGGAAGAGCCCACAGACTGAGTGAGTCCAGTGGAGATGGCGGCATCGGCAGAGCGAGGAATGGGTAAGAACCAACTAAATCAGGGGTCAGCCACTTCCGGCACTCCAGCTGTTGTAAAACTACAATTCCCAGCATGCCCTATTAATTTCTATGGGAGTTATGAAAAGAGCAGATCAAGTGTGCATGCTGAGAGTTGTAGTTTCACAACACCTGGAGTGCCAGAGGTTGCCTACCCCTGAACTAAATGATCTTTCTTTCACAGGATAGTACAAATGACAAATTGCCTAAAATGTCTTTAAATTAACACAATATCTAAAGGGGTTATGATGACCTCTATGATTCCCAGCTGTTTCACTGGTGAGTGCAGCTGGCTCCTAGCAGCTTTGTAAGCACATCGCCTTACATTGTATAGTGATGGTGCTTGGTATTGCAACTCAGCCCCATTCACCACAAAGGGGGTGAGCTGTAACTAGGTCATGTGACCGATGTGTGGTGGAGTCACATGGCCTAGGAAGAGGCCGCTGTGCTTACCGAGCTCCAGCCTCTTCTAACAGCTGATTGGCAGGGGTGACGGTAGTCAGATCCCCGCTGATCTGATATTAATGAGCTATCCAGAAGAAAGGAAAGATAGGGTCAATAGAAAAGGTGGTGGTGTGTGCCTGTATGTGAGGAGTGATCTGAAGACAAGTGTGAAAGAGGCAAGTGTGGGTGAGGATGGTGAAGATGTGGAAACCTTATGGGTGGAAGTTCAAAGGGATATAAACACTGAAAAAATACTTGGTGTAATCTATAGACCCCCTAACATCACAGAAGAGATAGAAACGCAACTGTATAACCAAATAGAGGGGGCAGCACAGGCTGGTACAGTGGTCATAATGGGAGATTTTAACTTCCCAGATATTGACTGGGGTCATGATTCTGCCTCAACCGCAAAGGGGAGAAAATTCCTCAACTTGCTGCAGGACCACTTTATGGGCCAGTTTGTAGAAGCTCCCACTAGGGGCGATGCTCTGTTGGATCTGGTAATTTCTAATGATGCAGAGCTTATTGGTAATGCTCCTGTTCGAGAAACACTAGGCAAGGGTCTATTCACACGTCCGTATGGGTTTTGCGGATCCGCAAAACACGGACACCGTAAATGTGCGTTTCGCATTTTGCAGACCGCACATCGCTGGCACTCTCATAGAAAATGCCTTTTCTAGTCTGCAATTGCGGACAAGAATAGGACATGTTCTATTTTTTTGCAGAACGGAAGTGCGGATCCGCAAATGCGGATGTGGACAGCACATTCTAGCCCTATTGAAAATGAATGGGTCTGCACCTGTTTAGCAAAATTGCAGAATGGATGCGGACGTGTGAATGGACCTTAATAGTGACAACAATATAATTATACTCCCCCTAAATTATAAGAAGCAAACTCTGTCAGGCAGAGCAAAAACACTGAATTTTAAAAAGGCTAATTTCCCAGGGTTGAGAGCAGCATTTCAGGGCATAGACTGGGAGCAGCTACTATCACATTTAGGCCTCATGCACACGACTGTTGTTTTGGTCTGCATCTGAGCCGCAGTTTTTGCGGCTTGGATGCGGAGCCATTCACTTAAATAGGGCCGCAAAAGATGCTATCCGCATCCGTTCCTCCGTTCCGTGGTCCGCAAAAAAAATATAACCTGTCCCATTCTTGTCCATTTTGCGGACAAGAATAGGCAATTATATCAATGGCTGTCTGTGCAGTTCCGCAAACTGCGGAACGCACACGGACGCCATCCGTGTTTTGCGGATCCACGGTGGTGTGCATGTAGCCTTATACTGAGGATAAATGGGAGAACTTTAAATCCACATTCAGTAATTGCACAAAATGTTTTATTCCTCTAAGTAACAAATATAAACGGCTAAAATTACCCTCCCACCCCACCCCCCATGGCTTACAGCTACTGTAAAAAGGGCAATAAATGACCAAAAAAGGGCATTTAAAAAATACAAATCTGAGGAGTCAGCTGTAGCCTTTTAAGTTTACCCAGGGTTAAATAAAATCTGTAAAAAGGAGATAACATTTGCAAAAATACAAAATGGTGGCAAAAGAGAACAAAACAAATCCCCAAAAATTCTTTAGGTCCCCTTAATAATGGTAAAGGGGGTTAGTCACTGAAGGTAAGCAAAAGTCAGAGTTACTAAGAGTTTTTTAGCTGTGTACATACAAAAGAAGAGAAAGGAGCTGATATCTGTGGCGCCGTAGCTGTTAGTATATCCAGTGATATACTCACTTGGCTAACTGTAGATATGGTCCAAGAGAAGTTAAATAGGGTAAATGTGGACAAGGCTCCGGGTCCAGATGGATTACACCCGAGAGTGCTTAAAGAGCTCAGTTCAGTCATTGCGGTGCCCCTGTTTATAATTTGTAAAGATTCTCTAGGTAGTGGTACAGTGCTAAGTGATTGGCGCAAGGCAAATGTGGTGCCCATATTCAAAAAAGGATCAAGGTCCTCCACAGGTAATTATAGACCAGTTAGTTTAACTTCTGTTGTGGGAAAAATGTTTGAAGGACTCTCACGGGACTATATACAGGAGTATGTGACTATAAATAATATTATAAGTGATAACCAGCATGGGTTTACCAAGGACAGAAGTTGTCAGACTAATTTGTTTTTATGAGGAGGTGAGTAGTAGCCTGGACAGAGGGGCGGCTGTGGATGTAGTGTTTCAGGATTTTGCAAAGGCTTTTGATACTGTCCGTCATAGACACTTAATAGGTAAAGTAAGGTCTATAGGCTTGGAAAGTGTAGTTTGTGATTGGATGGAAAACTGGTTGAAGGACCGTGTCCAGAGAGTTGTGGTCAATGATTCCTATTCAGAATGGGCCCAGGTTATAAGTGGTGTACCCCAAGGTTCAGTGCTGGGCCCTTATTATTTAATGTATTCATTATTGATATTGAGGATGGGATTAATAGCACCATATCTATTTTTGCAGATGACACTAAGCTATGTAGAACTGTACAGTCTATGGAAGATGTCCATAAACTACAAGCTGTGCAGTTTCTAGGTAAAATTTCTCTCAGGGCGAATGTAAACCTCCCCCCCCCCCCCCCCCCATCAAAACTGCTCGCTGAAATCATATCAGAAGAGTACTTGCAACCGTCTCACCATATATTTATTTTATTTTTTATGCTTAACACAAGATTTATTGAGAGCAAAAGAAAATCATAAATTACTGCTTAAACTGCTAAAAGTGGCAGGCAGAGTGCTACAGGAGAACTGCAGTATAAAGGAAGGCAATACCCTTAGAAGAGTAGTCATGGAATACAATCATCAATAATGTGCAAAACCAAAAAACTGTTGTGTTAGCATTTAATAACTAACTAAAACCCAATCACAGCAGGTCTCAACTAGTACATGCAAGTAAATGTACAAAAACCAAGTAACATATAAAACCAGATTCAAAGCATAGATGGCAAGGCGGATTACTGTATACTGTACATAAAATGTATGGAGGTTACACCATGCCGGACAATATAACCTCTGTGCCATGCTGTGCAATAAACAGTATAACCCCTACACAGTGTAGAGGTATACTGTATATTGTGTGGCACAGTGTAGAGGTATACTGTATATTGTGTGGCACAGTGTAGAGGTATACTGTATATTGTGTGGCACAGTGTAGAGGTATACTGTACATTGTGTGGCACAGTGTAGAGGTATACTGTACATTGTGTGGCACAGTGTAGAGGTATACTGTATATTGTGTGGCACAGTGTAGCGGTATACTGTATATTGTGTGGCACAGTGTAGAGGTATACTGTATATTGTGTGGCACAGTGTAGAGGTATACTGTATATTGTGGGGCGCAGTGTAGAGGTATACTGTATATTGTGGGGCGCAGTGTAGAGGTATACTGTATATTGTGTGGCACAGTGTAGAGGTATACTGTATATTGTGTGGCACAGTGTAGCGGTATACTGTATATTGTGTGGCACAGTGTAGAGGTATACTGTATATTGTGTGGCACAGTGTAGCGGTATACTGTATATTGTGTGGCACAGTGCAGAGGTATACTGTATATTGTGTGGCACAGTGTAGCGGTATATTGTGTGGCACAGTGTAGAGGTATACTGTATATTGTGTGGCACAGTGTAGCGGTATACTGTATATTGTGTGGCAAAGTGTAGAGGTATACTGTATATTGTGTGGCACAGTGTAGAGGTATACTGTATATTGTGTGGCACAGTGTAGAGGTATACTGTATATTGTGTGGCACAGTGTAGGCTATATGTGTATAACATAAACATACTCCACATGAAAACTTACAATTACTTGGCTTGGCCCTTGGGGATCTCGGATGCCACTTCAACACTTTGGCTTGTAATGCCCCTAGTTGAGCTAATCTAATGCCCCTAGTTGAGCTAATGTTCCCATAATGTGCCAATATAAAATACCCCTTCTCCGTGCCCCCATAGATGACCCCATAGTGCTCCTCTCCCCCCTTCCCCATAGTACCCACCATAATGTGTCCCAGTATAAAATGCCCCTATATAGAGCCCCCCATATAAAATACCCGTTCTTTTTAGCCTCAGTAGATGCCTCTATAGTGCCACCCAATAATGTGCCAGTAATAATTGCCCCAATAGATGCCCCCCAATCATGTGCCAGTGAGATGTGCCCCCATAGATGCCCCCTAATCATGTGCCAGTAAGATGTGCCCTCATAGATGCCCCCAATCATGTGCCAGTAATAAGAGCCCCCATAGATGTCCCCAATCATGTGTCAGTAATAAGAGCCCCTCCACCATCATGTGCCAGTAGCCCCCCCTTATGTGCCAGTAGCCCCCCCTTATGTGCCAGTAGCCCCCCTTATGTGCCAGTAGCCCCCTCGTATGTGCCAGTAGCCCCCCTTATGTGCCAGTAGCCTCCTATCATGTGCCAGCAGACCCCCTTATGTCTGTACCAGCAGCCCCCCTTATGTCTGTGCCAGCAGCCCCCCTTATGTCTGTGCCAGCAGCCCCTCTTAGATTATTAATTAATTGCGTATACAGTGACTGAAGCCCAAAAACTTGGGTGCGGGAGTTCAGGGATCAGCCCCAAACCTAACATAAATTAGAAAAAAGGGGGTCAGTCAGCACATCCCAAAGCGCAGGGGCACGTTGCTATGGCTGAGAACAAGACTGTTAAACAAAACAAGGAATGCAACAGCTCACTGCAAACCAAATAAAGTACAAAATTGCATCATAATATCAAATGCTGAACTAATAAGTTAGAGATATTTGGCAAATCGTTTTGTACAAAATTATTTGAGCCCGTCTGCCGACCGTCAAGGCAATCTCTAGTTAGACGGGTTCCTAACACTAAATATATCTGTTATGTGCCATAGCAGCTATCATACAATTCAGAAAGTGCAGGTTCCACTTACATGCTGGATCCGCCTGAATTTCCGTCATTTTCGGTGCCATGGCACATAACAGATATATTTAGTGTTAGGAACCCGTCTAACTAGAGATTGCCTTGACGGTCGGCAGACGGGCTCAAATAATTTTGTACAAAACGATTTGCCAAATATCTCTAACTTATTAGTTCAGCATTTGATATTATGATGCAATTTTGTACTTTATTTGGTTTGCAGTGAGCTGTTGCATTCCTTGTTTTGTTTAACATAAATTAGAGGCTGAGAATGCACATTATGAACTGCGAACTATGGTCATGCAGAGGGTTCAATAAAGAATGGTTCTGTATATGGGGGACATGTGGCTGCACTGTAAATGGGGGACATGTGTCTGCACTGTATATGGAAAATATGTGACTGCACTGTATACGGGGACATGTAGCTGCACTGTATACGGGGACATATAGCTGCACTGTATATGTGGGGCATGTGGCTGCACTGTATTTGGGGGACATGTGGCTGCACTATATTTGGGGGACATGTGGCTGCACTATATTTGGGGGACATGTGGCTGCACTATATTTGGGGGACATGTGGCTGCACTGTATATGGGGGACATGTGGCTGCACTGTATATGGGGGAACATGTGGCTGCACTGTATATGGGGGAACATGTGGCTGCACTGTATATGGGGGAACATGTGGCTGCACTGTATATGGGGGACATGGGGCTGAACTCTATATGGGGGACATGGGGCTGAACTCTATATGGGGGACATGGGGCTGCACTCTATATGGGGGACATGGGGCTGCACTCTATATGGGGGCCAGTGACTGCACTGTATATATTGGACATGTGTCTGCACTGTATATGAGGGACATGTGAGTGTACTGTATATGGGGAAATATGACTGCACTGTATATTGGGAACATGGGTCTGCACTGTTTATCGGAGACATATGACTGCACTGTATATGGGGGACATGTGGCTGCATGGTAAATAGGGGACATATGACTGCACTGTATATGGGGGACATATGACTGCACTGTATATGGGGGACTTGTGGCTGCACTGTATATGAGATACTTGTGGCTGCACTGTATATGGGGGACATGTGACTGCACTGTATATGGGGGACATGTGACTGCACTGTGTATGGAGGACAATTGACTGCACTGTATACTGTATGGTGGACATATTACTATGTAAATATATATATACATATATATATGTGACTGCAATGTATATGGGGAATGTGGGACTGTGCTGTATATGATTACACTATATAGGGAGGACTTGTCACTGCACTGTTATGAAGCACACACCACTGCACTGTATATGGTGGTCATGTGACTGCACTATACTGTATATAGGAGACTTGTGGCTGCACTGAGTATGAGGGTCATGGAGGACATGTAACTGCACTGCATATGGGGAATGTGTGACTGCACTGTATACAGGGGATGTATAACTGGATTGTATACGGGGGAATGTTATTGCATTGTATAAGGGGGGACAGTGACTGCACTATATTTGGGGAAAATGCATCTGATTTTGGACCTAGACGTTCTCTTGCGGCTGAGGTGGATACAGAAGTATCGTCCTCTGAATGTGACACGGATGCCGAACAGAATAGTGGATCTACAAGAGGACGAGGTAGTTATAGACGAGGAAATCGTAGAGCACGTGGCTCTCAGCAAGGAGGTAGATCAGGGAGAGGTTCCCGTGGAGGTTTTTTAGATTTTCCTCCGGTGTCCGACTACCTATTGCGCCACAAGAAACTACCTTAGTTCCCCAAGTAGATGAACTACAAGTTGTCAACTTGTCCAAACGTACACTTTCCACCACAGAGATGAGTCTTTTGAAGAAAGGACTCTCGTTTGTACCCCTGCAGAAGTTTAACTTATTTAATTGGGTTAAAGATTTACAGTTGTTTGCACGCAGATTAAAATGGAAAAAGTTTTTTAAAATCCATGACAGGAGAAGATGTCATGAACTGGGTATTGAGGTGGAGGATTTGCAAGACGTTCTGCTATTGGCAGGTCTATCGGAAGAGGGTCTTAATAACCACAGGCGAGTCTAGAGTACCCCTCGGTCACGAGGGGAACGAAAAGACAAAAGAAGGGGTATGGGGAGCGCACAATAGGGTAATACGTTCAATGAAAACTTAATTTTTAAAAACAAGTTTTAAGGTGCTCACCTTTTTGGGTTGTGCAATAATAGACACAACTCTATTGTAGATATATAAGTGAATGAGGGATTTTTCGGATCCGTGGATGCAGCCGCAGAAAAGGTGTCTTTGGGATCGGAGGCCCAATCCCCCAAAGGATGCTTGTAGAGAAGAAGGTTTCTGGTCAGGCGCAAGACACATAGGATCCAATCCGTCTTTTATCGGTGAAACTTTTTTTTATTTCATAAGAGATGTAAAACAACGCGTTTCGGGGCTCAAAATGTCCCCTTCATCAGGTTAGCAATAATCACAATAGATAATGTTGATACAGGTATATAAAGGTGCAAAAAAAACCGCCAAAAAACGGATTACCTGAGAGCTGCCCACAAATGGGAGGGGCTAAGCTACAGGCAGTCTGTCAAAGGTGGACATAAGATCGGTCAAATCATATATATAGTTACAAGATATAGTTACAGGCCATCATTATAGATAATCCAGGCGGATTTATTTCGAATAATCTATAGTTATCTCCTAATTTTACTATGAAAAAAACGGAGTGTCAGAGTCACATGACCGCAGTGATGTGGTCATGTGATCGGAGCGGAGCGGCTCCTGTTTAAGGCGCTCGGCGTCTGTGATCTGCCCATCTATCCTGCTTGTACGTGCGCCCGGTCATGTGATCGCTACCATCGCGATCACATGGCCAGTATCCATGACTACAGGGACGCCTCTCTACGGAGGCACAGAGTGTGCGCTCGCACTAAACACATAGAGGGCGGCTGTTTGGATGAAGGCACAGTAATGGTCAATCTCTATTTAACTATTGGAAATGGTATTGGGGGGGGGGGGGGGCGAGGATTAAAAGCAATGGGCTTAGTATATTAAAATGCTGTACTGTGGATTAGTCCGCACCTAATATGAAAAGTACATATATGGGCCAAATCAATCTACATATAAATACATGTACAGAGAAAGATAGAATGAACCATAAAAACTGAAAAATGAAAAATGAGTATAAACAAATATATATATATATATATGAAAATAATGCGCTCATGATTTAATTTATATAAATAAAAAAATAATGAATAAATAATGAATTAATAATGAATTAAAAAGGGTATATGTATTGTTGCTGAAGGAACTAATACTCATGAGGACCGTTTTTTGTCCTGGGGTAAAAATATCTCAACGTCATAAATTAATATGTAAAAAAATGCATATATATAAAAAAGTGCATATATAAAAAAATTTTGCATATATAAAAAAATTGTAAAAAAAAAAAAAAAAAAAAAAATCTGTATATATAAAAAAAAATTATATATTGTTATAAAATTTATATATAAATTTCCTATAGATTAATCTCAAAAGCTTCATTGAGGCCATACGGATGCAAACTGTTCAACTTGAAGATCCAGTACATTTCTCTACGTCTAATGTGCTGGATATCTTTTTGTAGGTGACGTGGAATTTGTTCGATTGGGGTCATCCAAACAGCCGCCCTCTATGTGTTTAGTGCGAGCGCACACTCTGTGCCTCCGTAGAGAGGCGTCCCTGTAGTCATGGATACTGGCCATGTGATCGCGATGGTAGCGATCACATGACCGGGCGCACGTACAAGCAGGATAGATGGGCAGATCACAGACGCCGAGCGCCTTAAACAGGAGCCGCTCCGCTCCGATCACATGACCACATCACTGCGGTCATGTGACTCTGACACTCCGTTTTTTTCATAGTAAAATTAGGAGATAACTATAGATTATTCGAAATAAATCCGCCTGGATTATCTATAATGATGGCCTGTAACTATATCTTGTAACTATATATATGATTTGACCGATCTTATGTCCACCTTTGACAGACTGCCTGTAGCTTAGCCCCTCCCATTTGTGGGCAGCTCTCAGGTAATCCGTTTTTTGGCGGTTTTTTTGCACCTTTATATACCTGTATCAACATTATCTATTGTGATTATTGCTAACCTGATGAAGGGGACATTTTGAGCCCCGAAACGCGTTGTTTTACATCTCTTATGAAATAAAAAAAAGTTTCACCGATAAAAGACGGATTGGATCCTATGTGTCTTGCGCCTGACCAGAAACCTTCTTCTCTATCGGAAGAGGGTGACAGAATGATAGGAGATGGTCCATTTACGGAGTTGAGGAATCCATCCAAAATATTTCCCCCGGTTAGTGATACCACCCCTATCGATACTTTTCTGTATGTAGTCACACAGGACCTCCAAAAATTGGAGGACATACCTCTGGGCAGGGATAACCTTACATCAGCTGAAAGACAGGCCTTGGAAGCACTGGAGACGGACACGTCCATTGTTATTAAGCCCTCCGACAAAGGAGGCAATATTGTCGTGATGGAGCAGGAGGACTATCGCTTAATGTGTCTCCGCCTGCTTGAGGATCCCAAAACATACAGGCGTCTTCCAACTAACCCTACCTCCATATTCAGACATGAGCTGGCGAGTTTGTTAAATAGTGCTTTTGGTGATAAACTCATCAGCAAAAATGAATTGGACTATCTTCTTCCTAAATCCCCGGTTGTAGCAACATTCTACAGTCTGCCGAAACTGCACAAAGCAGGATCAGTACTGAAGGGCAGGCCCATTGTCTCGGGCATAGGTGGCCTTACTGCCAACGTAAGCACGTATTTGGACACAATTTTGCGTCCATTCGTGATGTCGTTGCCATCCTATGCCCGAGACACAATGGATGTGCTACAACGCCTGGATGGAATACAGTGTGAGGAAGGTGTCCTCCTCACTAGTTTGGATGTTGAGGCCTTGTACAGCTCTATACCCCATGATCTTGGGTGTAGGGCTGTCGAGGCCTTCATCCAACAGAGAGGTGAACAATGTCGCCGGCACAACATCTTCTTGCTACATCTGCTGGAATTTGTCCTCACCCACAATGTCTTCATCTTCGACCAACGCTTCTACCACCAGCTCAGGGGCGTCGCGATGGGCAGTCCCTGTGCCCCGACTTTTGCCAACTTGTACCTGGGCTGGTGGGAGAAGGAAGTTGTGTTCGGCGACGAGATGGAGGAGCAGCACACATCGAAGGTGCAACTATGGATCAGGTACATCGATGATGTGCTGATCCTGTGGAAGGGGACACAAGAACAATTTGCGGCATTTGTGGCAGAATTAAATGTGAATCAGATGGGTTTATTTTTTACATCTGAGGTACAAGAACAACAGATAGCATTTCTGGACCTGATGATCACCATTGGCACTGACAGAAAGATAACCACAAATCTGTTTAGGAAAAAAACCTCGACTAACAGCCTTCTACACTGGCAGAGTGGTCATCCCCTGGCCCTGAAAAGAGGTATCCCGAAGGGACAATACCTCAGGGCCAGGAGGAACTGTTCAGGCCTAGGTGATTTTAGGGCTGCTGCATCTGACCTTAGAGGCCGATTTATCAATCGGGGATACCCACAATATGCTTTGAAACAAGCGTTCCATCACTCCATGAGTACAGATCGTACCCAATTGCTGGTTCCAAAACCAAGAAACACTGCGGACTCTACGCCCAGAATTGTCGCAACTTTTGAGAAGGCCCACAAAAATGTTCGTGACATTTTACAAAATCATTGGTCTATTCTGCAATCTGACCCAGATATTGGGGAGCTTATTCCAGAGTTTCCCTCAATCACGTACCGACGTAGTACAAATCTACGTGACCACTTGGTGAAGAGTTTATATACACAACCCAAACCTGAGACCTGGTTAAAAAACACCCTCAAAGGTACCTTCCCCTGTGGCTCATGTATCATCTGCAGGAATATCCTGAGAGGAGAATTCTTTACCAGCCACACAACAAATAAAAGGTACAAGATACGGGCGTTTATCAGGTGTACTTCTGCGGGTGTTGTATATCTAATCAGTTGCCAATGTGGGTCACAATACGTTGGCAAAACAAGACGTGAGTTGAGACGCAGATTCGGCGAACATATGTCAGACATCCGTAACAAACGGGACACATCAGTGGCACGTCATGTATGTGAAATGCATGACGGTGACCCTGATGTGTTAAAAGTACAAGGGATTGAATTAGTAAAGATGTCAATCCGTGGAGGGGATATTGATATACCCCTATTACGAAAAGAAGCGATGTGGACATATAAGTTGCAGACAGTTCAACCATTAGGGCTCAATGAGTCCATATCTTTCGCCAGTTTCATCTAATACAGTAGCCCCAATATACATGGGATGGTCTACATTAGAGCTGTACGTCTGATATTGGAGTACATCTGACATTGGAGTCGCATATACCTATATGCTGCCCTTTAAATTTAAATTTAAACCTTGGAGTTGATCTGTATACATGTATATGCTGCCCTTTGAAATTTAATAATAACAAAAGGGAAAAAAAAAATTATTAATAAAAATATAATATAATATGATGTAAGTTGCATCTTGTTTTTTCTGTTTTTTCCATTTTTGGTACAATAGGGTCTGTATATGTATATATCGATGTGCATCTATACAATCTGGATGTATAGTATATATACATATCCAACCTGAGCTGCGTGCAACAGTGATGCTTCTTTTGAGTCTATCAGTGTTGTAATTCACCCCTCCCCTTTGATGTCATATGACATGGGTGTGAGCGGTACCTGTCTCTTTTTTCTGTGTATGAATCATGAGGGCACCCCTTGTGTGGATTTGCTCCGGTCTGAAATGACAGTATATGGGCCGCGAATTTCACTCCCCCTGTTACTGCGTATAACGCAATTCATGTCAGGAAGTGTTGGAATCAATTTCGGCATCGGCCGGTCAGAGGGCGGAGCTAGAGAGCCCGCCCCTACTTCTGATTGGAAACGGTACCGGGACACTCCTCCTGGTGGGCGGGGCCTCGTCCATATGAACTCGGCGTTCTATCGGCCGCGTGCGGCCATTACAGCGCCAATAGCCATAGCACATCACAGTGCGGCTCTACTGTTTTGACACTAGCAAACAATAAGCTCCTGAAGATGCGTGATAATAACAGGTCACGTAGAAACGCGTAGAGCTAATACATTGTATCAGGATACAGCTCTTTAGGCAGGGCTGCACTAGATGCAATTAACTCTTTAGTCAGCCTTGGAGTATGCATGTGATGAATGGATGAGCCAAAATATACTGGCTTTGATGTGTGTGAATGGAGCTTAATCAATTGGCTCTGAGTGGTTGTATTTAGCCAACGCTGGCTGCGGATATAAGGCTGTGACCTAGGTATTTACCATCAGCAATACACATTAAAGACTGATCTGTCATCTGCACTACATTTAGTGGTTGCAAGTCCTTTGAGACTGTTATTTGACAGAGGCAGGGCGATCTAATGTATTGAACATTCCTGGTTACATATACCAGGTGGCACAACCTTATCTGTGTATATACATCCTACAGGATCACCGATGATACACACATAGTGCATCCATTCACACTGACTTGAGTGTCCATTTACCCCGACCTGCAGATACATAGCTATTCCAGCTAGCTAGTCGGGTCTTTCCCTAATCTTCCTAATGTGCAGAGATATTTGCTCCCCTCTCTGTATACATTTCTAAGATTAGTTGCCTGATGGTCACAGATTGTGACATATGGGTTTCCCCACCCTCTTTTTAAACAGACTTTAAATAAAGCTTTGTTTTTTTAATTTTAAACGTTCATCAGGCTGTGATTATCTATGAAAATGCATCTGCACCATATATAGGGGCAAGGGACTGCACCGTATATGGAGGACATACTACACTGTATATGGGGAAATGGGAGTGTACCGTTGTAAAAGGGGATATTAACTATTGATATTTTAGGTAATAACAATAATTAATATCCATAAATAGGCGTGAGTCGTCTGTTGATGACGCCGCCTATTTATACTTTAAAGTATAACTGTCATATTATTATTTTTTGGGAGTATTGGATTGTGGTGATTAATATCTCCTTGGTGGCCCCCTTACATGTGGTAAGAGGACCCCTTTGTGCTGCAGGAGATTAACCCTTTAGGGGGAGGGCTCTGGTTACTGACACTTTTGAGGGGCTATTGTTACTGGCTAGTGAGGGCAGGCGGGATTAGCTTCAGGGTGAGGGCAGTGGCGGCCATCTTAACTGAATAGTGAAATTGCAGTTTTATGCAGACTGGTTGCTAAGGGCTGAATCTTATTAAATATGGGGTAAGTCAGTCTAATAGTAACTGATTCTGGAATATCATGTTATTAGTAACTACATATATGAAAATTGAAATTAGGGTCTAAGTGTGACAGTTATCCTTTAAATAAGACTAAGGCCGAATGCACTACGGCCGTGTTCCGCGGCCGAGTGCGGGCCGTGAAAACCCTGCCGGGATTCCTGCTGACTGCTGGAGCGCACGGCGTCATGGGTTGCTATGACGCCGTGCGCTTCATACAGCCGCTGCTGGACAGTAATACACTAGTATAGTGTATTACTGTACAGGAGCGGCTGCATGAAGAGCACGGCGTCATAGCAACCCATGACGCCGTGCGCTCCAGCAGTCAGCAGGAATCCCGGCAGGGTTTTCACGGCCCGCTCTCGGCCGCAAACACGGCCATGTGCATTCGGCCTAAGAATACTTTCACACTTGTGTTTTTCTTTTCCGGCACTGAGTTCCGTCACAGGGGCTCTATTCCAGAAAAGAACTGATCAGGCATATCCCCATGCATTCTGAATGGAGAGTAATCCGTTTAGGATGCATCAGGATGTCTTCAGTTCAGTCTTTTTGACTGATCAGGCAAAAGAGAAAAACGTAGCATGCTACGGTTTTATCTCCAGCAAAAAAAAATGAAGACTTGCCTGAATGCCATAGGAATGTATTAGTGCCGGATCCGACATTCCAAACCGAAAAAAAGGTGAAAAAAGTAAATGTTGACACCGGAAAGACGGATCCGGCATTTCAATGCATTTTTTTGACTGATCAGTCTTACAAATGCCATCAGTTGACATACGTTTTGCCATTCCGGCGACGGAATCTCTCTGCCGCAAGTGTGAAAGTAGCCTAACTCTGTTTCCTCACTCTACACTGAACTATATGCAACTTACTACTTCTACTACAACAAATGACCACAAGCTGTATTTTGGATAATTATAGGATTTTATTAAAACAATTACACGCTTACAGTCTAATTAGTGCTATAATTATATATATTTATATTAAAGGACATATAAATATATATATACTTGTAGTCAACACAGTAATATATAACAATACTGTAACACACCTAAACCACGCTACACACAGTACAATATCTTACACAACTCCAATCCCACCCCACTAACTAGCTATATATTACACTCACTTACATACACATTAATAGCAACCCACCCAGCCTGGTTATATACTGTCCCTACGAGGATACACCAGGAGTTAAACACCAAATAGGGTGAAAGGGTTAACCCAGGGTTGAAAAGGGTTAACACAGAATCTGGGGTATGTGGGCTATAGGGACTGGGGCTACTGGGAATGCAGGGGTTACAATACAGGGGTACAGGGCAATGCAGGGGTTAATGATCTGCAGGGCAGGGATGGGGTATAAAGCAAGGCAGGAATTAGCAGGGCTGCAGGGAAGGGGTTAATATAGATTGGTGGCAGTGGGCAGTAAGAATAATCAAGGGTTAATATAGGGGTAAATGCAGGGCATAGGGCAATGCAGAGATAATAGCAGGGGTTTATAGCGTTGGTGGCATAGCGATACTTATTCCAGTCCCGGGTAATGCTCGTCTTACAGGGGTGCTCGTCTCTAGGGGATGCTCTTGTCCGGGCTGCACGGCTCAACTGCAGAGCGCAGTGCCGCCAGACTATATCCGGCGGAGCTTGCTCCTGAGCAGTCCGCACACGCCGCAGGCAAGGACACGTGGGCTGGCGCGGCAATATGACATCACGGCACCAGCCCGCGTGTCCCTGCCGCTCGCATCTTCTGTGTACATACCTCTGGAGATGCAATCAAAAGGCAGGGAATCATTATTGATCCATTGTCTTTTGAAGTAGCCGCATCTGGACATAATTGTCTGGCTATCTCAGCGGCATTGCCCTTCTGCAGGCGCACTGGTATGCAGGGGGATTAGGCTGGGGAGGGGGCACCCGTGACTGGGGTCATGATTTGGCCATATTTAGATTTATTTAAGTATATACATATGTATACGGACAATTGGGCATATCTATATACAGTATATAAACATATATATAGTAAATTATAATAAAACCTGGGCCATATTATATAACTACACATATAGATGCATGTAATAACTGGGGCATACATACATCTATCTATATACCTAGACATACCTGTGGCAATGCATGGTCACAACCTGGGGGATACAAATCTATCCCCACACAGTGCAGTTTCTAAGTAAAATTTCTCTCAGGGTGAGTGTCAAAAAAACTCCCCCTCTCAAAACTGCTTGATGAAATCATATCAGAAGAGTACTTGCAACCGTCTCACCATATATATACATTTTTTTTTATGCTTAACACAAGATTTATTGAAAGCAAAAGAAAATCATAAATTACTGCTTAAACTGCTAAAAGTGGCAGGCAGAGTGCTACAGGAGAACTGCAGTATAAAGGAAGGCAATACCCTTAGAAGAGTAGTCATGAATACAATCATCAATAATGTGCAAAACCAAAAAACTGTCATGTTAGCATTTAATAACTAACTAAAACCCAATCACAGCAGGTCTCCACTAGTACACACAAGTAAATGTACAAAAACCAAGTAACATATAAAACCAGATTCAAAGCATAGATGGCAAGGCTCGTATGGAAGAATGCAGGGAATGCTTCCAAACCAACTGAATTTTGAGAAACCAATGATGCACAGCTCTTGCCTGATAAAGTGCTTTGTGATACAGGGGAATGGCATTAACCAACCAGATCCAGTGTTTCTCAGTTAGGACCAACAGCTGACTCCAGAATTTGGTATAGAGCTTTCATGCAATGTTTAGGGATACAAGGAGGAACACCCTAGTACTTTTGCTAGTAATGGTTTCAGGGATAATGTTTACAAGACAAATCTTGGGATCTACTGAAAGGGGACAGCCCATACGATTGTGTAGGAAGGGCATTATTTGAGACCACTATGTACTGGCCTCAGGACAGAGCCACATGATATAGAAAAATGAAACTCTCTCTAAAACACATTTAGGGCAAAGGTCCGATTAACCTTGGCGGTATTTAGCGAGAAGTACCAGAGTAAGATGGGCTCTATGGTGGGTTTAAAGGGCAAGAAGCCCATCACACAAGTGTGGCGAGACCTGGACCACAGCAGAGAGGGTACTCTCCCACTCCTCATCATCCAGCGGACCAACCTCCCTCTCCCAAGTACATTTTTTTAACGTAGGCTTTGCAGGTAGCACCAGGCAGCATAATAGCAGTTTTTTAGGGGAAAGACCAGTGAGGATATTGAGTATGACAGACTCTGAAATGACACGGTGGAATAGTTGAATATTGTGTTGAATATTGTGATCTAAGGGCGTGTGACTGAGGGCGGGCATATTTTGAGGCCAGGGTTGCAAATAGAATAATAGAACCAGAGTCAAGTATCTGCTATAGGAACAAGTCCCTTATTAATCCAAAGCCAAGCACAGTGCAAGTTACAAAGGTCTGGCATACTTAAATCCCACAAAGGTGTAGATTTCAGAAGGCCACTGCCATAAAGTAGTCTGGGTGTTATATCCCAGATTTGTAGAAATTGCCTATGTTACTATTTTAAATAACAAAAGCATGTCTTACTTTTATGACAAATATGATAACTATGACCAGTCTACTAAAGAATAAAGTAAACAGCTACAGAAAAACATCCAGTGCTGTCTTTTGTAACACAAGAAAATGTAACAATTGTAACGGAACTGTAGTTGATTATTGATGTATTCAGGAAACAGTTCAACAAATGTGATTGAAAAAGTTTTAGAAAAAAATCCACCTTTCTAGACTTTGCAGCTGCAAAAGCATCTATAGCTGCTGAATAGTCTAGCTTTTCAGCTAGTTCACTTTCAATGGAAAGAATTGCAAGTGATGATAACCTTTCATCCGTCATTGTGGTACGTAGCTATGTTTTTATCAATTTAAGTTTGCTGAAGCTCCTTTCACTACTTGCAACGGTAACGGTAATGGGAATAGTCAGCAAAATCCTCATTGCAATCCATATATTTCTGTAAAGATCACGTGACTGTGTGTCATTTATGAGTTCCAAAACTTCCAAAGGTGTAATTGAAGATTGGGAAATCATTGGCTGAATATGTTTCAGCTCTTCAAACAATTGTTGCCCATCAATGTCACTCTGTTTCCCTTCAAGGTCTACCCCTGTAGGCTGGGTTAAAATGTCTTCTAATGTCTTGCACATAATTTGTGGTGTTTCTTTTTCTGGCAAACTCATAATGTTGTACAAAAAGCCCCACAGTTCATTGTGTTTAGATAGCTGGGAGAAACACCTTTCCAATGAAGCAGTCATGTTGTCTATCAAAGGATAAAAAAATGATATTTTGAAATGCTCTTCTGCATCAGTAATAGTTTCATCTTGACTCTCATAGGTAAACCATCTTTTTTTCTTGCTAGGTCTTTTTCTTCTCATAAATTGTGCTTCAATGCCCAAGGCCAAGGCTATTTTTATGGCAGCAATCTTTGCAGATTCGTATCCAGTATCCCGAAATTTTTTGACAAATGCATTACAATTTTATAACAAATTAATACAATGAGTTATTTCCATGTCTCTGGACTGCAAGGATTTACTCACAATGTGTACCTGAAAGAGATCATACCATATGATAAGAGTGACAATGAAGCTGAAGTCCTCCATCATTGCAGAAAGAGATCTTGCTTCTAAAGCAAGACTGTGATCATCAAGATTTTCTTCTAAATCTAAGAGAGCATCATGAATTTCGACATATTGATATCTTACTGCTTTTAAGCTCTCGACATTCCCAATGTGTAGCACACACTTTCTTCAGGGTGAGATGCTTGACATGATCACTAATAATACACCACCATTTAGAAGATGAGGCAAATAGTGTGTAAAGTCTCTGCAAAACACCAAACAGATTGACAGATTTCACTGATGACTTTGAAGCATCACCAGTAACTAAATTTAAACCATGACAACCGAATGGGTTGAAAAATGCCCGAGGGTACTGTTGTAAGATTCTTGACTCTACTCCTTTGTTCATGCCAACCATGTTGGCACCATTGTTGTATCCTTGTCCTCGGCAATTGTTCATATCCAGGCTGGAGTGTGTGCATGCTGGATGCTACTACTGAGTCTTCTACAGATAAGTTTGTTCATTCATTTCTGTTTTCCTGTTTGCTGGATCCTAGGTGACCCTGACTCCCTCCGTATTAAGTGTAGGGAGCCGGTGGTCGTGTCCCCTCACTATTATAGGGTGTTCAGGTGTCATACAGTCGAGGAACGAGGATATGCAATCATCTACCATAGAGATTTTTGCATAGGCTGTAAGATTCTTGACTGTACTCCTTTGTTCATGCCAACCATGTTGGCACCATTGTCATATCCTTGTCCTTGGCAATTGTTCATATCCAGGCTGCATTTTGAAATTTCCTCTAAAAGAAGGTTAGCAAGACCCAATGCTAAGACGCTGGCGCAGGCATTTATTGATCACATTGTTAAATTGCATGGTATTCCTTCAGACATAGTCTCTGATAGGGGCACGCAGTTTGTTTCCAGATTCTGGAGGGCTTTCTGTTCTTGCTTGGGGGTTCGGTTGTCATTCTCTTCTGCTTTCCACCCGCAGTCGAATGGCCAGACAGAGCGCGTCAATCAGAATCTGGAGACATATCTGCGCTGTTTTGTGGCGGAGAATCAGGAGGATTGGTGTTCTTTTTTGTCCCTTGCTGAGTTTGCTTTAAATAACCGTCGTCAGGAGTCCTCTGATAAGTCACCATTTTTTGGTGCATATGGGTTTCATCCGCAGTTTGGGACATTCTCTGGAGAGGGGTCTTCTGGTTTACCTGATGAGGACAGATTCTCCTCGTCTTTGTCATCTATTTGGCAAAAGATTCAGGATAATCTAAAGAGCATGAGTGAGAGATATAAGCGTGTGGCGGATAAGAGACGTGTGCCTGGTCCGGACCTGAATGTTGGTGATCTGGTGTGGTTGTCTACTAAGAATATCAAATTGAAGGTTCCCTCCTGGAAGTTGGGTCCTAAGTTTATTGGGCCTTACAAAATCTTGTCCATCATCAATCCTGTTGCCTACCGTCTTGATCTTCCTCAGACTTGGAAGATCCATAATGTTTTTCATAAGTCCTTATTAAAACCTTATGTCCAACCCATTGTACCCTCGTCTTTGCCTCCTACTCCGATTGTAGTTGATGGTAATCTTGAATTTCAGGTCTCTAGGATTGTGGATTCTCGTGTTGTCCGCGGTTCTCTCCAGTACCTCGTTCATTGGGAGGGTTATGGTCCTGAGGAGAGGATGTGGGTCCCAGTGATGGACATTAAGGCCACTCGTCTCATCAGGGCTTTCCATAGGTCCCATCCTGAGAAGGTGGGCTCTGAGTGTCCGGAGTCCACTCGTAGAAGGAGGGGTACTGTCACCACCAGACATCTGAGAAGCTCTGACAGACGTTCTTCAGAACCTCCTGCTTGAGGTTCCTTTTGTTTTGCTTTCGTTTTCTCATCTCATTAGCCTCTCTCAGCTGTAATGTAGTTGCACTGATTGCATCCCTTTAAATCCCTTCCCATACTGCATCACTTTGCGGTTTATACAACTTCCTGGAGTGTGTGCATGCTGGATGCTACTACTGAGTCTTCTACAGATAAGTTTGTTCATTCATTTCTGTTTTCCTGTTTGCTGGATCCTAGGTGACCCTGACTCCCTCCGTATTAAGTGTAGGGAGCTGGTGGTCGTGTCCCCTCACTATTATAGCGTGTTCAGGTGTCATACAGTCAAGGAACGAGGATATGCAATCATCAACCATTGAGATTTTTGCATAGGCTGAGCAGTAAGGGAGAGAGCCAGGTCTGTTACAGGGCTTACCCTCTGGTTCCTTAGTTTTGGATCCAGTCAGTCGGATCTTCATTTTGTGTCTTCTAGTTTCTGTACACCTTCCGTGACAATGTGTCACTAGCAGGACGATAGTCAATAAAGTGCTCCCTTATTACAACATGTTCACTATCAATGTCAACAAACCGTAAGGTGTACGATAGTTGCTCTGTATGACTCCCATCCTGTGTGCAGTCTAACATCACAGAAAAGTACTTTGCTTTTTTGGCTTTTTCTAAAATACAGTTTTTCACCTGAGAGGCCATTAAGTTGATTATTTCGTTTTGGATTATATTTCCACAGTAATGTGCATGGACTTCTTTTGAGATAACTTGTTTTAAGTAATCTCGCATTACTGGTTCAAACTTGCCAAGAAACTGGATAAGCCCAAGAAAAAGTCCATTATTTGGTGTATACAATTTATTTGATGAGCCCCGAAAAGCTCAATTATCAGTTGCCAAATATACAGTTACTGCTATAATTCTTTCCAACACTTCTCTCCAGTGATTACGTTCTTGTGTAATCTGGGCTTGCAAATCTGTATCAATGCCTGCATTTTTTTAAGGCTGTTCTCTGCATCAATCCACAAATGACGTGCTTTTATATGTGCACTAGATAATTCATGAGATGAAATGTAATCACCAACATGTTTCCAGTTGTTAATGCCTCCAGTTCCAAGTTTAGATTTTTCGATTAGGATCAAACAATTTACAGCAAAAGCAGTAAACTCTGTCTGAGGAGTACTGAAGCCATCGCCTAAGTACCTGTTCCTTGTTTGGTAGCACAACATAACCATAGAATGATGAAAAATGACGGTTGTCCCTGTCTTGGGGGTACACAAAATTTGAAGCAGGTAAGGGGTGTCGTTCTTGCAAGACAATGTGGTCTCGCATACGACTGTTAATTGATTTTGGCCATAATGAATTATCTTGGTTGGGGAAAGCTGTCTTATTGAGTTCAGGTGCTTCTACAGAATCCCTTTCTTCAACACTATTTTCTGGTTGAGGACAGGACAATGCATCTACATTTTCTGGTTCAGATTGCTCAGTTTCTGATGTAAATTCTGGGCCACATATTTCAGGTTCAGGTGTAGAGAGCACACTACTTGATGTCTGCTGCACATGTCCAGATGAAGTACCATGTTCTTGAAGTGACAAAGTGGTCTGACCTTCAGAATCTTTTGGCGCAGTTTCAGTAGAAAGATTGTTGATTTTGATTAGCTGCTGGACTTTCCTTCTGCAAGAACATAGCCATGAATTTGGCACCTTTCTCATCTTCACTCTTCTCTTTCCGTTTCCTTTTGCGAAATTGTGCGTCTGAAGGCTTAGGTGGTGGCATTTTGAATTGTCTTGCAAAGAGAAAACCACAATAAAATTGTATAAAGAATTAGGTACTTAGGTAAAGTTCTAATGTAGTTGTTACATACTAAGAATGTAGTATGCCTGGTAGGACTACCGAGATTCGCCAGCTTTCCTTGTCCAGATGGAAAGCCTTTCAAAGTCTATTTAAATCTGTATTGCAACCTGGGTAGCTGCTGAAAAATTTTAATTTTCTTAGTGAAGTGATGGTCAACTCAGAAGCATACATTACAGGATAAGGGAAGTTGTGAACCATCCAATGTAAGTGTCCCATGAAGAGCCATACAGAAGCCTAACAAGAACTCCAGATTTCTCCATTGTAGTCAAAACATTACTGATTTTCCATCTTGTACCAACTTCTGCACTTGGGTAGGTTTCACACAAACTGTGCGTAATCGCATACTTCGTGACACGTTTTTGATTCTGTATTTTTTACCTATGTTTGCATGTTTAGGTTACTGAATGAAGAGAAACTGCCTCATCATTGAATTACATTTTTGCCGTGGAGAAAACGGGAATTTCAAAAATAAAAAATAAAAAATGAATGCAAAAAGCCCATAGACATGCATTTTGTGAATGCCTGTTACAGGGTTGCGTCTCCTGTTTGTCTTCATCTGCAGTGTTATTATCAAGAATATAATCCCAATTTGGAAATCCAGTCATGTTTGTTTATTGTTACTTGCAAAATTATAAAGAAAAGAAGACGCTTCCATGTACAAAATGTTCTTTCGTGATCACAGAGTCTAAATAAATCGGATCGTAGTCATGGAGACACGCTGTCATTGGAAGTCTTCGGCCCACAGTGTATCAATAGTCGTACTGAGACACCAGGGTACTTCATTAAAAATAGATCAAATATGATATAGTTAACAAAATAGCTAAACTCGCCAACAGGGGCGTAACTATAGGCTCATGGGCCCTGGTGCAAGAGTTCAATTTGGGCCCCCCCTACCCCACAGCAGAAGTATATGCCAATCGTCCACCAGCAAGGCAGCTGGCACTGGGATCTCCATGTTATTGGTCAGTTAATACAGGCTGTGTGGGTCCATTGGAAGCTATCCAAGGCATCACAAGGAACTGCTGTTTGGTATTACATTTGTTGTAGTTGTGCATTGTAGATGTAGCAGAGATGAGTTTGTCACTTGCCTAAGATTGAGGGGGGGGGGGCAGTTTGTCACTTGCCCAAGACTGAGGGGGGGGGGGCAGTTTGTCACTTGCCCAAGACTGAGGGGGGGCAGTTTGTCACTTGCCTAAGGGGGGCCTCCCAGGCTGTGCACATTAATCCTGGCTGATCGATCGCTGCCTGCTGCAGTCACATGATGCATGATGAGAATACTGAGATTTCCTAAAGGGTGTATTGACTGGTCTGGTCTGGGCTTATTATCACGATCTCACCGGCGCTCCCACCAGGCGGGTCACAGCCCGGATTCACTCAGGACAGACATAAAGTCGCAGTCACTCACTCACTGGACCGACCGGACCAGGACCCCGGTCGGTCGGACGCTCACCTCAGTAAGTCAGTCAGGTCAGTCAGTGTGTCTCGCAGTCGCAGTCACACTCGCAGGATAGGAGAGCAGTGGCGTAGCGTGGGTTGCCTGCACCTGGGGCAAGCCAAAAATGGTGCCCCCCCCCCTACCCCGGGCACGCCCCTTTTAACAAATACTGTAGTAGATCACTAGAAGTCCTATGTAACACAGTGATAACTCTCTGAGTACAGATAATGTTGTAGATGGGTGTGAGGCCCCAGAATTCAGAACACACACAGTGTTACCTGAAGTCTGGGGCCGGGCTGAGGCAGTGTGGGTCAAATTCTATATACCCCTTACCCTACCGAGAAACAGATATGTGCATGGATAATATTATTACAGGAGAATGCCGCCCCATACCTGTTACATCCAGTGACGTCTCCTGTGATGTAGACTCTCCTCGATGTCTTCATTCAGAGATAAGACCACCATGATACCTTCTTTCTGCCGCTTCTCGTCTCTGCAGAGTTTCACAGAAAAAAATTTAGGTTCCTCACTTTACTATAAACCTCTCCTTCCGGGTGTCTCAACAACTCATCCTGCTGCCCCCCAATATTGTGCTAGAGCCAGACAGATAGTCCCCCATTCCCCATAATATTATTTCCCCTGTATAATATAATGGCCCCCTCTTTGTTATTAATATAATGGCCCCCTCTTTGTTATTAATATAATGGCCCGCTCTTTATTATTAATATAATGGCCCGCTCTTTATTATTAATATATTGGCCCGCTCTTTATTATTAATATAATGGCCCGCTCTTTATTATTAATATAATGGCCCGCTCTTTATTATTAATATAATGGCCCCCTCTTTGTTATTAATATAATGGCCCCCTCTTTGTTATTAATATAATGGCCCGCTCTTTATTATTAATATAATGGCCCGCTCTTTATTATTAATATAATGGCCCGCTCTTTATTATTAATATAATGGCCCCTCTTTATTATTAATATAATGGCCCGCTCTTTATTATTAATATAATGGCCCCTCTTTAATAACAAAGAGGGGGCCATTATATTAATAACAAAGAGGGGGCCATTATATTAATAATAAAGAGGGGGCCATTATATTAATAATAAAGAGGGGGCCATTATATTAATAATAATGTATTGGCCCCCTCTTTATTATTAATGTAATGGCCCCCTCTTTATTATTAATATAATGGCCCCCTCTTTATTAATAATATAATGTCCCCCTCGTTGTTAATATAATGTCCCCCTCTTATTAATACTATGATGTCCACTGAGTACTGTCAGTGGTCCTCCTCTCGTGCCCCCAGTGCCTCTGCAATAAGGGTAGAACGTAGGGTACATAAAAAAAAAAAAATAATTAATACTTACCTCTCTCTCCTTCACAGCTTGTGGCATCCTGGTACAGGCAGTCACCAATGCCTCGCTCACTGTGCCTTCCCACGCCGCGTCATCGCGTCATCTCGCGAGATCCGACGCAGGAGGTCACAGTGAGGTACGTGACTAAGTCCTGCGTCGCACCTCAACTGAAGCCGCTCCCCCGGCCCCTCCTCACTTCAGCCTCTCCTCTCGGCCTCCGCTCCGCCCCCTGTAAATCGTATTTTAGTTATTCAGCTGCGGCTGCGCTCTCCTGGCGTGAGGGGGCCCTGTGGGCCCCCCTGACTCAGGGGCCCGGTCGCAATTGCGACCGCTGCGACCCCTATAGCTACGCCACTGCTCGCCAAGAAGTGAATACTCAGCATACGTCGCATCTGCTTTTATAATGACAACGCGGGGACCCGAGCAGTGACTATTCTACTACATGGGGCCCCACTCACTTAGTCTAATCTTGCCTAACCTGTGTATGCATAATACAAATTATCTTTCATGTAGGCTGCATGAAAGATCATTTTCTATTATGTCTACATTCATGTTAGGCAAGAATAGACTAAGTGAGCGGGGCCCCATGTAGTAGAATTTCTAGGGCCCCGCTCACTTAGTCTAATCTTGATGACTTGCCTAATGCGTAACACAGTACACTAACTAGGTGCTAGGCATAATAAAAAAATGTATCTTTCATCCAGCCCTGTAGGCTTACCTCCTTATTTATTACTTTACTTTAGGCTAGCATTTATAGCAGTCACACAGACTGCCAACAAGTCCCACGTGAGGTAGGAGGGAGAAGGCAGGCAGGCCTGGAGAACGGGCGGGCGCAGCGTGACTACTATGTAACGTGCCCGCGCCGCCTGCTTCATTCATAAAGTTGGCGGCGTGCGCGTGACGTAGTGAGTCACGCTGCGCTTGCCCCTTCCTCCTGGCCTGCCTCCTGCCTGCGGCGCCTCCTCCCTGAGCTCCATATATAGACTGTACCCTACAGAAGTGAGCAGCGGCGACTCTAGGAGCAATATATAGGGGGGCACAGAAGATACACAGTCAAAAATGGGGGGCACTAATAATTTTCACCAAGATAAAATATGAGAGTATTGCGGTATGCAGAGATACCTTTTTATTCATTTATTTATTTAATTCATACACCATGCTGCACAGTATATACAGGATGTACAGGATTATAATATATGCTGTACAGCATGATGTATGAACTATGCTGTATATTGGCATGGTGTATGGATTATATGTACATTGTATGGCATGGTGTATGGATTATACTGTATATTGTATGGCATAGTGCAAGGATTACTGTATACTGTACATAAAATGTATGGAGGTTACACCATGCTGGACAATATAACCTCTGTGCCATGCTGTACAATAAACAGTATAACCCCTACACAGTGTAGAGGTATACTGTATATTGTGTGGCACAGTGTAGCGGTATAGTGTATATTGTGTGGCACAGTGTAGAGGTATACTGTATATTGTGTGGCACAGTGTAGAGGTATACTGTATATTGTGTGGCACAGTGTAGAGGTATACTGTATATTGTGTGGCACAGTGTAGAGGTATACTGTATATTGTGTGGCACAGAGTAGCGGTATACTGTATATTGTGTGGCACAGTGTAGAGGTATACTGTATATTGTGTGGCACAGTGTAGAGGTATACTGTATATTGTGTGGCACAGTGTAGAGGTATACTGTATATTGTGGGGCACAGTGTAGCGGTATACTGTATATTGTGTGGCACAGTGTAGCGGTATACTGTATATTGTGTGGCACAGTGTAGCGGTATACTGTATATTGTGTGGCACAGTATACCATTATATTGTGTGGCCACAGTATATTGTGTGGCCATTGTAAAAAATGTGTGTAACCACATTGCACGGACGGTCACGGTGACGCACCCAGTGACCCACTGTCCCACAGACTCAGGCTCGCCTCCCACTCACAGCAGGCTTCTTTATCAGCACTGCTCAGGGCGGGTGGTAACAGGCAGGCAGTGCGGGCGGCGGTGCTCACTCACTGTACGTCACGCGCCTGCGCCGCCTAGTGGGAGGAACTTTGATTGCAAAGTTCTTCTCACACATTTGGGCCCCTAAATTGCCAGGGCAGTATAACTACCCCACAAGTGACCCCATTTTGGAAAGAAGACACCCCAAGGTATTCTGTGAGGGGCATGGCGAGTTCCTAGAATTTTTTATTTTTTGTCGCAAGTTAGTGGAAATGGGGTCATTTGTGGGGTTTTTCTACTGTTTGGGCATTGTAGAACCTCAGGAATCATGACAGGTGCTCAGAAAATCAGAGCCGTTTCAAAAAGCGGAAATTCACATTTTTGTACCATAGTTTGTAAATGCTATAACTTTTTATTTTTTTTGCCCAAACATTTTTTTTTTATCAAAGACATGTAGAACAATAAATTTGGCGAAAAAATTTATATATGGATGTCGTTTTTTTTGCAAAATTTTACAGCTGAAAGTGGAAAATGTCATTTTTTTGCAAAAAAATCGTTACATTTTGATTAATAACAAAAAAAGTAAAAATGTCAGCAGCAATAAAATACCACCAAATGAAAGCTCCATTAGTGAGAAGAAAAGGAGGTAAAATTCATTTGGGTGGTAAGTTGCATGACCGAGCGATAAACGGTGAAAGGAGTGTAGTGCCGAAGTGTAAAAAGTGCTCTGGTCATGAAGGGGGTTTCAGCTAGCGGGGCTGAAGTGGTTAATTACCAGATAACAACTTTAACACAATACCACATAGTTTTCACTGCAAAAAAAGTACCAGAAAACAATAGCAGAAAAGCTGTTATTTGTTTTATATATCCTGCGCCGCCTACTTCATTCATAAAGTAGGCGGCACAGGCACATGACGTCAGTGAGTTACGGCCGGCCGCCCGCCCTGCTCGGCCTGCTACAGGAAATTTAGTAAGTAGTACAGATCAGTGGCGTCGCCGGGGGGGCCAGAGGGGGCCACGGCCCCCCCTACATCATGCTGGGCCCCCCCATGTGCCCCCCCTAACTAAAATGAGCCGCCGCCAGGCACAGGGAGATGAGCGCTTCCATTGCGCTCATCTCCTTACTACTGCCTGTGCCAGCGGCATTCACTTGACTGATCCGAGTTCAGCTCAGTCACAGGCTCTCTCTCACCTCACGCTGCTGGCAGCAGGGACTCAGGGAGCCGGAGCCTGAGGGAGGGACGGGGAGGAGCCTAATATGATCTCAGAGTGGAAGCTGGCTTCTGCCAGACCCTCCCCTCCCCGCCCACCCACCAATCACCGACCAGAGCTGAAGGGGCGGGGCAAGCACAGCACACTAGCAGCTCTGACTCGAGTCCTGAGTCACACAAGTGCAGGGAGTCTATGAAATTAATCGAATGAGTCACAAGTTAAAAGAATCTAAAGATCCGACTTAGTTTGTGACTCATTCGATTCATTGAGTTAAAAGAGCCGTGAGTCAGAGTGTAGAACAGGTTACATTACACTGAGGCTGAGGCTGCTTTTGTTGCAACAGATAGGAGAAGTGACAGATGACGCAAGAGTTTAGATTACAGGTTGAATTAAGGCTACTTTCACACTAGCGTTCGATCGGATCCGTCTGCATTATATTGGCAAAAAAAAGCTAAGTGTGAAATTAGCCTCAGACGGATCCGTCCAGACTTTTACATTAAAAGTCAATGGGGGACGGATCCGTTTGAAGATTGAGCCATATTGTGGCATCTTCAAGTGGATCCGTCCCCATTGACTTACATTGTAAGTCTGGACGGATCCGCACGCCTCCGCACGGCCAGTGGAGCGGAGGACAAACGGAGCCAGACTGATGCAGTCTGAGCGGATCCGCATCCATTCAGACTGCAACAGGGCTGGACGGAAGCGTTCGGGTCCGCTCGTGAGCCCCTTCAAACGGAGCTCATGAGCGGACAGCCGAACGCTAGTGTGAAACTAGCCCAAATTAACCCTTTAAAATCAAATTGGCTTCTCAGGAGATATATATGTTAAAGGCATCTCATTCAGTAGCTATATAACTAAGGCCTCTTTCACACTTGCGTTGTCCGGATCCGGCGTGTACTCCACTTGCCGGAGGTACACGCCGGATCCGGAAAAACGCAAGTGTACTGAAAGCATTTGAAGACGGATCCGTCTTCAAAATGCTTTCAGTGTTACTATGGCACCCAGGACGCTATTAAAGTCCTGGTTGCCATAGTAGTAGTGGGGAGCGGGGGAGCGGTATACTTACAGTCCGTGCGGCTCCCGGGGCGCTCCAGTGTGACGTCAGAGCGCCCCATGTGCATGGATGACGTGCCATGCGATCACGTCATCCATGCGCCTGGGGCGCCCTGACGTCACTCTGGAGCGCCCCGGGAGCCGCACGGACGGTAAGTATGCCGCTCCCCCGCTCCCCACTACACTTTACCATGGCTGCCAGGACTTTAGCGTCCCGGCAGCCATGGTAACCATTGAGAAAAAGCTAAACGTCGTATCCGGCAATGTGCCGAAAAGACGTTTAGCTTAAGGCCGGATCCGGATCAATGCCTTTCAATGGGCATTAATTCCGGATCTGGCGTTGCGGCAAGTGTTCAGGATTTTTGGCCGGAGCAAAAAGTACAGCATGCTGCGGTATTTTCTCCGGCCAAAAAACGTTCTGTTCCGGAACGGAAGACATCCTGATGCATCCTGAACGGATTTATCTCCATTCAGAATGCATTAGGATAAAACTGATCAGGATTCTTCCGGCATAGAGCCCCGACGACGGAACTCTATGCCGGATCCGGACAACGCAAGTGTGAAAGGGGCCTAAGGGTAGGTTCACATCACCTTTATGGATTGTACTGTCAGTGTCAGACAGTTGTCACTGTGGGTAACAATGCACAACAGACAAGAATTCACATTGCACACCACAGTGACAGCTTGTGACTCCTGTCTGACTCCTGAGTCCTCCTGTCCGGCGTCAGCCTCAGCTTCCCTTTACAGGGAGTGCAGAATTATTAGGCAAGTTGTATTTTTGAGGATTAATTTTATTATTGAACAACAACCATGTTCTCAATGAACCCAAAAAACTCATTAATATCAAAGCTGAATATTTTTGGAAGTAGTTTTTAGTTTGTTTTTAGTTTTAGCTATTTTAGGGGAATATCTGTGTGTGCAGGTGACTATTACTGTGCATAATTATTAGGCAACTTAACAAAAAACAAATATATACCCATTTCAATTATTTATTTTTACCAGTGAAACCAATATAACATCTCAACATTCACAAATATACATTTCTGACATTCAAAAACAAAACAAAAACAAATCAGTGACCAATATAGCCACCTTTCTTTGCAAGGACACTCAAAAGCCTGCCATCCATGGATTCTGTCAGTGTTTTGATCTGTTCACCATCAACATTGCGTGCAGCAGCAACCACAGCCTCCCAGACACTGTTCAGAGAGGTGTACTGTTTTCCCTCCTTGTAAATCTCACATTTGATGATGGACCACAGGTTCTCAATGGGGTTCAGATCAGGTGAACAAGGAGGCCATGTCATTAGATTTTCTTCTTTTATACCCTTTCTTGCCAGCCACGTTGTGGAGTACTTGGACGCGTGTGATGGAGCATTGTCCTGCATGAAAATCATGTTTTTCTTACCTTGCAGACTTCTTCCTGTACCACTGCTTGAAGAAGGTGTCTTCCAGAAACTGGCAGTAGGACTGGGAGTTGAGCTTGACTCCATCCTCAACCCAAAAAGGCCCCACAAGCTCATCTTTGATGATACCAGCCCAAACCAGTACTCCACCTCCACCTTGCTGGCGTCTGAGTCGGACTGGAGCTCTCTGCCCTTTACCAATCCAGCCATCTGGCCCATCAAGACTCACTCTCATTTCATCAGTCCATAAAACCTTAGAAAAATCAGTCTTGAGATATTTCTTGGCCCAGTCTTGACGTTTCAGCTTGTGTGTCTTGTTCAGTGGTGGTCGTCTTTCAGCCTTTCTTACCTTGGCCATGTCTCTGAGTATTGCACACCTTGTGCTTTTGGGCACTCCAGTGATGTTGCAGCTCTGAAATATGGCCAAACTGGTGGCAAGTGGCATCTTGGCAGCTGCACGCTTGACTTTTCTCAGTTCATGGGCAGTTATTTTGCGCCTTGGTTTTTCCACACGCTTCTTGCGACCCTGTTGACTATTTTGAATGAAACGCTTGATTGTTCGATGATCACGCTTCAGAAGCTTTGCAATTTTAAGAATGCTGCATCCCTCTGCAAGATATCTCACTATTTTTTGACTTTTCTGAGCCTGTCAAGTCCTTCTTTTGACCCATTTTGCCAAAGGAAAGGAAGTTGCCTAATAATTATGCACACCTGATATAGGGTGTTGATGTCATTAGACCACACCCCTTCTCATTACAGAGATGCACATCACCTAATATACTTAATTGGTAGTAGGCTTTCGAGCCTATACAGCTTGGAGTAAGACAACATGCATAAAGAGGATGATGTGGTCAAAATACTCATTTGCCTAATAATTCTGCACGTAGTGTACTATAATAAATCACTCTTCCTGACTCACTCAATACTAGTAATCAGAGTTCAGAGAGAGCTGAAGAAGACGAGCCGACTGCACTGAGTCAGCAGCGCAGCAAGTAGTGAGTGAATCGAATGTATCAAGCATCTGCGCATGCGCACCGGCACCTAGAGTCTTCGGTTCACTTGCGAGTCAGCTCAGCAGTCTGACTCACCAAGTGAACCGAAGATCCGAATGAGCTGATTCAAATGAACCGATTCACCTAAAAGATCCGAACTTCCCATCACTAATGCGGCGGTGCAGGGGAGGGAGAGGCGTGTCCCTTCCCCTTGCTCTGATAGGCTGCAGGCACTAGACCGGCAGCCTATCAGAGGCCGGCGCAGGCGGCGCGATGACGTCATCGCGCCGCCTGAGCCATACAGCGTGGGACACAGGCCAGAAGAGGCCTGCATCGCATCGCTGACACTGAGGTAAGTATAAGTGTTTTTTTGTTTTTGTTTTTTTTACAATAGTGATACTTGGGGGGGGGGGGGGACTTAATAATGGCACATGATGGGGGGGCTTACTTAATAATGGCACATGATGGGGGGGCTTACTTAATAATGGCACATGATGGGGGGGACTTAATACTGGCACATGATGGGGGGACCTAATACTGGCACATGATGGGGGGGACCTAATACTGGCACATGATGGGGGGGACCTAATACTGGCACATGATGGGGGGCTTATTACTGGCACATGATGGGGGTCTTATTACTGGCACGTAATGGGGGTCTTATTACTGGCACGTAATGGGGGTCTTATTACTGGCACGTAATGGGGGGCTTATTACTGGCACGTAATGGGGGCTTATTACTGGCACATTATTGGTGGGCACTATAGGGGCATCTACTGAGGCAACACAAAGAAAGGGTGTTTTATATGGGGGGCTCTGTACAGTAGCATTTTATACTGGGACACATTATGGCGGGTACTATGGGGAAGGGGGGAGAGGAGTACTATGGAGTCACCTACGGGGGCACTAAGAAGGGGTAATTTATACTTGCAAAATTATGGGGGACATTGAGGGCATCTACTGGGGCATTTTATACTGGTACATTATGGGGGCACTAGGAGGAAGGGGGAGAGGAGCACTATGGGGCATTTACTGGGGGCACTATATAGGGGTATTTTATACTGGCACATTATGGGGGACATTAGCTCAACTGGGGGCATAAGGGGGTATTTTTTGCATTGTCACATTATAAGGAGAATTATTACTACTGGGGGGCATTATGGTGGGCTTTATTACTCCCACATGGTATGACCCCTAGTAGCAGCACCAGCCTCTCCCTGCTCTGCTATTCCTCTGCCTCTTCTCCAAATCCTTATTATGAAATCTTTCTCATAGGATAAAACACAACATCAGCTCCGCCAAGCCCCCGGCCAAAGTGTGGAAGTGGCGACCGAGACCCCCAAGGGCCAAGCCAAGTAACTGTAAGTGTTCATGTGAAATATGTTTGTTATACACATATAGCCTACACTGTGCCCCACAATATACAGTATACCGCTACACTGTGCCCCACAATATATAGTATGCCTCTACACTGTGCCCCACAATATATAGTATGTCTCTACACTGTGTAGTCTGTTCTATAAGCACCCTTGTTCTGTGGCGGCGGACAGAAAATAATCTGGAAGTGCCCCTCCCGAGACCAGGCTCTGATCCGCCACTGGACCGCTCACAGGAGTGTACATTTCTTCTAAACTGTAATCCGTATGCTCTGACCTGCAGAAATCAGCACTCGCTCGATAACAACTAACAGGCAGGACCTGTAGGCTGTAGCCTGGCCCTGTTACCGAAGCTAGAGTGGTGTAAGGTTAAGGTACTAGTAGAGATGAGCGGCCGCTTAATCCTGATTTAAAGTTAAAGTTACTGCAGGATATGGATTACGGTTTAGAAATGTCAAATGTACACTCCTGTGAGTGGCGGGGAGGGGGATCTGTGGATGACACTGTTATAGGGAGGGGCATCTGTGGATGACACTGTTATAGGGAGGGGCATCTGTGGATGACACTGTTATAGGGAGGGGGAAATGGGGATGACACTGTCATGGGGTGGATCTGTGGATGACACATATAGCAAAAGATGCTATACATTACACGGTATGTGGCATCCACAGATCCCCCCCATAGCAGTGTCATCCACAGATCCCGCTCTCTATAAAAGTGTCATCCACAGACAGCTGGACTTTTCTTCCCTGTTGCGGTTTTAGGTATTGGGTAAAGTATTGCAGCATTTCTAAGCGTACTTGTGTAAATGTATCGTTGTTATAGCTGCCCCCCCCTACTTTTGTCCTGGCCCCCAGTGTGCCCCCCCAAAATTTGAAGGCTAGAGACGCCACTGGTACAGATGGGGCTAGGGATCGAAACTTCAATGAAAGCTATTATTATAAAATGTTTAGGCAATAAAGCAGTGAGTGAGCGGTGGGGCCGGAGTACAATGACCGCAACGGCCCCGCCACATTTGCATGACACAGGTTATTAGGGCATCTGTGGATACCACTATTATGGGGTGGGGGTTATGTGGATGGCACTGTTATGGGGGGTGATCTGTGGATGCCACTATTATGGGGTGGGGGATATGTGGATGGCACTGTTATGGGGTGGGGGATCTGTAGGTGACACATACAGTTGCAAGAAAAAATATGTGAACCCTTTGGAATGATATGGATTTCTGCACAAATTGTGATCTGATCTTCATCTAAGTCACAACAATAGACAATCACAGTCTGTTTAAACTAATAACACACAAAGAATTAAATGTTACCATGTTTTTATTCAACACACCATGTAAACATTCACAGTGCAGGTGAAAAAGTATGTGAACCCTTGGATTTAATAACTGGTTGAACCTCCTTTGGCAGCAATAACGAACCAAATAGTTCCTGTAGTTGCAGATCAGACTTGCACAACGGTCAAGAGTAATTCTTGACCATTCCTCTTTACAGAACTGTTTCAGTTCAGCAATATTCTTGGGATGTCTGTTGTGAATCGCTTTCTTGAGGTCATGCCACAGCATCTCAATCGGGTTGAGGTCAGGACTCTGACTGGGCCACTCCAGAAGGCATATTTTCTTCTGTTTAAGCCATTCTGTTGTTGATTTACTTCTATGCTTTGGGTCGTTGTCCTGTTGCAACACCCATCTTCTGTTGAGCTTCAGCTGGTGAACAGATGGCCTTAAGTTCTCCTGCAAAATGTCTTGATAAACTTGGGAATTTATTTTTCCTTTGATGATAGCAATCTGTCCAGGCCCTGATGCAGCAAAGCAGCCCCAAACCATGATGCCCCCACCACCATGCTTCACAGTTGGGATGAGGTTTTGATGTTGGTGTGCTGTGCCTCTTTTTCTCCACACATAGTGTTGTGTGTTTCTTCCAAACAACTGAACTTTGGTTTCATCTGTCCACAGAATATTTTGCCAGAACTGCTGTGGAACATCCAGGTGCTCTAGTGCAAACTGTAAACGTGTAGCAATGTTTTTCTTGGACAGCAGTGGCTTCCTCTGTGGTATCCTCCCATAAAATCCATTCTTGTTTAGTGTTTTATGTATCGTAGATTCGCTAACAGGGATGTTAGAATGTGCCAGAGACTTTTGTAAGTCTTTAGCTGATACTCTAGGATTCTTCTTCACCTCATTGAGCAGTCTGCGCTGTGCTCTTGCAGTCATCTTTACAGGATGGCCACTCCTAGGGAGAGTAGCAACAGTGCTGAACTTTCTCCATTTATAGACAATTTGTCTTACCGTGGACAGATGAACAGCAAGGCTTTTGGAGATACTTTTATAACCCTTTCCAGCTTTATGCAAGTCAACAATTCTTAATCGTAGGTCTTATGAGAGCTCTTTTGTGTGAGGCATCAGTCACATCAGGTAATGCTTCTTGTGAAAAGCAAACCCAGAACTGGTGTGTGTGTTTTTAAAGGCCAGGGGAGCTGTAACCAACACCTCCAATCTCATCTCATTGATTGGACTCCAGTTGGCTGACACTTCGCTCCAATTAGCTCTTGGAGATGTCATTAGTCTAGGAGTTCACATACTTTTTCCACCTGCACTGTGAATGTTTACATGGTGTGTTCAATAAAAACATGGCAACATTTAATTATTTGTGTGATATTAGTTTAAGCAGACTGTGATTGTCTATTGTTGTGACTTAGATGAAGATCAGATCACATTTTAGGATCCCCCTCCATAACAGTGCCATCCACAGATCACCCCCTCCATAACAGTGCCATCCACAGATCACCCCCCCCATAACAGTGCCATCCACAGATCCCCCCCATAGCAGTGTCCCCCTCAGATCCCCCCATAACAGTGCATCCACAGATTTCCCCATAACAGTGCCACCCACAGATCTCCCCCCATAACAGTGCCATCCACAGATCCCCCATAGTAGTGTCATGCACATACCACCATTAGTTCAAAACCCACCAAAAGCACACCTTTTGGTTAAAAATATTTTTTTCTTATTTCCCTCCTCAAAAACCTAGGTGCGTCTTATGGAGCAAAAAATACGGTACCTACGTTGTGTGAACACGGTCTGAGAGGTGCTAAGATACAACTTACAGCCAAGCTCCCTGTCATGGGGCGCCAAAGGCGCACTCGGTCTCCCATCAGCCGCAGACCTGCTGCTTAGCTCCTGGAGCGAGGATCTGTGTTTGGCCTCATTCCCAGGACGGCTTTGCTAGTTTGGAGGCTCTCTGCTCCTAGGTCTGCCTTGAGCGCCAAGCTGATCACTCGGTGCTCGACTTGTCTGTCTGTCGGTCATGTGACGCTGGCCACTTCACATGACCCTCAGACCCCACTATAAATACAGGCAGCCTGCTGGCCACAGGTTGCCTGTTAATTCTAGGTTCCTGGCTATTTGTTGGACTACTGAATACTCACCTGATCCTGTTCCCTGACGATCCTTTGCCTGCTCCTCCTGTACTGCGCATCACTCCTGGTATTGTGACCTCGGCTCCCACCTGACTACTCTTTGTGGACTCCTCTGGTACTTCTCTACTCTCCTGGTATTTGACCCCAGCTTCTTCTGACCATTCTTTTCTTAACCCTTTGTTCTGCGTAGCTCTCTTGGTTCTGACCCGGTCTGTTCACGTTTCGTATTTTGTCTTGTCTGTCTTCCCTGCACATATCCTAAGTAAGGGACTGTCGTCCAGTTGTCCCCTGTCATCAGGACTCATGAGGCAAGTAGGCAGGGCCAGGGGTGAGGGTGGAGCGCAGTGGTCACTATCCTTCCCCCTGTGTGTGTGTGGACGTGACCGTTACACTCCCACATACCTCCATAGGGAAATTACTCATGTAGTGGGAGAGATAAGGCTGTAAGCCCCACCTATAACAGGCCATGTGACACAGACTACCAGGTGCAAGAGAATGCTACCAGCAGTACGCAATGGCACATTCTAAACATATCAAGAAAAATAACAGAAATGAAGTGGCTTAAATGGGAGGAAATGCTCAAAAACCCCAAACACTGTAGCATATTTATAACCGGGGGAGCAATTCCTCCACATGTGATCTGTTGCTAACGGCAATCCCCAGCAAAAATGTATACAATGGAGGATGTTGGCAGCGGAGGGGCTTACAGCCTTATCTCTGCCACTACATGAGTAATTTCACTATGGAGGTATGTGTGAGCTTGGTTGTAAGTTGTATCTCAGCACCTCTCAGGCCGTGTTCACACACCGTAGGTAATCTAGTGGTAGATACCCATGCCACACTGAGATACCTTGACAGTGGTGCAAAAAGGCTCCGATGTGTTCCTGACAGGAAAAAATTGGCTAAAGTCTCAGCTCTTAACATCAGTTTGAGGGATTAGCCAGTGTTGCATATCATTGTGGTGCACTTTTCGCAGTGATTTATGTATTTTTATATTTGCATTCACACATTATCCTATCTTGTGTAGGATGCCATTGTGGTACATGTGGTCCGCTGCCGACATCCTCCATTATATGCATTTTTGCTGGGGATTGCCATTAGCAATGGATCACATGCGTTGGAATTGCTCCCCCGGTTATAAACAGGCCACAGTGTTTGGGGTTTTTGAGCATTTCCTCCCATTTAGGCCACTTTATTTTAGTTATTTTTCTTGATATGTTTAGAATGTGCCATTGCGTACTGCTGGTAGCATTCTGTTGCCCCTGGTAGCCTGTGTCACATGGCCTGTTATGTGGTGGGGCTTACAGCCTTATTATATCTCCCACTACATGAGTGATCTCACTATGGAGGTATGTGGGAGCTTGGTTGTAAGTTGTATCTCAGCACCTCTCAGACCGCGTTCACACACCGTAGGTAGTCTAGTGGTAGGAACCCATGCCACACTGAGATACCTTGACGGTGGTCCAAAAGGGCTCCGATGTGTTCCTGACAGGAATACATTGGCTAAAGCTTCAGTTCTTAACATCAGCTTGAGGGATTAGCCAGAGTTGTCAGTTGCATACCATTGTGGTGCACCTTTCATAGTGATTTATTTATCTCAATAGGGAGAGGACAACTCTGGAAGCTGAGAACAAAGATCTGAGCAGATTAAATCCAACATGCTTATTCCTTTCCCCCTGGCATCAGCCACAGGGTGAAGTCAGGATACCCCTATTACGCATTAGTTAGTCGACCAGTCTCACTGAAATGTTCCAGTTTGGCGAAGTTCATGTAATGCCACCTTTAACAGTGCAGCTGTCTAAGTGCGTAAAACAAAGCGGACACTTCTATTGTTACTCTGACCTTATGCTCGAGCTCCTAATAAATAAAAATGACATTACTGGGCTAAAAATACACCCTGGAATCTCTGGGTTTGAATTCCTGGAACCGGTGGTCATTTACATAAAGTCGATCTGGCATTCTTAAAGTGGTTATCCAATCCTAAAAAAAAGCCCACCCATATGCCAGGCCCCCCACACTGAGTATACTTACCTGGGTCCCCGCACCGCCTCTGCTGCTTCTTCCCATGCACGGATGAAAATATCCGATGTCGGGGGGAGGGGGAACAGCCAGTGGCAGGCGGGGACGGAAATGAGCTTCCTTGCGTCACCCGCGATGCCCACCCCCATATGGAAGAATTACTTAGGCACTCTATAGTAGGGATGAGCGAACTCGAACTGTATAGTTCGGGTTCGTACCGAATTTTGGGGTGTCCGTGACACGGACCCGAACCCGGACATTTTCGTAAAAGTCCGGGTTCGGGTTCGGTGTTCGTCGCTTTCTTGGCGCTTTTGTGACGCTTTCTTGGCGCTTTTTGAAAGGCTGCAAAGCAGCCAATCAACAAGCGTCATACTACTTGCCCCAAGAGGCCATCACAGCCATGCCTACTATTGGCATGGCTGTGATTGGCCAGAGCACCATGTGACCCAGCCTCTATTTAAGCTGGAGTCACATAGCGCCGCCCGTCACTCTGCTCTGATTAGCGTAGGGAGAGGTTGCGGCTGCGACAGTAGGGCGAGATTAGGCAGATTAACTCCTCCAAAGGACTTGATTAACTGATCGATCTGCAGCTGTGGATCATTGAGCTGCTGATCCTCAATTGCTCACTGTTTTTAGGCTGCCCAGACCGTTTGTCAGTCACATTTTTCTGGGGTGATCGGCGGCCATTTTGTGTCTTGTGGTGCGCCAGCACAAGCTGCGACCAAGTGCATTTAACCCTCAATGGTGTGGTTGTTTTTTGGCTAAAGCCTACATCAGGGTGAAGCTGTCACACCAAGTGCATTTAACCAGCAATAGTCTGTTCATTTTTTGGCCATATACAAAATCAGGGGCAAGCTGCGCCTGTCACCAAGTGCATTTAACCCTCAATGGTGTGGTTGTTTTTTGGCTAAAGCCTACATCAGGGTGAAGCTGTCACACCAAGTGCATTTAACCAGCAATAGTCTGTTCATTTTTTGGCCATATACAAAATCAGGGGCAAGCTGCGCCTGTCACCAAGTGCATTTAACCCTCAATGGTGTGGTTGTTTTTTGGCTAAAGCCTACATCAGGGTGAAGCTGTCACACCAAGTGCATTTAACCAGCAATAGTCTGTTCATTTTTTGGCCATATACAAAATCAGGGGCAAGCTGCGCCTGTCACCAAGTGCATTTAACCCTCAATGGTGTGGTTGTTTTTTGGCTAAAGCCTACATCAGGGTGAAGCTGTCACACCAAGTGCATTTAACCAGCAATAGTCTGTTCATTTTTTGGCCATATACAAAATCAGGGGCAAGCTGCGCCTGTCACCAAGTGCATTTAACCCTCAATGGTGTGGTTGTTTTCTGGCTAAAGCCTACATCAGGGTGAAGCTGTCACACCAAGTGCATTTAACCAGCAATAGTCTGTTTATTTTTTGGCCATATACTACATCAGGGGCAAGCTGCGCCCGTCACCAAGTGCATTTAACCCTCAGTAGTGTGGTTGGTCAAGCTGTGACACCAAGTGCATTTAACCAGCAATAGTCTGTTCATTTTTTGGCCATATACTACATCAGGGGCAAGCTGCGCCCGTCACCAAGTGCATTTAACCAGCAATAGTGTGGTTATTTTTTGGCCATATCCCAGTCTAATTCTGTCACTAAATCCATACCGGTCACCCAGCGCCTAAATACTAGGCCTCAAATTTATATCCCGCTAAATCTCTCGTTACCGCTGTCCTGTTGTAGCTGGGAAAGTTATTTAGTGTCCGTCAAAGCACATTTTTTGTTCTGGGTTGAAGTACAATTCCCAATTTAGCAATTTCATAATTTAGTGGTTTCTGCTATATCAGAGCTATTTGAAATCTATCCCTAAAAGGGTATATAATATTCAAGGTGCACATTGGGTCATTCAGAATAACTTCACACACACCCGCTACTGTGTATTTTCAAGTCTAATTCTGTCACTAAACCCATACCTGTCACCCAGCGCCTAAATACTAGGCCTCAAATTTATATCCTGCTAAATCTCTCGTTACCGCTGTCCTGTTGTAGCTGGGAAAGTTATTTAGTGTCCGTCAAAGCACATTTTTTCTTCTGGGTTGAAATACAATTCCCAATTTAGCAATTTCATAATTTAGTGGTTTCTGCTATATCAGAGCTATTTGAAATCTATCCCTAAAAGGGTAGATCATATTGAAGGTGCACATAGGGTCATTCAGAATAACTTCACACACACCCGCTACTGTGTATTTCCAAGTCTAATTCTGTCACTAAACCCATACCTGTCACCCAGCGCCTAAATACTAGGCCTCAAATTTATATCCCGCTAAATCTCTCGTTACCGCTGTCCTGTTGTAGCTGGGAAAGTTATTTAGTGTCCGTCAAAGCACATTTTTTGTTCTGGGTTGAAGTACAATTCCCAATTTAGCAATTTCATAATTTAGTGGTTTCTGCTATATCAGAGCTATTTGAAATCTATCCCTAAAAGGGTATATAATATTCAAGGTGCACATTGGGTCATTCAGAATAACTTCACACACACCCGCTACTGTGTATTTTCAAGTCTAATTCTGTCACTAAACCCATACCTGTCACCCAGCGCCTAAATACTAGGCCTCAAATTTATATCCTGCTAAATCTCTCGTTACCGCTGTCCTGTTGTAGCTGGGAAAGTTATTTAGTGTCCGTCAAAGCACATTTTTTCTTCTGGGTTGAAATACAATTCCCAATTTAGCAATTTCATAATTTAGTGGTTTCTGCTATATCAGAGCTATTTGAAATCTATCCCTAAAAGGGTAGATCATATTGAAGGTGCACATAGGGTCATTCAGAATAACTTCACACACACCCGCTACTGTGTATTTCCAAGTCTAATTCTGTCACTAAACCCATACCTGTCACCCAGCGCCTAAATACTAGGCCTCAAATTTATATCCCGCTAAATCTCTCGTTACCGCTGTCCTGTTGTAGCTGGGAAAGTTATTTAGTGTCCGTCAAAGCACATTTTTTGTTCTGGGTTGAAGTACAATTCCCAATTTAGCAATTTCATAATTTAGTGGTTTCTGCTATATCAGAGCTATTTGAAATCTATCCCTAAAAGGGTATATAATATTCAAGGTGCACATTGGGTCATTCAGAATAACTTCACACACACCCGCTACTGTGTATTTCCAAGTCTAATTCTGTCACTAAACCCATACCTGTCACCCAGCGCCTAAATACTAGGCCTCAAATTTATATCCTGCTAAATCTCTCGTTACCGCTGTACTGTTGTTGCTTGGAAAGATATTTAGTGTCCGTCAAAGCACATTTTTTGTTCTGGGTTGAAGTACAATTCCCAATTTAGCAATTTCATAATTTAGTGGTTTCTGCTATATCAGAGCTATTTGAAATCTATCCCTAAAAGGGTATATAATATTCAAGGTGCACATTGGGTCATTCAGAATAACTTCACACACACCCGCTACTGTGTATTTTCAAGTCTAATTCTGTCACTAAACCCATACCTGTCACCCAGCGCCTAAATACTAGGCCTCAAATTTATATCCTGCTAAATCTCTCGTTACCGCTGTACTGTTGTTGCTGGGCAAGATATTTAGTGTCCGTCAAAGCACATTTTTTGTTCTGGGTTGAAATACAATTCCCAATTTAGCAATTTCATAATTTAGTGGTTTCTGCTATATCAGAGCTATTTGAAATCTATCCCTAAAAGGGTATATAATATTCAAGGTGCACATTGGGTCATTCAGAATAACTTCACACACACCCGCTACTGTGTATTTCCAAGTCTAATTCTGTCACTAAACCCATACCTGTCACCCAGCGCCTAAATACTAGGCCTCAAATTTATATCCTGCTAAATCTCTCGTTACCGCTGTACTGTTGTTGCTGGGCAAGATATTTAGTGTCCGTCAAAGCACATTTTTTGTTCTGGGTTGAAATACAATTCCCAATTTAGCAATTTCATAATTTAGTGGTTTCTGCTATATCAGAGCTATTTGAAATCTATCCCTAAAAGGGTATATAATATTCAAGGTGCACATTGGGTCATTCAGAATAACTTCACACACACCCGCTACTGTGTATTTCCAAGTCTAATTCTGTCACTAAACCCATACCTGTCACCCAGCGCCTAAATACTAGGCCTCAAATTTATATCCTGCTAAATCTCTCGTTACCGCTGTACTGTTGTTGCTGGGCAAGATATTTAGTGTCCGTCAAAGCACATTTTTTGTTCTGGGTTGAAATACAATTCCCAATTTAGCAATTTCATAATTTAGTGGTTCCTGCTATATCAGAGCTATTTGAAATCTATCCCAAAAAGGGTATATAATATTCAAGGTGCACATAGGGTCATTCAGAATAACTTCACACACACGCTTCTGTGCATTTCCAAGTCTAATTCTGTCACTAAATCCATACCGGTCACCCAGCGCCTAAATACTAGGCCTCAAATTTATATCCCGCTGAATTTGAATACAATACATTGGGCCAAATAATATATTTGTTGTTGTGGTGAACCATAACAATGAGAAAAACATCTAGTAAGGGACGCGGACGTGGACATGGTCGTGGTGGTGTTAGTGGACCCTCTGGTGCTGGGAGAGGACGTGGCCGTTCTGCCACATCCACACGTCCTAGTGTACCAACTACCTCAGGTCCCAGTAGCCGCCAGAATTTACAGCGATATATGGTGGGGCCCAATGCCGTTCTAAGGATGGTAAGGCCTGAGCAGGTACAGGCATTAGTCAATTGGGTGTCCGACAGTGGATCCAGCACGTTCACATTATCTCCCACCCAGTCTTCTGCAGAAAGCGCACAGATGGCGCCTGAAAACCAACCCCATCAGTCTGTCACATCACCCCCATGCATACCAGGGAAACTGTCTCAGCCTCAAGTTATGCAGCAGTCTCTTATGCTGTTTGAAGACTCCGCTGGCAGGGTTTCCCAAGGGCATCCACCTAGCCCTTCCCCAGCGGTGAAAGACATAGAATGCACTGACGCACAACCACTTATGTTTCCTGATGATGAGGACATGGGAATACCACCTCAGCATGTCTCTGATGATGACGAAACACAGGTGCCAACTGCTGCGTCTTTCTGCAGTGTGCAGACTGAACAGGAGGTCAGGGATCAAGACTGGGTGGAAGACGATGCAGGGGACGATGAGGTCCTAGACCCCACATGGAATGAAGGTCGTGCCACTGACTTTCACAGTTCGGAGGAAGAGGCAGTGGTGAGACCGAGCCAACAGCGTAGCAAAAGAGGGAGCAGTGGGCAAAAGCAGAACACCCGCCGCCAAGAGACTCCGCCTGCTACTGACCGCCGCCATCTGGGACCGAGCACCCCAAAGGCAGCTTCAAGGAGTTCCCTGGCATGGCACTTCTTCAAACAATGTGCTGACGACAAGACCCGAGTGGTTTGCACGCTGTGCCATCAGAGCCTGAAGCGAGGCATTAACGTTCTGAACCTGAGCACAACCTGCATGACCAGGCACCTGCATGCAAAGCATGAACTGCAGTGGAGTAAACACCTTAAAACCAAGGAAGTCACTCAGGCTCCCCCTGCTACCTCTTCTGCTGCTGCCGCCTCGGCCTATTCTGCTGCTGCCGCCTCGGCCTCTTCCTCCGCCTCTGGAGGAACGTTGGCACCTGCCGCCCAGCAAACAGGGGATGTACCACCAACACCACCACCACCACCTCCGTCACCAAGCGTCTCAACCATGTCACACGCCAGCGTTCAGCTCTCCATCTCACAAACATTTGATAGAAAGCGTAAATTCCCACCTAGCCACCCTCGATCCCTGGCCCTGAATGCCAGCATTTCTAAACTACTGGCCTATGAAATGCTGTCATTTAGGCTGGTGGACACAGACAGCTTCAAACAGCTCATGTCGCTTGCTGTCCCACAGTATGTTGTTCCCAGCCGGCACTACTTCTCCAAGAGAGCCGTGCCTTCCCTGCACAACCAAGTATCCGATAAAATCAAGTGTGCACTGCGCAACGCCATCTGTAGCAAGGTCCACCTAACCACAGATACGTGGACCAGTAAGCACGGCCAGGGACGCTATATCTCCCTAACTGCACACTGGGTAAATGTAGTGGCAGCTGGGCCCCAGGCGGAGAGCTGTTTGGCGTACGTCCTTCCGCCGCCAAGGATCGCAGGGCAACATTCTTTGCCTCCTGTTGCCACCTCCTCCTTCTCGGCTTCCTCCTCCTCTTCTTCCACCTGCTCATCCAGTCAGCCACACACCTTCACCACCAACTTCAGCACAGCCCGGGGTAAACGTCAGCAGGCCATTCTGAAACTCATATGTTTGGGGGACAGGCCCCACACCGCACAGGAGTTGTGGCGGGGTATTGAACAACAGACCGACGAGTGGTTGCTGCCGGTGAGCCTCAAGCCCGGCCTGGTGGTGTGTGATAATGGGCGAAATCTCGTTGCAGCTCTGGGACTAGCCAATTTGACGCACATCCCTTGCTTGGCGCATGTGCTGAATTTGGTGGTGCAGAAGTTCATTCACAACTACCCCGACATGTCAGAGCTGCTGCATAAAGTGCGGGCCGTCTGTTCGCGCTTCCGGCGTTCACATCCTGCCGCTGCTCGCCTGTCTGCGCTACAGCGTAACTTCGGCCTTCCCGCTCACCGCCTCATATGCGACGTGCCCACCAGGTGGAACTCCACCTTGCACATGCTGGACAGACTGTGCGAGCAGCAGCAGGCCATAGTGGAGTTTCAGCTGCAGCACGCACGGGTCAGTCGCACTACAGAACAGCACCACTTCACCACCAATGACTGGGCCTCCATGCGAGACCTGTGTGCCCTGTTGCGCTGTTTCGAGTACTCCACCAACATGGCCAGTGGCGATGACACCGTTATCAGCGTTACAATACCACTTCTATGTCTCCTTGAGAAAACACTTAGGGCGATGATGGAAGAGGAGGTGGCCCAGGAGGAGGAGGAGGAGGAGGAGGAAGAGGGGTCATTTTTAGCACTTTCAGGCCAGTCTCTTCGAAGTGACTCAGAGGGAGGTTTTTGGCAACAGCAGAGGCCAGGTACAAATGTGGCCAGCCAAGGCCCACTACTGGAGGACGAGGAGGACGAGGATGAGGAGGAGGTGGAGGAGGATGAGGATGAAGCATGGTCACAGCGGGGTGGCACCCAACGCAGCTCGGGTCCATCACTGGTGCGTGGCTGGGGGGAAAGGCAGGACGATGACGATACGCCTCCCACAGAGGACAGCTTGTCCTTACCCCTGGGCAGCCTGGCACACATGAGCGACTACATGCTGCAGTGCCTGCGCAACGACAGCAGAGTTGCCCACATTTTAACCTGTGCGGACTACTGGGTTGCCACCCTGCTGGATCCACGCTACAAAGACAATGTGCCCACCTTACTTCCTGCACTGGAGCGTGATAGGAAGATGCGCGAGTACAAGCGCACGTTGGTAGACGCGCTACTGAGAGCATTCCCAAATGTCACAGGTGAACAAGTGGAAGCCCAAGGCCAAGGCAGAGGAGGAGCAAGAGGTCGCCAAGGCAGCTGTGTCACGGCCAGCTCCTCTGAGGGCAGGGTTAGCATGGCAGAGATGTGGAAAACTTTTGTCAACACGCCACAGCTAACTGCACCACCACCTGATACGCAACGTGTTAGCAGGAGGCAACATTTCACTAACATGGTGGAACAGTACGTGTGCACACCCCTCCACGTACTGACTGATGGTTCGGCCCCATTCAACTTCTGGGTCTCTAAATTGTCCACGTGGCCAGAGCTAGCCTTTTATGCCTTGGAGGTGCTGGCCTGCCCGGCAGCCAGCGTTTTGTCTGAACGTGTATTCAGCACGGCAGGGGGCGTCATTACAGACAAACGCAGCCGCCTGTCTACAGCCAATGTGGACAAGCTGACGTTCATAAAAATGAACCAGGCATGGATCCCACAGGACCTGTCCGTCCCTTGTCCAGATTAGACATTAACTACCTCCCCATAACCATATATTATTGGACTCCAGGGCACTTCCTCATTCAATCCTATTTTTAATTTCATTTTACCATTATATTGCAAGGCTACCCAAAGTTGAATGAACCTCTCCTCTGCCTGTGTGCTAGGCCTAAATATATGCCAATGGATTGTTGCAGTGGTGGCTGACGTGAAGCCTCATTCTCTGCTATGACATGCAGACTGATTCTCTGGTGACATGAAGCCAGATTGTCTGTTACGGGACCTCTCTCCTCTGCCTGGGTGCTGGGCCTGAATTTATGACAATGGACTGTTGCAGTGGTGGCTGACGTGAAGCCTGATTCTCTGCTATGACATGCAGACTGATTCTCTGCTGACATGAAGCCAGATCCTCTGTTGCGGGACCTCTCTCCTCTGCCTGGGTGCTGGGCCTAAATTTATGAAAATGGACTGTTGCAGTGGTGGGTGACGTGAAGCCTCATTCTCTGCTATGACATGCAGACTGATTCTCTGCTGACATGAAGCCAGATTGTCTGTTACGGGACCTCTCTCCTCTGCCTGGGTGCTGGGCCTAAATATCTGACAATGGACTGTTGCATTGGTGGCTGACGTGAAGCCTGATTCTCTGCTATGATATGAAGACTGATTCTCTGCTGACATGAAGCCAGATTGTCTGTTACGGGACCTCTCTCCTCTGCCTGTGTGCTAGGCCTAAATATATGCCAATGGATTGTTGCAGTGGTGGCTGACGTGAAGCCTGATTCTCTGCTATGACATGCAGACTAATTCTCTGCTGACATGAAGCCAGATTGTCTGTTACGGGACCTCTCTCCTCTGCCTGGGTGCTGGGCCTAAATTTATGACAATGGACTGTTGCAGTGGTGGCTGACGTGAAGCCTGATTCTCTGCTATGACATGCAGACTGATTCTCTGCTGACATGAAGCCAGATCCTCTGTTACGGGACCTCTCTCCTCTGCCTGGGTGCTGGGCCTAAATTTATGAAAATGGACTGTTGCAGTGGTGGGTGACGTGAAGCCTCATTCTCTGCTATGACATGCAGACTGATTCTCTGCTGACATGAAGCCAGATTGTCTGTTACGGGACCTCTCTCCTCTGCCTGGGTGCTGGGCCTGAATTTATGACAATGGACTGTTGCAGTGGTGGCTGACGTGAAGCCTGATTCTCTGCTATGACATGCAGACTAATTCTCTGCTGACATGAAGCCAGATTGTCTGTTACGGGACCTCTCTCCTCTGCCTGGGTGCTGGGCCTAAATTTATGAAAATGGACTCTTACAGTGGTGGGTGACGTGAAGCCTGATTCTCTGCTATGACATGAAGACTGATTCTCTGCTGACATGAAGCCAGATCCTCTGTTACGGGACCTCTCTCCTCTGCCTGGGTGCTGGGCCTAAATATCTGACAATGGACTGTTGCATTGGTGGCTGACGTGAAGCCTGATTCTCTGCTATGATATGAAGACTGATTCTCTGCTGACATGAAGCCAGATTGTCTGTTACGGGACCTCTCTCCTCTGCCTGTGTGCTAGGCCTAAATATATGCCAATGGATTGTTGCAGTGGTGGCTGACGTGAAGCCTGATTCTCTGCTATGACATGCAGACTGATTCTCTGGTGACATGAAGCCAGATCCTCTGTTACGGGACCTCTCTCCTCTGCCTGGGTGCTGGGCCTAAATTTATGAAAATGGACTGTTGCAGTGGTGGGTGACGTGAAGCCTGATTCTCTGCTATGACATGCAGACTGATTCTCTGGTGACATGAAGCCAGATCCTCTGTTACGGGACCTCTCTCCTCTGCCTGGGTGCTGGGCCTAAATTTATGAAAATGGACTGTTGCAGTGGTGGGTGACGTGAAGCCTCATTCTCTGCTATGACATGCAGACTGATTCTCTGCTGACATGAAGCCAGATTGTCTGTTACGGGACCTCTCTCCTCTGCCTGGGTGCTGGGCCTAAATTTATGAAAATGGACTCTTACAGTGGTGGGTGACGTGAAGCCTGATTCTCTGCTATGACATGAAGACTGATTCTCTGCTGACATGAAGCCAGATCCTCTGTTACGGGACCTCTCTCCTCTGCCTGGGTGCTGGGCCTAAATATCTGACAATGGACTGTTGCATTGGTGGCTGACGTGAAGCCTGATTCTCTGCTATGATATGAAGACTGATTCTCTGCTGACATGAAGCCAGATTGTCTGTTACGGGACCTCTCTCCTCTGCCTGTGTGCTAGGCCTAAATATATGCCAATGGATTGTTGCAGTGGTGGCTGACGTGAAGCCTGATTCTCTGCTATGACATGCAGACTGATTCTCTGGTGACATGAAGCCAGATCCTCTGTTACGGGACCTCTCTCCTCTGCCTGGGTGCTGGGCCTAAATTTATGAAAATGGACTGTTGCAGTGGTGGGTGACGTGAAGCCTGATTCTCTGCTATGACATGCAGACTGATTCTCTGGTGACATGAAGCCAGATCCTCTGTTACGGGACCTCTCTCCTCTGCCTGGGTGCTGGGCCTAAATATCTGACAATGGACTGTTGCATTGGTGGCTGACGTGAAGCCTGATTCTCTGCTATGACATGCAGACTAATTCTCTGCTGACATGAAGCCAGATTGTCTGTTACGGGACCTCTCTCCTCTGCCTGGGTGCTGGGCCTAAATTTATGAAAATGGACTGTTGCAGTGGTGGGTGACGTGAAGCCTGATTCTCTGCTATGACATGAAGACTGATTCTCTCATGACATGAAGCCAGATTGTCTGTTACGGGACCTCTCTCCTCTGCCTGGGTGCTGGGCCTAAATTTATGAAAATGGACTGTTACAGTGGTGGGTGACGTGAAGCCTGATTCTCTGCTATGATATGAAGACTGATTCTCTGCTGACATGAAGCCAGATTGTCTGTTACGGGACCTCTCTCCTCTGCCTGGGTGCTGGGCCTAAATTTATGAAAATGGACTCTTACAGTGGTGGGTGACGTGAAGCCTGATTCTCTGCTATGACATGAAGACTGATTCTCTGCTGACATGAAGCCAGATTGTCTGTTACGGGACCTCTCTCCTCTGCCTGGGTGCCGGGGCCTAAATATCTGAGAATGGACTGTTCCAGTGGTGGGTGACGGGAAGCCAGATTCTCTGCTATGGAACCTCTCTCCAATTGATTTTGGTTAATTTTTATTTATTTAATTTTTATTTTAATTAATTTCCCTATCCACATTTGTTTGCAGGGGATTTACCTACATGTTGCTGCCTTTTGCAGCCCTCTAGCCCTTTCCTGGGCTGTTTTACAGCCGTTTTAGTGCCGAAAAGTTCGGGTCCCCATTGACTTCAATGGGGTTCGGGTTCGGGACGAAGTTCGGATCGGGTTCGGATCCCGAACCCGAACATTTCCGGGATGTTCGGCCGAACTTCTCGAACCCGAACATCCAGGTGTTCGCTCAACTCTACTCTATAGCATTGTTATTTGTGTACTGTATCACAGCATTATGAATGAGAGATGCCCTGCACAGTTTTTTTGCCCAGGGCCCCATGGATTATAATTTTTCTTAATGTTCCACAACAATGCCTAATTTATTTCAGCACACCTAATCGTCAAGTGCCATAATATTTTTTTATATGGCAGAAGGAACCAGGTGATACAACTGCAAAGCTGACTGAGAAGCCCCCAGGCAGCCACCTTTAGCCCACAATTTCTCTGAGTGTCTAGCAACAGATGGTAGTCCTCTTCTTCCATGCCACTCCCAAACCAATGTCGTACGTATGTAATGTACCCAAGGCGCATTTCTGAGATATTTACACATTGGAAAGAAGACTTAACAGGGCTGAGGAACTAAAAAGAAACAACTGTGACCTTGACAGCTAATTAACCATATTAATTAGGACTGTAAATCAATACGCTGAATGTCACATACCTAAAAGCTGCCGGCTAAAAATAAATTCATTATTTTTTATCATTTTGCCAGTGAAAGACCACAAAACCTAAGATATAACTTACCTTAAAAGGGTTGTCTCAGTTCATCAAATGTCATATATCATGTAGACACAGTTAATACAAGACCCTTACTAATGTGATGTGATTGTCCCTATTGCCTGCTTTACTGACTGGATTCATTTTTCCATCACATTATACAACGCTTGTTTCCAGGGGTTATGACCACCCTGCAATCCAGCAGCGGTGGTCGTGGTTGTACACTATAGGAAAATACCAGCCTATGTGCGCTCCTATGGTCCCGCCCACCAGAGAAGCGCATTTTTTTTCTTATAGTGTGCAAGCATGGCCACTGCTGCTGCTGGATTGCAGGGTGGTCGTAACCGCTGGATACCAGCAGTGTAAAATTAATCAACCCAGCAAAGGAGGCAATATGGACAATCACTATACATTAGTAAGTGCCTTGTATTAACTTTCTCTATATGATATATGCCATTTGCTGAAGTGTGACAACCCCTTTAAAGCAGAAATCCAGCTTATAATTTAAAACAAAAATGGACCCAACTCACTTTTTAAAAAGCCATCTCTTACAACAGTGGTTCTCAACCTGTGGTTCTCAGGGCCTCACGGTATTCAGCTGTATCGCCATCCTCAGGACACAGATACAGTTGAATGCTGCGGCAAGACACGGGGCTAATGTCTCCTTGCCCCACCACTCACTCTCATAGGCTACAGGCTCTAGGCCTGAAGCCTATCAGAAGCTGACACAGACAGTGTGATGACATCAACATCATCCTACTACCTTAGCCGGGCTGCAAACAGCTCAGTATGCAGGCCATGGCATGGAGGTGAGTATTTGCGTTTGTTATTTTCATTTTCCACTTTGGGGCAACATTATTGGGCCAAAATTTGGTAGTGTACTATTGGGGCACTATACAGGGGTCATTATTATTATGGGGACATTAGTAGTACAGACCACACTATAACGGGACTTTTTTTTTAATAACATTATTGGGGCTTTACTAATACTGGAGGCCCTATAGGGGGCAGTAGTGCATAACTGCTTAAATACTGTGGAGTGTGAGGGTTTAAAACAACCTTCTTCTGTAAATCAATACTCATTGGTGGTCATATTAGGTGATCACTGCTGGTCCAGCAGCTGAATCCCCTGAAAATGAGTATCACGTCTGATATGGCAGGTAACAGACATGCGGCGCAGAGGGGAGGGAAGGGGAGTACCCTTTCACTAGGGAGAGGGATTAGTGGTGACCCCTAACTCACCTAGCACTGGCACCTGGCTGCCCTGACATCCCTAGACAGGCTGCTAACCCGTACGCCGATCACGTGCCTTGTCCCTGGCTTACCCTGAAATAAGTTGTAGGTAGTGAGTAGGGCGGTGGGACTACTAGTCCTCACCACTGACACCTAGCATAACAACAGGGAAAGGACAAACAACACAAACGCTACAAACAATCCCCGAAGGGAGACAACAAACAGGAGAGAACCGGAGATCCAACAGCTCCAGTTCCCACACCTTCACAGCAACTCCAACTCTACCAGAGGTCAAAATAGAAGATCTGGAAAGAAAGTCTATATCTGCAAACAAGGAAAAATATATAGTAGCTGGGAGTGGCTGACAGGAAAAGCTACAGATTCCTAAATGGGACAAAAAGGATTGCAAACCTAAGCAGGAAAACCTGGACTGGAATCCACTCCCACCACTAGGTCATGGAGCGATCCCTTGAAACTGAGTGAGTAGCCACCCACTGCGACCTTCTGACCCCAGGCACAATAGGGTGAGCGATAGGTCATGACACCCTTGTGAAATAAGTCAATAAGTTATCTCTGGGCAAGTTATAGTCAATCACTTTACATATTGTATTTCATGAAGTAAGTTCAAATGAATGGGCAACCATACAGTATAATACATGGCTGGGCTGAGTCCTTCTTTGCATCTGTTGTCTTCTGTAGCTAACAGCAGGGATCCTGGGATGTATCCAAGAAGTGACCAATGTACCTATTTGACTCGTAGTGTGGACTTCTAGGATTCCATAAAGGTTTCAGCCACTTTGATGGCGATAGCGCAGCAAAGTGTCAACTCTAGAGTGACCTTATTTTGATTTTCAAAAAGGAGGTCACTTGGAGCAGTATGATGGCATGGGGCAGACGTACACCTGTACTTGGCGGAAGGTGGTGCAAGGTGGAAACATAAGATGAAAACACAGGACTCTGTAATGCTTCTGTGAATTTGCTTTTGGGCATTGGTCAGCTGTTCTATTCTCGAGGTGGCTGCTCTTTTGGCTGTTCCAGTAGTGACCGAGACACTGTAAGGCATGTATATGGCCGACCAATGCTGGCATGCAAGAAGACGGGTCATAAATAGGGATGAGCGAACTCGAACTGTATAGTTCGGGTTCGTACCGAATTTTGGGGTGTCCGTGACACGGACCCGAACCCGGACATTTTCGTAAAAGTCCGGGTTCGGGTTCGGTGTTCGTCGCTTTCTTGGCGCTTTTGTGACGCTTTCTTGGCGCTTTTTGAAAGGCTGCAAAGCAGCCAATCAACAAGCGTCATACTACTTGCCCCAAGAGGCCGTCACAGCCATGCCTACTATTGGCAAGTCTGTGATTGGCCAGAGCACCATGTGACCCAGCCTCTATTTAAGCTGGAGTCACATAGCGCCGCCCGTCACTCTGCTCTGATTAGCGTAGGGAGAGGTTGCGGCTGCGACAGTAGGGCGAGATTAGGCAGATTAACTCCTCCAAAGGACTTGATTAATCGATCGATCTGCAGCTGTGCATCATTGAGCTGCTGAAATTCAATTGCTCACTGTTTTTAGGCTGCCCAGACCGTTTGTCAGTCACTTTTTTCTGGGGTGATCGGCGGCCATTTTGTGTCTTGTGCGGTGCTGTGACCAAGTGCATCCAAGCTGCGACCAAGTGCATTTAACCCTCAATGGTGTGGTTGTTTTTTGGCTAAAGCCTACATCAGGGTGAAGCTGTCACACCAAGTGCATTTAACCAGCAATAGTCTGTTTATTTTTTGGCCATATACTACATCAGGGGCAAGCTGCGCCTGTCACCAAGTGCATTTAACCCTCAATAGTGTGGTTGTTTTTTGGCTAAAGCCTACATCAGGGTGAAGCTGTCACACCAAGTGCATTTAACCAGCAATAGTCTGTTAATTTTTTGGCCATATACTACATCAGGGGCAAGCTGCGCCCGTCACCAAGTGCATTTAACCCTCAGTAGTGTGGTTGGTCAAGCTGTCACACCAAGTGCATTTAACCAGCAATGGTGTGGTTATTTTTTGGCCATATCCCAGTCTAATTCTGTCACTAAATCCATACCGGTCACCCAGCGCCTAAATACTAGGCCTCAAATTTATATCCCGCTAAATCTGTCGTTACCGCTGTCCTGTTGTGGATGGGCAAGTTATTTAGTGTCCGTCAAAGCACATTTTTTGTTCAGGGTTGAAATACAATTCCCAATTTAGCAATTTCATAATTTAGTGGTTTCTGCTATATCAGAGCTATTTGAAATCTATTCCTAAAAGGGTATATAATATTCAAGGTGCACATAGGGTCATTCAGAATAACTTCACACACACGCTACTGTGCATTTCCAAGTCTAATTCTGTCACTAAATCCATACCGGTCACCCAGCGCCTAAATACTAGGCCTCAAATTTATATCCCGCTAAATCTGTCGTTACCGCTGTCCTGTTGTGGATGGGCAAGTTATTTAGTGTCCGTCAAAGCACATTTTTTGTTCTGGGTTGAAATACAATTCCCAATTTAGCAATTTCATAATTTAGTGGTTTCTGCTATATCAGAGCTATTTGAAATCTATCCCTAAAAGGGTATATAATATTCAAGGTGCACATAGGGTCATTCAGAATAACTTCACACACACGCTACTGTGCATTTCCAAGTCTAATTCTGTCACTAAATCCATACCGGTCACCCAGCGCCTAAATACTAGGCCTCAAATTTATATCCTGCTGAATTTGAATACAATACATTGGGCCAAATAATATTTTTGTTGTTGTGGTGAACCATAACAATGAGGAAAACATCTAGTAAGGGACGCGGACGTGGACATGGTCGTGGTGGTGTTAGTGGACCCTCTGGTGCTGGGAGAGGACGTGGCCGTTCTGCCACATCCACATGTCCTAGTGTACCAAGTACCTCAGGTCCCAGTAGCCGCCAGAATTTACAGCGATATATGGTGGGGCCCAATGCCGTTCTAAGGATGGTAAGGCCTGAGCAGGTACAGGCATTAGTCAATTGGGTGGCCGACAGTGGATCCAGCACGTTCACATTATCTCCCACCCAGTCTTCTGCAGAAAGCGCACAGATGGCGCCTGAAAACCAACCCCATCAGTCTGTCACATCACCCCCATGCATACCAGGGAAACTGTCTCAGCCTCAAGTTATGCAGCAGTCTCTTATGCTGTTTGAAGACTCCGCTGGCAGGGTTTCCCAAGGGCATCCACCTAGCCCTTCCCCAGCGGTGAAAGACATAGAATGCACTGACGCACAACCACTTATGTTTCCTGATGATGAGGACATGGGAATACCACCTCAGCATGTCTCTGATGACGAAACACAGGTGCCAACTGCTGCGTCTTTCTGCAGTGTGCAGACTGAACAGGAGGTCAGGGATCAAGACTGGGTGGAAGACGATGCAGGGGACGATGAGGTCCTAGACCCCACATGGAATGAAGGTCGTGCCACTGACTTTCACAGTTCGGAGGAAGAGGCAGTGGTGAGACCGAGCCAACAGTGTAGCAAAAGAGGGAACAGTGGGCAAAAGCAGAACACCCGCCGCCAAGAGACTCCGCCTGCTACTGACCGCCGCCATCTGGGACCGAGCACCCCAAAGGCAGCTTCAAGGAGTTCCCTGGCATGGCACTTCTTCAAACAATGTGCTGACAACAAGACCCGAGTGGTTTGCACGCTGTGCCATCAGAGCCTGAAGTGAGGCATTAACGTTCTGAACCTTAGCACAACCTGCATGACCAGGCACCTGCATGCAAAGCATGAACTGCAGTGGAGTAAACACCTTAAAACCAAGGAAGTCACTCAGGCTCCCCCTGCTACCTCTTCTGCTGCTGCCGCCTCGGCCTCTTCTGCTGCTGCCACCTCGGCCTCTTCCTCCGCCTCTGGAGGAACGTTGGCACCTGCCGCCCAGCAAACAGGGGATGTACCACCAACACCACCACCACCTCCGTCACCAAGCGTCTCAACCATGTCACACGCCAGCGTTCAGCTCTCCATCTCACAAACATTTGATAGAAAGCGTAAATTCCCACCTAGCCACCCTCGATCCCTGGCCCTGAATGCCAGCATTTCTAAACTACTGGCCTATGAAATGCTGTCATTTAGGCTGGTGGACACAGACAGCTTCAAACAGCTCATGTCGCTTGCTGTCCCACAGTATGTTGTTCCCAGCCGCCACTACTTCTCCAAGAAAGCCGTGCCTTCCCTGCACAACCAAGTATCCGATAAAATCAAGTGTGCACTGCGCAACGCCATCTGTAAGGTCCACCTAACCACAGATACGTGGACCAGTAAGCACGGCCAGGGACGCTATATCTCCCTAACTGCACACTGGGTAAATGTAGTGGCAGCTGGGCCCCAGGCGGAGAGCTGTTTGGCGCACGTCCTTCTGCCGCCAAGGATCGCAAGGCAACATTCTTTGCCTCCTGTTGCCACCTCCTCCTTCTCGGCTTCCTCCTCCTCTTCTTCCACCTGCTCATCCAGTCAGCCACACACCTTCACCACCAACTTCAGCACAGCCCGGGGTAAACGTCAGCAGGCCATTCTGCAACTCATATGTTTGGGGGACAGGCCCCACACCGCACAGGAGTTGTGGCGGGGTATAGAACAACAGACCGACGAGTGGTTGCTGCCGGTGAGCCTCAAGCCCGGCCTGGTGGTGTGTGATAATGGGCGAAATCTCGTTGCAGCTCTGGGACTAGCCAATTTGACGCACATCCCTTGCTTGGCGCATGTGCTGAATTTGGTGGTGCAGAAGTTCATTCACAACTACCCCGACATGTCAGAGCTGCTGCATAAAGTGCGGGCCGTCTGTTCGCGCTTCCGGCGTTCACATCCTGCTGCTGCTCGCCTGTCTGCGCTACAGCGTAACTTCGGCCTTCCCGCTCACCGCCTCATATGCGACGTGCCCACCAGGTGGAACTCCACCTTGCACATGCTGGACAGACTGTGCGAGCAGCAGCAGGCCATAGTGGAGTTTCAGCTGCAGCACGCACGGGTCAGTCGCACTACAGAACAGCACCACTTCACCACCAATGACTGGGCCTCCATGCGAGACCTGTGTGCCCTGTTGCGCTGTTTCGAGTACTCCACCAACATGGCCAGTGGCGATGACGCCGTTATCAGCGTTACAATACCACTTCTATGTCTCCTTGAGAAAACACTTAGGGCGATGATGGAAGAGGAGGTTGCCCAGGAGGAGGAGGAGGAGGAGGAGGAGGAAGAGGGGTCATTTTTAGCACTTTCAGGCCAGTCTCTTCGAAGTGACTCAGAGGGAGGTTTTTGGCAACAGCAGAGGCCAGGTACAAATGTGGCCAGCCAAGGCCCACTACTGGAGGACGAGGAGGACGAGGATGAGGAGGAGGTGGAGGAGGATGAGGATGAAGCATGGTCACAGCGGGGTGGCACCCAACGCAGCTCGGGTCCATCACTGGTGCGTGGCTGGGGGGAAAGGCAGGACGATGACGATACGCCTCCCACAGAGGACAGCTTGTCCTTACCCCTGGGCAGCCTGGCACACATGAGCGACTACATGCTGCAGTGCCTGCGCAACGACAGCAGAGTTGCCCACATTTTAACCTGTGCGGACTACTGGGTTGCCACCCTGCTGGATCCACGCTACAAAGACAATGTGCCTACCTTACTTCCTGCACTGGAGCGTGATAGGAAGATGCGCGAGTACAAGCGCACGTTGGTAGACGCGCTACTGAGAGCATTCCCAAATGTCACAGGGGAACAAGTGGAAGCCCAAGGCCAAGGCAGAGGAGGAGCAAGAGGTCGCCAAGGCAGCTGTGTCACGGCCAGCTCCTCTGAGGGCAGGGTTAGCATGGCAGAGATGTGGAAAACTTTTGTCAACACGCCACAGCTAACTGCACCACCACCTGATACGCAACGTGTTAGCAGGAGGCAACATTTCACTAACATGGTGGAACAGTACATGTGCACACCCCTCCACGTACTGACTGATGGTTCGGCCCCATTCAACTTCTGGGTCTCTAAATTGTCCACGTGGCCAGAGCTAGCCTTTTATGCCTTGGAGTTGCTGGCCTGCCCGGCGGCCAGCGTTTTGTCTGAACGTGTATTCAGCACGGCAGGGGGCGTCATTACAGACAAACGCAGCCGCCTGTCTACAGTCAATGTGGACAAGCTGACGTTCATAAAAATGAACCAGGCATGGATCCCACAGGACCTGTCCATCCCTTGTCCAGATTAGACATTAACTACCTCCCCTTAACCATATATTATTGGACTCCAGGGCACTTCCTCATTCAATCCTATTTTTATTTTCATTTTACCATTATATTGCGAGGCTACCCAAAGTTGAATGAACCTCTCCTCTGTCTGGGTGCCAGGGCCTAAATATATGCCAATGGACTGTTCCAATGTTGGGTGACGTGAAGCCTGATTCTCTGCTATGACATGCAGACTAATTCTCTGCTGACATGAAGCCAGATCCTCTGTTACGGGACCTCTCTCCTCTGCCTGGGTGCTGGGCCTAAATATCTGACAATGGACTGTTGCAGTGGTGGCTGACGTGAAGCCTGATTTTCTGCTATGACATGCAGACTGATTCTCTGCTGACATGAAGCCAGATCCTCTGTTACGGGACCTCTCTCCTCTGCCTGGGTGCTGGGCCTAAATTTATGAAAATGGACTCTTACAGTGGTGGGTGACGTGAAGCCTGATTCTCTGCTATGACATGAAGACTGATTCTCTGCTATGACATGAAGACTGATTCTCTGCTGACATGAAGCCAGATTGTCTGTTACGGGACCTCTCTCCTCTGCCTGGGTGCTGGGCCTAAATTTATGACAATGGACTGTTGCAGTGGTGGCTGACGTGAAGCCTGATTCTCTGCTATGACATGCAGACTGATTCTCTGCTGACATGAAGCCAGATCCTCTGTTACGGGACCTCTCTCCTCTGCCTGGGTGCTGGGCCTAAATTTATGAAAATGGACTGTTGCAGTGGTGGGTGACGTGAAGCCTGATTCTCTGCTATGATATGAAGACTGATTCTCTGCTGACATGAAGCCAGATCCTCTGTTACGGGACCTCTCTCCTCTGCCTGGGTGCTGGGCCTAAATTTATGAAAATGGACTGTTGCATTGGTGGCTGACGTGAAGCCTGATTCTCTGCTATGACATGAAGACTGATTCTCTGCTATGACATGCAAACTGATTCTCTGCTGACATGAAGCCAGATTGTCTGTTACGGGACCTCTCTCCTCTGCCTGGGTGCTGGGCCTAAATTTATGAAAATGGACTGTTGCAGTGGTGGGTGACGTGAAGCCTGATTCTCTGCTATGACATGAAGACTGATTCTCTGCTGACATGAAGCCAGATTGTCTGTTACGGGACCTCTCTCCTCTGCCTGGGTGCCGGGGCCTAAATATCTGAAAATGGACTGTTCCAGTGGTGGGTGACGGGAAGCCAGATTCTCTGCTATGGGACCTCTCTCCAATTGATTTTGGTTAATTTTTATTTAATTTTTATTTTAATTCATTTCCCTATCCACATTTGTTTGCAGAGGATTTACCTACATGTTGCTGCCTTTTGCAGCCCCCTAGCCCTTTCCTGGGCTGTTTTACAGCCGTTTTAGTGCCGAAAAGTTCGGGTCCCCATTGACTTCAATGGGGTTCGGGTTCGGGACGAAGTTCGGATCAGGTTCGGATCCCGAACCCGAACATTTTTGGGAAGTTCGGCCGAACTTCTCGAACCCGAACATCCAGGTGTTCGCTCAACTCTAGTCATAAAGAGATAGGTCAAATCAAATATAAAACCCAAACAAATAGGCAGGGCAGTTTCTAGGGAATTTGCCAAATAGGACGAACATCAAAAAAGTAAGCAGAGGTCTGCAATGAGACACAGATCGTGTTATACACAGATGTAAATGAACAGTGTGTTCTAACTTCTGCACGGTCTAGAACACCATGAATCCAACCTAATTAAGATAATCAGAACTCTACACCATCCTTTTGCATCTCTGTATAACACGGCCTGTTTCTCATCATACCTCTGCTGCAACTGGTGATACAGGCTGTGTTATATACAGTTGAGATGTAAAGGGATGGGGTGTTCAACTTCTGCTGATCTTCATTTTGCATACATGGGGTGTTCTGCAGCCTGATGCAACCAGTACACCATCAAAGCCCAAATTTATACAGACCCCAAATCAAAACCCAAATTCATGCAGAGCGCAGATCAGCTCCCAGATTCATATAGACCCCAGATCAACCCATAAATTTATACAGATCCCAGATTAAACCCCAAATCAGCCCAAAAAGTTATACAGACCCCAGATCAGACCCCAAATTCATACAGACCCAGATCAAACCTCAAATTCATACAGACCCCAGATTAAACTCCAAATCAGCCAACAAGTTCATATAGAAGCCAGATCAGACCCCAGATTCATTCAGCGCTCCCAGATCAGCGCATACATTCATATAGACCCCAGATCAGACCCCCAAATTCATACAGAACCAAGATTAGACCCCAAATTCATACAGACTCCAGATCAATCCATAAATTTATACACACCCCAGATCAGCGCCCAAATTCATACAGACCCCAGATCAGCCCATACATTTATTAAGACCCCTGATTAGGCTTCAAATTCATACAGACCCCAGATCAGCTCATAAAATTATACAGACCCCAGATCAGCCCATACATTTCTACAGACCCCAAATCAGCCCCAAATTCCTAAAGATTTAAATTTATGCTATGCACACCCCTGGGCTGCTGCTGACCATAAGTTACCCCCTTCACCCACCCTACACCTCCTTCTCTTAAATGTAGAGTTGCAGACCTCGGACCAGGCGAACAAAACTACGTCCTGACGTCGCACACAGCATCTGGTCATCTGGTCAGATGCTGTGTGCGTTGAGGACACAGGCAGCAACGACACCTCCGGAGCGGTAATTAAATTCACCGCTCTCTCAGGTCTTACCTCCTTTCTTCAGGCTGTAATGAGCGCTCCCCAATGGAAGCACTTTATTAGTAATGATGCTTGACTGGTCGCACCCCACCTTGAGAATCCTGAATATTTTTGGTAACTTATAGATGCCAGCTGGACAATTTTTTATAGTTCCCAGAAAGAGGAAATGTCTGGGAAAAAGAGGATGTATTGTCACCCTTGTCAACTCCCACCATGATGGTTTTGAATGAATGTGAATAAAGCCTAACATGTATAACCCAGACTGGAAAATGAATGGCTTGATTCCAGGTTAATTAGGGAAATCCCAGAACTATGACAGGTTGGTGACCCTACTGAGGTAAAAATAGATAGGAACACAGACGTTTTAATCGCAGAAAGATCTGGCTGAGTTTATTTGAAGATCCCGTTGTGTCCCCTGATGACACCTTGGATCGTGTGGCATGAAATGAGTTATTGTCTTTCCAGCCCCTCCGATCACCTACAGCAACTCTCATCCTCTTTCTCCATGGCTATTTTGGAGGCTGCTGATGGCTGGTGATGTATGACAGTGAAAGCATGCAGCCCCTGGCACTTCACTCACAAGGCAGGTCATTACAATTCAAGGTCAGCATCTTGCACTTCAACACCTGCTATGAAACATTTCTTTTCACAGTTGTATTGGACTGTGCGCCATTTTATTTCTGCTACACATTTCCTGGACCTGTGAGCTAACAATCTAAATGTTGTTGCCCACAGAAGCTTCTGGGCTCCAATGCAAAACCTACCAGGTGACATTTATGTTACTGGTGTCTTCTAATGTGGAAGAGGCATCTTTGGGATCCTTTACACTAGGACCTGGGTGCAATAGTTACCTCTGCGCTCCCTATAGCTACATAACTATAGACATGGTGGAGCAGGTTTATCAAAACTGTTGCAAATGGAAACATTGAGGTTTTGCCCACAGCAAACAGATTTCAGCTTTTATTTTCCAGAGGCCCTTCATAAATGAAAGACACAATATTTTTTAGTAACTGCTCCAACACAAACACAATGGGAACAACTCCTTCGACCAGGAGGATTTTTTGTTTCTGTGGTTTCATTTTTCACTACCTGCCTTTTTGGGGCCATCATTTTTTTTTTTTCCATAGCCGTATGCGTAACACCCCAGAGTTGTGTTACTAAACTCTTTTACCCCGCTACAATCTGTTAAAAGCATTTACCTTGTCATCTCATGTAACTTCACATAATATTCTCACAACTGTGCATTATAAGCCTTGTTAAATGTATATTGTTGTCATTCTTCATGTTCACCAGCAGGTGGCAGCAATGTTCTGGCAAGGAGCTAGGTTCAGTTTAGTGTTCCTAGGCTGGAAAAGTTCATTCCAGTTTAGCTCCCCCCTTTTTACTAACACCATTTAATATTGCATATGATGTAGTGGGGAGCTGGAAAATTCCAAATGGTGTAAAATTGTAAAAGAAAAAAAAAGGAATTCCACCAGTTTTATGGGCTTTGTTTTTACAGAATTCCATATGCCATAAAACTGATCTATTATCTTTATTCTCCAGGTCAGTACGATTACAGGAATCCCACATTTGTATAGTTCTTCTTGCATTTTAAGGGCTCATGCACACAACCATATATATTTTGCTGTCCACAAAACATGGATCCGCAAAAAATACAGTTAACGTCCGTGTGCATTCTGTATTTTGCGTAATGGAACAGCTGGCCCCTAATAGAACAGTACTATCCTTGTCTGTTATTCGGACATATACATTTTTTGGCTAGACGGAAATGTGGACATACGTAAACGGAATGCACACAAAGTAACTTCTGTTTCTTTTGCGGACCCATTGAATTGAATAGTTCCGCATATGGTCGGGAAAAAACTGAATGGACACGGAAAATACGTTTTTGTGCATGAGCCCTAATACTGAAACAAATAAACACCTTGAAAAAATTGTTTTTTTTTTCATTTCATCTCCACATTCTGACACCCATAACCTTTTTTTAGTTAGCTTTACGAGTGCTTATATTTTGCGGGGCGATCTGTACTTTTCATTGATAACATTTAGGGATGTGTTTAACTTTTTGATCACTTATTATTCAATTTTATTAACTTAGTGAAGACACCAAAAAAGATTTTTTTTTCCGTTTCGCCATTTGCTGTATTGGATAAATATTTTCATGAGCTCAGGCCTTTTCCTACACAGTGATGCCCGATGTTTTTTTTTAAATCAATTTTGATTTTGGAGAAATTGGGTGATTATTGAAATTTTTTTTTTTTTTTTTTTTTTTTTTACAATTTTTTTTTAATACTTTTTAAAAGTTCCCATAGGGAACTTGAATATGCAATCATTAGATTGCTTCTCTCATAGACTACTGTGCATTCGGTCTCCATAGGAACATAACTGCAGAAACCTAGGATCATGCAGGAGGACCAAGGCTGCTGTACACAGCATCTGGCTCCCCCGATCCTCGCTAGGAGGAGCCGTTGCAGGCCCAGGAGCGCAAGCTTCCAGGTTTTGCAGTGGTCGCATTTGACTACAGTATCTGAGGGGTTAAATGTCTGCGATCAACGTTTGACACTGGGCAGTAAGGGGTTAAACATGGCGTAACTGCTTAATGGCGAACAGTAAGCAATACAAAAATGAAAATTCTTTGTTCTCTATTTTCTGCAAAATAATCATTTGACTTCAAGCCAAAGGGGGAAGCGCTGCAGTGACAAGCTCAGTCTACTACAAAGTAGACTGAGCCGTCTGCTTCCGGCGCCAGAGCTATTGCCGTATACCTGATTGGTGGAGGTGCAAGGTGTTGGCTGATCAACTTGTGATGGTGTATCCTAAGGATAGGTCATCATTTAATAAAAGGTGGACAACCACTTTAAAGGGTTTCTGTCATGAGAAATAACGTTATGTAGCTAATGTCAGCAGTACATAACAGTACGCTTTATAACTCCCTGCCTGCCGCCATTCTCTTAAAATAAAGACTTTTAAAATATGCTAATGAGCCTAGGTTCTACTGGGGGTGTTGCTTCAGCACCTAGAGGCTCGGTCTACTCCCAGGTCCAGTTGATTGACTTTCGAGTTCTCCTCATCGTCCCGTAAATCCTGCGCTGCGCCGTCCCATTTAGTATTCAGCGCAGGTGCAGTGAGTGGAGGACACACTCCTGCTGCCAGCTTCCTCACTGCGCCTGCGCTGAAGGAAGGAAGCCGGCAGCAGGAGCGCGTCCTTCACTCACTGCGCCTGCACCGAATACTAATAGGAACTCGAAAGTCAGTCAACTGGACCTGGGCGTGCCAAAGGGTGAGTAGACCGAGCTTCTAGGTGCTGAAGTAACGCCCTAGAAGCACCTAGAGACTCATTTGCATATTTTAAAAGTCTTTATTTTAAGAGAACGGCGGCAGGGACACAATTATAAATCATACTGGTATGTACTGCTGACATTAGCACATAACTAAGGTCAGTCAGCTACATAACGTTATTTCTCATGACAGAAACCCTTTAAATGGGTTGTCACATCTGGGATATTTATGGCATGTCAGATAGGTGCAGGTCTCACCTCTGGAACCCGCTCCTGTCTCAAGAACGAGGCACTGAAGTGAATGGAGAGCACACCACGCACTCAAAGTGTCCTCTTCATTTACCACTTTGGGTCTTCTTCTGAAACTATACTTTGCTACATTCAGCTTTCCCTCAACTCTGACCAGTTTCCCTGTCCCAGGAGCTGAAAAACATCCCCACAGCTTCATGGTACTGCAGGTGATTAGCACTGCCTGGTTTCCTCCAGATATAAAGCTTAGAATTGATACTAAAATTATGGTTCGATAATTGGTCTCATCAGACCAGAGAATCTTGTTTTTCACCATCTGGGAATCCTTTAGGCCACTTTACCATGAAGTCCAGATTGGTAGAATGCTGCAGTGATGCTTGTGGAAGTTTGTACCATTTGCAAACAGGATCTTTGGAGCTCAGCCAGAGTGACCATTGGGTTCTTGTTCACCTCACTTACCAAGGCCCTTCTCCCCTAATTATTTAGTTTAGTGGGGCGGCCAGCTCTATGAAGAGTACTGGTTGTTTCAAACTTTTTTTATTAAGAATGTTGGAGGCCACTGTGCTCTTGGGAACTGTTAGTGCAGCATAATTTTTTTGTATTCTTCTCCTGTGCCTCTACACAATCCTGTCTCTGCGCTCTACATGCAATTTTTCCTCCTTATGGCTTGTTTTTTTGCTTATAGACATTATCAGCTATGAGACCTCAAATCATGTTCAATCAACTGAATTTACCACAGGTGGACTCCAGTCAAGGTGCAGAAACATCTCGAAGATGATAAAGAGAAATGGGAGGCCCTAGAACTACATTCCAAGTGTCATAGCAAAGGGTCTGAATATTTCTGTCCATGTAAAATCTCACTTTTTCGTTTTTTAATGCATTTGCAAACATTTCTTTCTGTTTTCACTTTCTCATTATGGGGTATTGAATGCAGATTGATGGTGTGGGGGGGGAATTGTAATTTGATTTTTTTGTTCAATTTAGCACAAAGCGGCAACATAAAACATGAAAAAAGAGAGAGGGTATGAAGACTTTCTGAATGCAATGTATATGCCAATTTTTGTTTATTTATAAATTCATAATCAATAAAAAAGGGACATTTTTGCACCCGGACAGAAAACTTGCTTGTGTGAAAAAGGCCCAACACTGACAGGCCGTCTATCGTGCTGCCTGTGGCACAGTCTAAGGGTCCATTCACACGTCTGTTGTTTCTTTCCTGATCTGTTCCGTTTTTTGCGGAACAGATCTGGACCAGTTCTGTACCCATTCATTTTCAATGGGTCCTGAAAAAAATCGGACAGCACAATGTCCAATTTTTTTTTTCAGGACCCATTGAAAATGAATGGGTACAGAACTGGTCCAGATCTGTTCCGCAAAAAACGGAACAGATCAGGAAAGAAACAACGGACATGTGAATGGACCCTAAGTCTACTTTCACACTGGCGTTTTGGTTTCCGTTTTTGAGATCTGTTCAGGGCTCTCACAAGCGGTCCCAAACGGATCAGTTTGCATTCTAATGCATTCTGAATGGAAAAGGATCCGCTCGGAATACATCAGTTTGGATCAGTTCTATCTCCATTCCGCTTTGGAGATGGACACCAAAACACTGCTTGCTGCTTTTTGGTGTCAGTATGATGAAACTGAGCCAAACGGATCTGTCCTGGCACACATAGTAAGTCAATGGGGACGGATCTGTTTTCACTGACACAATAGAAAACGGATCCGTCCTTCATTGACTTTCAATGGTGTTCAACAACAACGAAACATTTGTAAAGCGCTTTTCTCCCATAGGATTCAAAGCGCATAAGCTTGTCTCAGATCGGTACATAGTGACATGTACAGGGGGGAAAAGTTATGTGATCGTAAATGCCAGGCTAAACAGGTGGCTTTTCAGTTTTGATTTAAATTTGTCCAGGGTTGGAGCTGTTTTGATTGCATTTGGCAGGGCATTCCACAAGGTAGGGGCAGCATGACAGAAAGCTCTGGCTCCAAAGGTTTTTAGTTGAATTCTGGGGGTGGTCAGCTTATTGGATTCTTTTGATCTGAGGTTGTGTGAGGTGTGACGCAGATGCAACAGAACCTTCAGGTATCCAGGGCCTAGGTCGTGTAGGGATTTGAATGCTAGCATGCCAATTTTGAAAAGGATTCTCCATTTTATGGGTAACCAGTGTAGTGAGCGGAGGATTGGTGTTATGTGACAGTGGCGGGGTTGGCTTGTTAACAGTCTTGCGGCAGCATTCTGTACTAGCTGCAGGCGGTGTAGGTCTTTATTAGGAAGGCCTACATAGAGGGCATTGCAATAGTCCAGCCGTGATGTGATGAAGGCGTGAACTAGGGTTGGAAGATCTTCTGAAGGAATGAGGTTCTTAATTTTTGCAATATTCCTTAGGCGAAAAAAGGAGTGTTTCCTTTTTTGTTCCTGACTGAGGTTTAACTCCTTATCCATCAGTAAACCCAAGCTGCGCACAGTGTTGGAGCTAGTAAGGTCTGAGTTCACTACCCTCAGTGGTGTTGACTGTGTCTGGAGCAGTTTTGCTGTTGGGCGCTGGCCTCCGATGACAAGAACCTCTGTTTTGTCAGCATTTAGTTTAAGCCAGTTTACATTCATCCACTCCTGAAACTCGGCTAAGCGTGTTTTTTTTGGGGAGGATTGGGTCTGTCATATCGGGTTTGAATGACATACTGTATATAGCTGGGTGTCATCAGCATATCAGTGGTATGTTAGACCGTGTTTTTGGATGATTTTCTCGAGTGGCAGCATGCATATGGTAAACAACAAAGGGGATAGGATTGAGCCCTGGGGCACACCATATTTTAATGGTACAGGGTTGGACTGGAAAGGCCCCAAGGCTACCCTTTGAGTTCTGCCAGCCAGGAAGGAGAACCATTGGAGGACTAAACCATCAATGCCACAGTATTCTTGCAGTCTGTTGAGCAAGATTTCATGATCAATTGTAATAAAAGCCGCTGAGAGATCAAGCAGTACCAGGATGGAACACTCACCTCTGTCTCTGGCCATGAGCAGGTCATTGCAAATCCGGACAAGAGCTGTTTCACAGCTGTGGTGCTTCTTGAAGTCAGATTGTAGGGGGTCAAAGATATTGTTCATTGAGAGCTTGGCTTCAATTTGGAGATATGCAGCCTTCTCAATGACTTTTTCCAAAAAGGGAAGGTTAGAGACCGGTCTGTAGTTGCTCAGAATATCCGGATCTAGGGATGGTTTCTTTAGTGGCCTGATAATTGCTTCTTTCAGACAGGTAGGAAAGTTCCCCGCTTGCAAGGAGCAGTTGACTATCTTATGGAATGCTGGCATGAACAGATCAGGGCATTTGAACATGAACTGTGTGGGGCCAGGGTCCAGGTCGCAGGTAGTTTAGCGAAGGTTCAGAAGGATGTTTGAGATGGCTTCTTCGGTAATTACCTTAAAGTCAGACCATGGCAGTAGGTTGTTGTGGAATCCATTATGAGGCTGTGCATAGGTTTTCCGTGTTGTAGATTTGATAGCAGATCGAATAGATGAGACTTTGTGAAGAAGAGGGCAAATTTCTCATGAGTCCTTAGAGGATGTGATGTTGGAATTCCGGCACGATGGATTGCATAGACTGTCAACTGTGCGGAATAGCTGGGTTGGTTTGTTGGCTGCTTTTGCAATTTCCTGTGATAGAAAAGAGGACTTTTTCTTGTTGATCATTGCCTGATAATTCTTTTGGTGACGAATTAGGTAGTGTTTATACTTTGAGCACTGGTGTTTGCGCCATTGTCGTTCTAGTCTGCGTCCCTCTTTCTTTAGCTCCTTTAAGAAGTTGTCGAACCATTGCACATGATGTAATGGTGTGGCGCGTTTGATGCGTAGGGGAGCAATAGAGTCAAAGGCAGATGATACAAGGCAGTTATATTTATGGACCATGGAGTCGAGGTCTAAGCTGTGTTCTGTTAGTCCATTCAGGTTTAGGTTGTGCTGGAAATGTTGGGGTGATAGACCTTTCAGAGAACGGTATTTTGTGAGATCTTTTGCTTGGCGTTTTAAAGCTGGTCCTGAAAGGGAAAAGTGGATAGTGTGATGGTCTGACCAAACTACAGGATTTATTTCCATCTTGGATATTGATAGTCCTGAATGAAATATGAGGTCCAAGGCGTGGCCTCTCTTTTGTGTAGGGAGTCGGTGAATGGCTTGAGAGAAGCCCAGTTCATTCATGGTGAGAAGTAGATCTCTTCCGAGCTGGGAGGAGTGGGTGTCCACCCATGCATTGAAGTCTCCCAGGATTATCCATTTAGGGTGTTCCAATGCTAGACAGGATAGAAGATCAGCCTTTTCCTTGAGAAAGTCTGAGCCACTGCCAGGAGGGCGGTAGATGAGCAGTATGTTTATGCTTTTCTCGGCTAAAAGTTGCGCTGCCAGGCATTCAAAAAAAATGGGTGGGGCCTACAGCAAAGGGTTTGATTTTTAAACTGGATTTAAAGCATAGTACAACCCCTCCTCCTTTGCGGTCTTCTCTCACAGTGTAGCACCGAGTAGCTGGCTGGCACAGCAGCTTCCAGAGTGGGCCCAGGGTTTTGAGACAGCCATGTCTCAGTTAGAAAGGCCAGATCTGAAGTCTCTATTAAGGCATGTATAACTGCTGTTTTGTTATTTATTGACCTGGCATTTCAGAGTACTGCTTTAGGCTCCATTCACACGTCCGTAATGTGTTTTGTGGATCCACAAAACACGGACAAGGCAATGTGTTTCGCATTTTGCGGACCACACATCGCCGGCACTAATAAAATATGCCTATTCTTGTCCACAATTGCGGACAAGAATAGGACATGTTCTATTTTTTTCGGGAATGGAAATGCGGACCCGGAAGTGCGGGTCCGCATTTCCGGAGCCGGGCAACACATCGTGCGGCCCCAAAGAAATTAATGGGTCCACAATTCCATTCCGCAAAATGCAGAACAAAATTGCGGACGTGTTAATGGACCCTTAGGGCTGTTTCACACAAGCGGATGCCATGCGTGACATCCGCTCCGTGAATGACAGCCAAGACCCGATGCGGACAGCAGAGGCACAGAGCATTAACATGATTGATAATGCTCCGGGCCTCTCTGTGATCTCTTTACTACGAAATCACAGTGACAACTTTATCTCACTGTGATTTCGTAGTAAAGAGATCACAGAGAGATCCGGAGCATTATCAATCATGTTAATGCTCTGTGCCTCTGCTGTCCGCATCGGGTCTTGGCTGTCATTCACGGAGCGGATGTCACGCATGGCATCCACTCGTGTGAAACAGCCCTTAGGGCTGTTTCACACGAGCAAGTCCATTGCGGGAATCGCGCTCCGTGTGTGAGTGTGATCCTCCGCTCCGGACTTGCAGGAGCGCACGGCATTATCATGATTTATAATGCTATGTGTCTCTACATGGCCTTTTTTCCACAGAATCATAGTGACATAAAGCTGTCAGTATGATTCTGTAGAAATAAGGTCAAGGAGAGGCACATAGCATTATAAATCATGATAATGCCGTGCGCTCCTGCAAGTCCGGAGCGGAGGATCACACTCACACACGGAGCGCGATTCCCGCAATGGACTCACTCGTGTGAAACAGCCCTTAATGTGGCCTTCCTGAGATTTGGAGTCTGTGTTAACAGCCCCCAGTTGGGGCCTGCGTTCAGAAGAGTAAAATTGTTTCTGATTTTTTGGGTGGTGATTTGGGATTGCTTTGTATTCAACTTACGAGATCTTCCTCCCTTCCCCCTTTTACCTCTTTTCTTCTTTCTTAGAGCCCCAAGGGATTTTAGTAGCAGGAACACAGAGGGTTCAACTTGTAAAAGTTCCTTGGAGACATAGTTCCTTATGCTGATAAGGCTCCATTCACACATCCGCAATTCCGTTCCGCCTTTTGCAGAATCACGAAAAAAATAGAACCTGTCCTATTCTTGTCCGCAATAGGGGCCAAGAATAGGCATATCCCATTAGTGCCGGCGATGTGCGGATGTGTGAATGGACCCTAAGGGTCTCTTTTATGTACCTGAGTGTTGTTGACATTAAGGCAGCTGACTGCATGCGTCCTGCTGAGACCAAAGGGACCCTTGTAAGCGGAGCTTTCCTAAGTCAGGAGGATTCAGCATATCTTATTAACAGTTCATTGTTTCCAAATGTAAAAATCATTATAGACTACATGTAGAAAGAAATTGATAGATAATCCAATGGCTACTTACAGGATAGAGAAGTGGCTGGGTGTTGAAGGGTTTCCCAGTCTGAAATCAGCATCCAGCAGGCTGGAGATGGTGCAGTAATGGGAGACTTCAGAGAAAAATCAATCCAGTTTAAATCTTAGCCATCCAAGATGATCCGCACATTCTGATCAGTCCCAGTCATTGCCAGAAAGGTGGTGAATAGGATTGCAGCCAGCCAGTCGCAGGGGCAACACGTGAGGTGCACGGTGGACCGATGAGGGGCCAAATAGTAACACACAGTCCATCAGTTTACTCACGGTTAGCAGAAAGCCTCCCTGGGCTGACAGCACAGTGTTGAGGTGGACAGCACGAAATCCTCCGGGGCACGCTCTGTGGTAGGAAGCAGGGCTGGGACAAGGTCCACCACAAACAGAGGCTGAGCTGCCCAAGTGCCGTAAATGCAGTACCGTTAATGGTGGTACAACCATAGGTAGTAATAATGAGGTAGACAGTGGTAAGATGCAACTCACAACTTTTACTTTGGATGTCTTTTGGTTGCAGCAGTACAAATATGCAGTCTCTAGATGGTACAGAGCAGGGGCGTAACTAGAGGTGACTGGGCCCCACAGCAAATTTTTGTATGGGCCCCCCCCCCGTGTAAACCCCGCTCCTTTGGCTAGTCACGATCTAGACCAGACTAGGCTGCCATGCCATCCTTTTCCTATTATATATATTATATACATACACACACACCCTATCTGTCATGTAGTGTCATTCTATCATACTGTTGTGGGGGCCGTGTCAAAGTCTTAGGCCCCTTTCACACGGGCGAGTTTTCCGCACGGGTGCAATGCATGATGTGAACACATTGCATCCGAACTGAATCCGGACCCATTCACTTCAATGGGGCTGTGTACATGATCAGTGATTTCCACGCATGACTTGTGCGTTGCATAAAAATCGCAGCACGCTCTATATTCTGCGTTTTTCACGTAGCGCAGGCACCACAGAAGTGAATGGGGCTGCTTGAAAATTGCATTGCATCCGCAAGCATTGCGGATGCAATGCGATTTTCACGGATGGTTGCTAGGAGATGATAGGGACCCGAACTTTATTATTTTCCCTTATAACATGGTTATAAGGGAAAATAATAGCATTCTTAATACAGAATGCTAAGTAACATGTGGCTTGAGGGGTTAAAAAATAATAAAATAATTAATTATTCACCTCATCCACTTGATCGCGCAGCCCGGCTCGTCTTCTTTCAGGACCTGGCAGGAAAAGTACCTTTGGTGACGTCACCGCGCTCAGAACGTGGTGAGCATGGTGACGTCGGAGCAGGTCCTGCTGAATGAAGATAGAAATCTTTTATCTTCATTCACGCTCACCACCAGGTTGATAGGAGATATTGTTTGTAAACTTTTAGTTTTTTATCATGTGCATGAAAAAGCATCAAAACGCATTGCACCTGCGCAGAAAAAACTGAACGCAATCTTAGACAAAACTGACTGAACTTTCTTGAAAAATGGTGCGCGTTTCACTGAATGCACCCTGAACGCATCTGGAGCCAACCCGTATCGTTTGTGTGAAAGGGGCCAGCCATTCCCGTATTGATGACCGCATATGCGGATCAGCAATAAATGGGCACCCTTCCGTGTGCATTCCGCATCACGGATGCGGACCTATTCACTTTAATGGGTCCGCAAATCCAGAGATGCAGAAGGGTGCGAAACGGAATCACGGAACGGAACACTATATAAGCACTACGCAGGGCTTCCGTGGGGTTCCATTCCGCACTTCCGTTCCACCAAAAGATAGAACATGTCCTTTTTGCAGAATTTTGCTTTCCTGGGTAATATACCCGGAGAGGTGAACATGACATCGCACTACACTGTATGTACAGTATGACCCCTGCTGTAGCATAGGCACCCATTCTATGTATTGCTGCAGGGCTGACATCGACTGTAGTCTGTCCCCATGGTCTGAGCCCCTGGTAACCAGTCGAGTAGCTAGAAATGACTGGGCCCCACAGCAAATTTTTAAACAGGCAGGCAGGCGTCATACAGTGGCATTTGATTCTTTAACATACATGTGTTTTTACTGGACTATGACGTACACAATACAAAAATGCAGTACTGCACGTTCTTGTATCCTGCACAGTCCGGTAAAAAAAAAAATTATATATTTTTTTTTTTTTACAATGAAACTCTATGGTGAACGGATGTCACTGTCATGGCATCAGTATGAGGCATCCGAATATGTTTTTTTTGTATACGTTAAACGGATGGGAAAAACGTGATGTGAACCCAGCCTTAAAGGGGTTGTCTGGGTTCAGAGCTGAACCCGGACATCCCTCCATTTTCACCCCGGCAGCGCCCCTGACATGAGCATCGCAGCAGTTCATGCTCTGATGCTCTCCTTTGCCCTGCGCTAAATTGTGCAGGGCAAAGGCATTTTTTGGAGATCTGGTGACGTACCGGGGCTCTCCATGGGGCTGCCAGGAACCCCGGTGACGTCACTGGCACTGATGGGCTGGACTTAGCTCTGCCCTAGCCAGTAAAACGGCTAGGGCAGAGCGAAAGCCCGCCCCTCAGAGCCGGTGACGTCACCGAACACACTGCCGGGCGGAAACAAAAGAGCCCGTGCCCTGCGCGATTTAGCACAGAGCAAAGGAGTGCATCGGAGCATAAGATGCTCCAATGCTAGCCTCAGGGGGGCTGTCTGGGTGAAAATAAGGATATGTCCGGGTTCAGCTCTGAACCCGGACAACCCCTTTAAATGTTGGACAAAAATGTGATGCGAACTAGTGGTGCATTGTACAGTTGTGGAAAAAAACCATACTCGCCTGTTCCACGCCGCTCCGTGATCTTCCAGTCCCCATTCTGGCCTCATACTGGTGTCCCCAAGCTGCACATGGGCGCCCAGAGGAGTGTGGCATCAGATGGATAGGGGGCCTAGAGGGCAGGGCATCAGATAAGTAGGGGGCCCACAGGACAGAACTGGGGGGGTGTGGGGGGCTTCTGAAAGGACAGCAGATGAATGCAGCTGGGGAGGCTACATGAGATGCAGGACAGCTAGGGTTGGCAGGCATAAGCCTGGAATGTATGGGCTCCTGATAGTGACAGGCACAGCATCTTCTTTCTGCAGCACTTTCTGTCTCCCCTCTGCCTCCTGTTACTGCCGACTACAGAGCAGAAGCTGGGCTGTACTAATAGTTAGGAGAGGGAGGGGAGACAGGATCTCCCTGTAGCACACTGTACTATTAAGCAGCTAGGCTCCTCTATTAATGGTCCGTGCTGATGGGCGGGGCTTAGCTCCCTGCTCTGCTCCGAGGATATTCCAAGCAGCAGTGAAGTGAGTGTAGAGGGGGTGTGGCCAGTCTGTTTACTACTGCTCCGGGCCCCTTGTCAGCCCGGGCCCCGAAGCAGCTGCTTCCCCTGCTTCCCTGGTAGGTACGCCACTGGTACAGAGTTAATTCTGCAAATCCACTGTTTTAGGTTGTTTAGGTTTCGTGGCTTTGGAGCAGTAGGTTAGGTGTACCTAGTTCCTTTAGATGTGTTAGATTCTATTCCTTGACTTTCCCTACAAGCTGAATATTTTGAGACAGGAAAACTCAACTGTCTCTTAGAAGTATGGTGTGGCTGCCTGAAGCGTCAAACCTCCACCATGCAAAGGTGTCTGTGGCCCTCAATAATGGCTCCTATCACCGATGAATTCCTAGGAAAACTTGTTTCTTTTCCAGGGAGGCAAACTCTTCTCCTACTGGTCAGGGATGCAAGTCTATAGTCTAGCTACAGAAGGAAATCTCTCTTCTGCGCCTATAATCTGAGTATCACCTCCTAGCGAAGTTGGCTCCACTCACTAATCTGTGTTGTGAAGTCTTCACTCTACCTTCTCTTCCACTAATCTGATCTGACTACCTCAGATCTGCTCTCTTCTCTGACTACATTTTCCTAGCTAACCTCATCATCATCTAGGCCTGACCTAAATATATATATATATATATATATATATATATAAAACCTGAACTCTACCCCCATCTAGCAGTGGGATGTATAAATTACACCCAATAGGCCTGTTAACAGGGATTTTGCAGATACATAAATGCAAAATTATACATTACAACCTAGTGCTTTTAATAATATAAAAAGTGCTTTTCACACACACGTGGTGGGACGCTGCAGGATCCCTTAGAATTTTGGGTTCTTTCTATGCACAGATGTATTTAAAGATGCCAAACTCTGAGACAAGGTGTGGAGCTTAAGAGAGAAGCAGCCAGCTTGGGCGCTCTCCTTTAACAGAATAAGACGGATCCATCTTGGCTATGTTAAAGATAATACAAACAGATCCGTTCTGAACGGTTGCAGATGGTTGTATTATCTCAACGGACCCGTCTGTGCAGATCCATGATTGATCCGCACCAAACACGAGTGTGAAAGTAGCCTAAAAGACATAGTCTTGTTAGGCCCTTAGCTGCCATGGCTATGCACTAGCTTGGGTTTGGGGAGAGTCAGTTGGTACTGAGGGCACCCCCTCCCTCTTTCTGCCTAGATGCCACAGATGCTATTGACTGCAGCATCAAGGGGGTTAAATTATAGGTCCTAACCATCCCAGATCTGGCCAGACAGTCCTGTTTTTTTACTGCAGTCACTTTCGTCTAAAAAAGCTACTCCAGTTTTCCTACTCCATCCTCCTACTGCAGTGAGATTGCGAAAAAAAATTACGACTTTTAAGTGATAAAATCTGTTAAATCTGGAGTGAAACTCATTAACATAGCTAACCACTCCCACATTTCCATCCATATTTCAAATCTGGAATAAGTGTAAATATGTAAAAAGTCGCTAAATTTTTATGCACGTAAGGCCTATTGCACATGACCATATGGCTTTTTCAGTATTTTGCGGTCTGCAAAATACGGATCCGCAAAGAATAAGATTGACGTTTGTGTGCATTCCTTTTTTTTGCGGAACGGAACAGCTGGCCCCTGATAGAACAGTACTATCCTTGTCCGTTATGCGGACAATAATAAGACATGTTCTATCTTTGAACGGAAAAACTGAAATACGGAAACGGAAGGCATACGGAGTACCTTCCGTTTTTTTTTGTGGCTCCATTGAAATGAATGGTTAAAAAAACGGAACAGAAACAGAAAAAAAAAGTTTGTGTGCAAGAGCCCTAAGTCCAAAAAGTTTAAAAAAAGAGCCGATTTTGTGACTTTTTAAAGCCAGAATTCTGGAGTGAAGGCATGATAAGGAAGGGCTATAGGGTTTCCCAAACTGTTGAAAGCTCATTATTCCGAAATTCTGAAATGAGAGGAAATATTCAGGATGTCCTGTGATGTCACACATTCTCAGTAATCAGTGGTAAGAAGACCCCAGCAATCCCGTCATTGTTTGAGATTACAGTAAATTCCAGGATTCAGGACACTTAGCAAGAAATGTAAAGTTCTGTAATATTTTATTGCACAGGTATTTTTACTCTATCCTCGCCACTTCGGCCCCTGGCAAATGTACTCCTAAAAAAGGTGTAAAAGAGTAAAAACTACTACTCCAGCCAGGTAGTCTTTACTTCAGGTGTTCGGACTGCCGGAGGTGCGCCTAATTTATGTCGCGGTGTACGCCTTCTTATAAATTAGGTGAATTCCCCCAGCTCCAGCAGTGCAGGGGGGAAACAAAGACCGATGTAAAGAGCCAGTCTTTGTATAGGACCCCCCTTGTCTACTATATATTACTGCTTTTCCTAGTCTTCAGTCTTCTTTCAGGTAGTGTGTAGAAATGAGGGCACATACAATGTTAGTGCCCCATCAGAGAGAATAAACCCCATAATCTTCCTAATGTAACCTGGGAGGGAATTGACAATATGAAATTACATAGATATATGTGATCTGATCTCTGGATATAGAGTCCCCTACAGTGCCTGGTCCTGCAGCAGCTGCCGCCATGTGTTTAGGAGATAATATACTTTATTATAATGGATTCCTCTATACTTCCTGGTCCTGCAGCAGCTGCCGCCATGTGTTTAGGAGATAATATACTTTATTATAATGGATTCCTCTATACTTCCTGGTCCTGCGGCAGCTGCCGCCATGTGTTTAGGAGATCATATACTTTATTATAATGGATTCCCCTATACTTCCTGGTCCTGCAGCTGCCGCCATGTGTTTAGGAGATCATATACTTTATTATAATGGATTCCCCTATAGTACCTGGTCCTGCAGCAACTGCCACCATGTGTTTAGGAGATTATATACTTTATTATAATGGATCCCACTATACTTCCAGGTCCTGCAGCAGCTGCCGCCATGTGTTTAAAAGATCATATACTTTATTATAATGTATTCCTCTATACTTCCTGGTCCTGCAGCAGCTGCCGCCATGTGTTTAGGAGATCATATACTTTATTATAATGGAGCCCCCTATAGTTTCTGGTCCTGCAGCAGCTGCCGCCATGTGTTTAGGAGATCACATACTTTATTATAATGGATTCCTCTATACTTCCTGGTCCTGCAGCTGCCGCCGTGTGTTTAGGAGATCATATACTTTATTATAGTGGAGTCCTCTATAGTCCCTGGTCCTGCAGCAGCTGCCGCCATGTGTTTAGGAGATGATGCACTTTATTTTAATGGAGCCCCCTATAGTTCCAGGTCCTGCAGAAGCTGCCACCATGTGTTTAGGAGATCATATACTTTATTATAATGGAGCCCCCTATAATTTCTGGTCCTGCAGTATCTGCCGCCATGTGTTTAGGAGATCATATACTTTATTATAATGGAGCCCCCTATAGCTTCTAGTCCTGCAGCAGCTGCTCCCATGTGTTTAGGAGAAGAGGTACATTATTATATGCTGGATCATCAGCTATGTGTAGTTTTAGAATATTGAGCAGCAATAATCACTCTCTTTATAGTCACTATATGAAGAATCCAGACAAAAACAAACACCACAAAATAGTATTTTTCAATTTTTTATTTATTTATTGGAATAGCAATAAGCAACATTGTAATAAAATATTACTGGCCCTTTAATAAAATAAACAGGGATCACAGTGACTCTCAGGTGCAGGACCGGGGGAGACCACAGAACTTGCTGCAGTCATTCAGACCAGTCCAACACTGTCCTGAGATGAGAGCCACCGGATCCAAAGATCCAGAGGAAGGCGAACAAACCCCCCGGAGATTTCTACCTCAGGGGGGAAAAAAATTCCTTCCTGACCCCAGATGTGGCGATCGGATTTCTCCCTGGATTAGATCTGTCCTGCTGCATATTGCTGTATATATGTATGTAATATAAAGCTCCGGAGAGCTGACCCTGGAAGGAAAGAGACAACCTGCTCCTAAGAGCTTACAATCTAAGATACAATGAATTCCCTGCTGCTAAGAGCTTACAATCTAAGATGCAATGAATGCCTTGCTCCTAAGAGCTTACAATCTAATATACAATGCATGTCCTGCTCCTCGGATCTTACAGTCTAATAGAACAATATAAACCCTGCTCCTCAGAGCTGACAATCTATTATACAATACATGCCCTGATCCTAAGAGCTTACAGTCTATCGTTCAGTACTAAACCTGCCCCATAAAAGCTTACAATTTAACACAAAATGCAGGTCCCGCTCCTCTGGACTTGTCCTCTTCAAGCTGTCAAGCTAAAGTGATTGTGGTTTAGAACTTTGGACATTCTGCACCAATTGTGAAGTCATGTGCTTTGTGATGTCATCATACCTGGCACTGCTGGTATTTGTATTAGGTTTACTAGAGTTGATGACATCATAGGATGGTGGGGGCCTGTGATTACTTTACTTGTATTGCAATTAGCAATGCTTTATGACTGTTTGTGTCTACACTTGCAGCCAGCCAGTAGCGCAGGGGCAACACGTGAGGTACACAGTGGACCGATGAAGGGGTCATGTAATAAAACACAGTTCATCAGTTTACTCACCGGGCTGGCGGCTTCTCTGTATGTGCTGTACTGCCACCAGCCCGCACGACCTTCACTCACCACAGCGCAGCAGGAGGCTCCCCTTCTCTGTGCTGCCGACATCCAACTGATTGGTTTGGGAGCACGTCCTGCTCCCCACCTCCACCAATCAGCTCCCTACATGTCTATATTAAAATGACTATAAACCCCCTCATCCATAGGATTCTACCCATGTACTGCAGTATATGGGTGGATTGCTATGGATGTGGGGGGTTATAGTCATATTTAAAATAAACACTGTTCTCTAATTGGCATGTGTCTATATTAAATATGACTATAATCCCCCTCATCCATAGGAATGCACCCATGTACTTTAGTATATGGGTGGATTCCTATGGATGGGGGGAAGGGGGTTATACGGTCAGTTACCATAAGCTACGGTAATATAGGTACAGTCCCTGGACAGTGTTCATAATTAATGTGACTATAACTCCCATCATCCTTAAGAATACACCAATGTACGGTACCTACAGTACAACAGTGTATTCTTTAGGATGATGGGGGTTATAATCACATAACAGCGTCATCCACAGATTCCCCATAACAGTGTGTCATCCACACATCCCCCCCATAACAGTGTCATCCACACATCCCCTATAACAGTGCATCATCCACAAGTCCTCCATAAGTGTCATCCACAGGTTCCCACATAACAGTGTGTCATCCAAAGATCCCCCATAACAGTGCGTCATCCACAGACCACCATTAATTAAAAAAAAATTAAAAAGCACACCTTTTGGTTCCACATTTTTTTTTCTTATTTTCCTCATCAAAAACCTGGGTGCGTCTTGTCATCAGGTGCGCCTTATAAAGCGAAACATCCTGGAAAGAAATTAGGAAGATTTATAGGCTCCCAATGTATCTATCACCGCAGATGCCATTATGGACCTTGCCTTAATTTCCTCAGGGAAGGGAAAATAAAATGTATAGAGTGGAAAGGGAAAAATATATACAAACTGCGTGATCTTTTAGACAACACACGTCAACACCTTATCGCTTGGGAGGAATTCTGCTCTAGATATCAATTAGCTCCTGCTCACTATCTTCCTTTCCTACAGATCAAATCTTACCGCGCTGCGCAAGCGGCTACGATGGGGGAGAAGGAGAGGTTGACATGGTTTGAAGCTTTATTAGGTACAGAGAACTCCATGGCCTCTCTCTCGGATCTATATTATATAATTCATAGTATATGTACAATAGGTCTGGTTAAAGGAGTCTTTACAAGATGGGAAAGAGAGCTTGACGACAGAGATCTGGCCAAAAAGATGAGGGAGGGATTGGATTTTATAAGGAGGGCTATACCCAACGAACAGTGGAGAGAAACTCAATTGAAGATAATGCATAGGGCGACATATGCATTCGACCTTTCATACAAGGATGCCCCAGCTCATTATTTGAGAAAATGCCCTAAATGTGGTCTGGCTAAAGCGGGACTGTTACACGGATTGTGGAGCTGTCCAAAATTGTCGCTTTTATGGAATCAGGCCATAGATTATTGTCACGGATGGTGTTGCAGAAAATACAAATAAAGATCCGACTGACTTGATCCCAAACTAAGGAACATAAGGGTGAGCCCTATAAAAGCCCTAGAGCTCTCCCTGACTGCTCAGCCAATGCAAAGATCTTTATGATAGACAATTGCATGCCCTCGTACCTAGACTGTGTGACACCCGAAAACCCTATAATAGTGAGGGGACACGACCACCGGGGAGAAGGGGTATCTGTGAAAGGGGTACATTTGTTGTTCATGTCGGTCAAGAAATAAATCTTAAGGCATTGGTTAAATAGTGAGATTCCCAATTTGGAGGAAGTCTTGGAAACCATGAAACAAGTGGTGTATATAGAGAGACTGGAAATAGAAAAGAATAAAGAAAAGACAATAGGCAAATTTGTTAAAAAAAAATTGAGATTTATTGAATCAGCATTGACAAAAGACGAGATACGAGAATTAATGTCTCCGATTTCACAAACCAAGTGGTACCTAGAAGCCCAAATTGGAGGTAAATTAGGTAAACTGGCAGTATAGCAGGTAATAACTCTTCGTATGAGATAAGGCGAGGAGGGAATAGAATCTTTCAGCATGGAACTAAGGGCTCTTTCACACTTGCGTTCTTTTCTTCCGGCATAGAGTTCCGTCGTCGGGGCTCTATGCCGGAAGACTCCTGATCAGTTTTATCCTAATGCATTCTGAATGGAGTGAAATCCGTTCAGGAAGCATCAGGATGTCTTCAGTTCCGGAACGGAACGTTTTTTGGCCGGAGAAAATACTGCAGCATGCTGCGCTTTTTGCTCCGGCCAAAAATCCTGAAGACTTGCCGCAAGGGCGGATCCGGAATTAATGCCCATTGAAAGGCATTGATCCGGATCCGGCCTTAAGCTAAACGTCGTTTCGGCGCATTGCCGGATCCAACGTTTAGCTTTTTCTGAATGGTTACCATGGCTGCCAAGACGCTAAAGTCCTGGCAGCCATGGTAAAGTGTAGCGGGGAGCGGGGGAGCAGCATACTTACCGTCCGTGCGGCTCCCGGGGCGCTCCAGAGTGACGTCAGGACGCCCCAAGCGCATGGATCACGTGATCGCATGGCACGTCATCCATGCGCATGGGGCGCTCTGACGTCACTCTGGAGCACCCCGGGAGCCGCACGGACTGTAAGTATACCGCTCCCCCGCTCCTACTATGGCAACCAGGACTTTAATAGCGTCCTGGGTGCCATAGTAACACTGAAAGCATTTTGAAGACGGATCCGTCTTCAAATGCTTTCAGTACACTTGCGTTTATCCGGATCCGGCGTGTAATTCCGGCAAGTGGAGTACACGCCGGATCCGGAGAACGCAAGTGTGAAAGAGGCCTTAGGGAATAAGTTCTGAGTTGGTTTTAGTCAAAGGGTAGGCGAAAATTGATTTATTATTTTAAAAAAAATATTACATTTTGTACCGTATTCCCTAATTTGAAATAAAAATGTATTAAAAAAAATAAAATAAAGCAAAAAATATGGTATTTTTACAGACTGACCATACATTTCTGGACAGGAGGCAACTAGGGATGAGCGAATTGACTTCGGATGGAACATCCAAAGTCGATTTGCATAAAATTTTGTTCCAATACTGTAAGGAGCAGGAGCAGAAGTTATTGCTTCACAAAGTCTTGCGAGACTTCGGGTAATAACTTCATGAATTTATTTGTACTGTAAAAAAACATTTCCCGAACTCTGGTTCGGCTCCAAGGTACAGTATTGGACAGAAGCTTTATGCGAATCGACTTCGGATCTTGTTTCATCCGAAGTCGATTCGCTCATCCCTATTGGCAACCGATTTTGGCATTGCTGAAGTTGCCTTATTGTGTGGCATTATGGGGGCTACATCATTTTGAACTGGCTAAGGCTGCTTGTCTTTTATGCATTTCAAAAGCAAAACCACGCCTCTACTGTATAAACCTCGCACCTTCCTCACACATGCGCATTACGCGACTTCCGTTTACATCTAAATTTCCCTCCCGTTACTTTTGACAAATATTTGCCAACTCCATTCTAGTCACTACCATACACACATTTACTTTACTGTAGTCACAGAATCCTTTCATTTCATGTACGCGTTATGTATTATGGGAATTGTAGTTTTACTTCCTGGCCCAGCGGTAAGATCGCGATTATAAATGAAACTACAACTCCCAAGAGTGATTGAGCGCCAAGCTTGATCACATGACGGCGTTTGTCCTATCAGGTAATACCCCGGCCGGAAGTTGTCTTGTGTGCGTTCCATGCTGTAGGATTTAGTTGGATTTTTGGACTGGTGTAGCTGTGGTGACCGGGTGACATGTCGGAGAAGGCACTGCGAGTGTGAGTATGTTGTGAGGGGAGGCGGTGGTGAGACACGTGCAGAATGGTATTCGGATTCCCGCCGACGGTCAGTATTTGAATAGAATCTTGTAGACCTGTGGCTCTGAGGGCCGGCCATCATACAGGCACGAGGAACTTTCCCCATGTGGGGGGCCTGCAGAGGAATTATATACAGATTACAGCAGGGGTTTCCCACTAACAACACGTATCCCCCCACAAGGGAAAGGACCTGTCTGATGGGGGGGGTCCCCAAGCCATGAGAACAGAGGTTCCCCTGAGGCCGGATGTATTTTGTGGGCTGCATGTTTGCAAAATAGGGATATGGGCCAGTTGCCGGCTGCATTTCTCACGGACCCAATAGCAGAAGTGCCTGTTCTTGTCCCCAAAAATCGGACAAGGGCAGGACACGTTCTGTTTGTGGGACGGGCACATGGATGCTATCTGTATCTTTTGTGTTTCCGTAGAAATGAATGGGTCAGTGTCCGACCTGCAAAAAACGTAAATCAGATGTGGAGCAAAACTACGGTCGTGTGTGTAAGTCCTAAGGGAGTGTAGCGGTGTTACACATGCGTGACCATTTCTTTATTCACTTATATGGGGTCTCACTGCTAGGACCCCTCAGCGATAATGAGAGCGGAGAACTCTGGGTCCCCTGAATGGATAGGGTGGTGTCACACATAAGTGACCGCTACGCCATTCACTTATATGGGGGTCTCGCTGCTGGGACTCCCAGTGATGAGAGCAGAAATGTCTGGGTCCCCTGAATGGATGGGGCAGTGTTACATGTGTGACCACTGCTTTGTTCACTTATATGGGGTCTGACTGTGGGACCCCCAGTGATAATGAGAGCGGAGATATCTGGGTCCCCTGAATGGATGCGCCGGTGTCACACATAAGTGACCACTACTCTATTCACTTATATGGGTGTCTCGCTGCTGAGACCCCAGTGATAATGAGAGCAGAATTGTCTGGGTCCCCTGATCGGATGGGACGGTGTTACACGTGTGACCACTGCTTCATTCACTTATATGTGGTCTGACTGTGGGACCCCCAGTGGCAATGACAACAGGGGTGTAGCCGTGCAGCTTTGCTGGTTACCATGTAGCCATTACTTGAATAGACAGACAGTTTTTAATGAGTTAATTAAATACCGCCACAACTTGCATAGCCGCATTTTTCGCGGACACACAGCGGCCGCGTGTCACGTTGCGTGGCCATACACTAATGGATTGTGAACATGTGAGTTCTATTATTCCAATGGATCACAGTGGAGGGGGCTTGTAATTGCTGCATCATGTGACATTGTGTCCTCTCTTTACAGATTAGCCTGCGGTGACGTGTATGGAAAGTTTGATGTTCTGTTCAACCGCGTTCGTCAAATTCAGAAAAAGAGCGGACAGTTTGATGTAAGGAAATTGAGCAGCTCTGTTAAGTGTTAGGCCTCACAAAGACATTGGGTCACCCCTGTGTTTTGGTATGCTGAACACAGTCCTGCAACCTCTGTTACCCTGTGTGGACCCGTAGCCTCTTTTGACATGTATGTCTTGGGGTACTTTCACACTAGCGTTTTTTTGTTTTCCGGTATTGAGTTCCGTCACAGGAGCATAATACCTGGAAAAAAAAAACATATCAGTTTTATCCTAATGTATTCTGTATGGAGAGCATTCTGTTCAGGATACATCAGTTCAGTCCCTCTTATGTTTTTGGGCCGGAGAAAATACTGCAGCATGCTGTATTTTTCTCTCCGGCCAAAAATGCTGATCACTTGCTGGAATGCCGGATCCGGCATTAAATTTCATTGAAGTGTATTAGTGCCGGATCTGGCATTAAGTGTTCTGGCAAAATGGATCCGGCTTTGCGGTCTATGCATGCACAGACCTTTTAAAAATGCAAAAAAAAATGAATACCGGACCTGTTTTTCCGAATGACACTGGAGAGACTGATCCGGATCAGTCTGACAAATGTAGTGAAATACCGGCTCAGTCTGACAAATGCCATCAGTTTGTGTCCGGATTGGCGGATCCGGCAGGCAGTTCCGGCAACGGTACTGCCTGCCGGAATCCTCTGCCGCAAGTGTGAAAGTAGCCTTAGTAATTACTTTCATTCCCCACGTAATAACAGTTCTGCAGCATCTATTTCTGTGAATCTGTCTTGTGCCATTCCTTTATTATTCCTGCCAGAAGTAATGATTGAATTATTAGTATTATTTGTAATGAAGGTGCAGATGGGTGTTACCAGTCGGGGGGGGGGGGGGGGGGTGTCCCTGCACAATCTGACATCATCCCCAGTGTCAGATTATGCATAGATGCACACCCCCATCTGATAACACCCACCTGGACCCTCAGTAATTCAGAACTTCTAGCAGGAATAATAAAGGAATGGCTTAACATAGACATAAGTATAGGTGCTCCAGAATCCTTATTATACAAGGAACTCAAGTAGTTACTAAACAGACATGTCAGGAGTGATTACAGGTCCTCTTTAACTGCAACTAAACACTGGTGCAGTGCCCTAGCCCTAATGGATATCACTATACAGGTAATTTGCCTGCTAAGGCATCTCAATGGCGTTAGGCACTTGTACTTTAGTCCCCCTCTCTGGATTCTGCCCTTTCCAGGGTGAACAATTAGTCTTGACACCCCCTCCCCCAATGCCATCTTATTTCTGAATATCGCTATATTTCATGATGGTCCTTTTTTATTCCTTTATAGTTGTTGTTATGCGTTGGAAGTTTTTTTGGGACGGGCCCTGAAAGTGAAGCCCTTTGGCAGGAGTATAAATCTGGAGCAAAGCAAGGTATGTAGTACAGTGCAAATGGAAGCAAAAAAAAACAAAAACATTTCAAGGGGTTTGAAATATTGATGACCTGTCCTCTGGATCAGAGGGATTGCAACTGATGAACACCCCTGCCCATCAGCTGTTTAAAGGGGTCGCAGCATTCGGTCAATACCGAGCATAAAACTTTGTTCTAATACTGTACAGAGCAGGAGCTTCGCTTAACTTCGTAAATTAATTTGTACTGTAAAAAAACATTTCCCGAACTCTGCAGAGTAGGGACTGTGTCTCTCCAGACTCGATTGCAGCTCTTTCATTCTGCTGATCATTGTGGGGTCCAGGGGTTGAAGCCCACCTACTGTATCACTCATTGAGGGCCTATAATCTAGATAGACATGGTATTGTGTCCTATAAAACCCATTTGAGTACCCTTGGGGCTCGTTCACACGACCGTGTGAAGCTCGTGCTGTGGACCGCAAATTGTGGTCTGCAATGCACGGGCCCTGTCCGTGGGGCAGCCGCATGGGGATCACTTGAATTAGTCCGTGATCCATCCATTCTGAAAAAAGAGAGCGCAAGTTCTATCTTTTTGTGGTGCGGAGGCACGGAGCGCAACCCCAGAAAGCACTCCGTAGTGCTCCTGTAGGGTTCTGTTCCGCATCTCCGGATTTGCGGACCCATTGAAGTGAATGGGTCCGCATCCATGATGCACATGGAACGGTGCCTGTGTATTGCGGATCTGCAATACGGCAACGGGCAGCATACATTCGTGTGAATGAGCCCTTATGTTAAATAGTTCTTTCTGCCATGTTATGTTTGTACTAATAAACACCTTTTCCTTCTTCCACTTAGCTCCTATTCAGACCTGTGTCCTTGGGGCAAATAATCAAGAGACAGTAAAATATTTTCCAGATGTTGAGGGCTGTGAATTGGCTCCTAATATAACCTACTTGGGTAAGTGATTCTCTGTACGTGAGGCTATACAGGAAGACATTCCACTGCTCTTCCCCGTTCACTCATAGATGGAGCACTTTCATGAATATCTTTCTAGAAATGCTGGCAGGGCAATAAGGCCCTATGCACATGACTGTAAGCATTTTGTGGTCCAAAAACGGTATCTGCAAAATACGGAAGCAGTCAGTGTGCTGTCTGCATATTTTTTTGTGGTCTCATTGACTTCAATGGGACCGCAGTCCGCATTTTCCTCACCACATTCTAAAACTGCGTAATTTTGTTCTTGTGCCAAGGGGGCTTAGGCCCCTTTCACACAGGCGAGTATTCCGCGCGGGTTCAATGCGTGAGTTGAATGCATTGCACCCGCACTGAATACGGACCTATTCATTTCTATGGGCCTGTGCACACGAGCAGTGACTTTCACGCATCACTTGTGCGTTGCGTGAAAATTGCAGCATGCTCTATATTCTGTATTTTTCGTGCAACGCAAGCCCCATAGAAGTGAATGGGGCCGCGTGAAAATCACAAGCAAGTGTGGATGCGGTGCGATTTTTCACGCATGGTTGCTAGGTGACGATCGGGCTGGGGACCCGATCTGTATTATTTTCCCTTATAACATGGTTATAAGGGAAAATAATAGCATTCTGAATACAGAATGTAAAGTAAAATAGTGGAGGGGTAAAAAATAAAATAAAAATTAACTCGCCGAGTCCACTTGATCACGTAATTGCGGATCTGTCTTTTTCTGTAATGTTGAGCTGCCGGCTAAGGACCTGTGGTGATGTCACATCACATGGTCCCTCACTATGGTGATGGACCATCTGATGAGCACAGTGACCTCATCAAAGGTCCTATTCCTGTGCACAGCAAAGAAGAAGACAGAAGAGATGCCGGGCTGCGTGATCAAGTGGATTAAGGTGAGTTAAATTATTATTTTATTTTTATTTTTTTAACCCCTCCAGCCCTATTGTACTATGCATTCTGTATTAAGAATGCTATTTTCCCTTATAACCATGTTATAATGGAAAATAATACAATCTACAGAACACCTAACCCAAACCCGAACTTCTGTGAAGAAGTTCGGGTACCATACATGCAGTTTTTTCTCGCGCGCGTGCAAAACGCATTACAATGTTTTGCACTCTTTCGGAAAAATCACACATTTTCCCGCGATGCACCATCTTATCCGGGCCAAAAACACGACGCCTGTGTGAAAGAGGCCTTAGTCTGACAGCAGGGCTGCTGTGTCATGCCGCCTTCTGGTGTGGTGACTCCCAGCAGTCGTGTCGTGGAGTCGCGCCAAATTAGAGTAGGTACTCACTCACAGAGAAAACCTTGGCGTGGTCAGTGGGCTTATGCATTTTTATCAAAACGTATAGAAATGGCTCATGTTAATGTATGATTATGGGGCTGTATACTATTAATTGTGCTGAGAAGCAATGGTGGATGGATGAATGCATAGCATGTGGATGTGTGATCCATGCTTTTCTCTTTTTGCTGCATATTGTATTTCTTCTTTTTTTTTATTTTATTTACCATATCTTGTATTGGAAAAGGGGGGAAAAAATCCTTTGTGGGTAACTCATAATTTCGCCAAAGTTTTTTTGGGTTTTGATATTACGGTGTTCACTAGTCACTAAAAATTACATGACAATAGATTGGTTCAGGAGCAGCAACACAAACGGCTTATGAAGAGCAGAAATGGTGAATACGCAGCAGCTGGGCAGGGGAACGCAGATCCAAAGCGGTCCAATGGCATGTAAAAAGAATGGAGGGCCACAGCAGCGTCTCGCCAAAAAACTTCTTTATTCAGGAACACTCCTCACAACAAGGCATATAAAAAGTAGTTTGCAGCAACGTTTCGGCTAGGAGTAGCCTTTGTCAAGCATGTTAACAAGTTAAAATCACAGCCTATAAGTAGCACATGACAGGCCCACCCACACCGCTAAGCAGCCAATAAGATTCAAATTTATGTATAACACACCTGTGTATGAAATCAATGGGGACCGACATGCTGAAATAGATTAGCCAGCTGTAGAAAAACGTACCTATGTGAGGCCATCATATACAGGGCTCCTCCGTCCCTCCAGCGTCCCATGGTCGGCAGTGCGCATGTCTGCATACGTCATCGCATGCGCCACCACGCGGCGGCGCGCGTATGACGTGCCCAAGTGAATTCGAATGCATAGTCCACGCCGGACAACTTACATCATCAGGCGGCGGCCGACTGACGTCACAAGGCCACTCCTACCTGGCGTTACGGATTGGAATATGCATGAGGACTCAAATGGGGCTGTACATGGAGGGCGATCGCACCACTGTAGTACATGAACAGTGTGCAAAAAACGCTCGCCAAGGATAACAACAATAAGGCATAGAAAGCGCACTGCCATTAATACTAGCGCAAGGAAGGCACAGGGAGATATGCAAAAACATATGGGCATCACATAGGTACAGCAGGCATAATAAAGAGAACAGGAATCACTAGATATTGGTGACAAATAGTATTTTCACTGTGCACAGGTTACCATTGATAAATAATATATCATACACAGGTGTGTGTAGAGAAAACTACAATGATAATCATGATGCTATAAAGCGGTGTGATTAAGGCACATAATTAAAAGAACAAAGCAAAAAATACTGTAACAGAGGAGAAATATGAAGTCAGCCATATAAAAAATATTTCTTGATTAAATCCAGATTTTAGCTGATGCCAGCCACATTAAATTCGAGATTTAAACCAAATGGCTGTTGGGATTTCAGTGTGTAGATCCATTTGAGTTCCTTCTTCCTTAATATCGCATCCCTGTCACCCCCTCTCCTCAAGTGATCTTGAGGTTTATAAGAAACTACCCGGTGATCCCAAATGGGATATTATGCGTGACATCGGGGTGATATTGGAAGAGGCACTATCAAGTTCCATTATAGATGATGGTTTGCATCAATACCTCATGGTGCCCCACCCTATCACCCCGATGTTATACATACTCCCCAAGATTCACAAGAGATTGATTGACCCACCGGGCCGACCGATTGTCTCTGGTAGGGGCTCGGTCTTCAATCCATTGTCTGTCTTTCTGGACAAGCTATTGCAGGTCCGTGCGACCTCCGCCCCATCCTATATCAAGGATACCGGGCATTTTCTTTCTAAATTACAGGATTTACAACTGCCCGCCCAATTTTTGTTAGTCAGTTTCGATGTAGTGTCTTTGTACACTTCGATTGACCATACATATGGGTTAGATGTCGTCGATGTGGCCCTGACCGACATGGGGCTCTCCCCGGGTGTGTGCCGATTTGTCCTCCGCCTCTTGGAGGTGGTCCTGAAGAGGAGTTACTTCCTATTCGGGGACACCTTCTATCAGCAGCAGCGGGGTGTGGCCATGGGGTCCAATGTGGCCCCCACCTACGCTAACATCTTTATGGCTGAGGTGGAGGACAAACTCGTGTATCACTCCCCTTTTTCTGGGAGAGTCCTATGTTGGTGGCGCTACATCGACGACATCTTTATGATCTGGATAGGCACTTTGAATGAACTTGATAATTTTCATCTTCATTTGAACGCGGGTGTCCCGGGTCTGCAATTCACTATAACTGTTTCTCCTAGTGAGTTGCAGTTCCTTGATGTGCGAGTCTATGTGATGGAGGGTCTTTTGGCTACGGACCTCTATCGGAAGCCCACTGACCGCAACACTTTACTTATGCATGATAGCTACCACCCACATAGAATGCTTGACTCCCTTCCATGGAGTCAACTCTTAAGGGTGAAGAGAATTGTCTCTGATGAAGAAACGTGTGCACAAAGGATTGACACGATGTGCACACGTTTCTTGGAACGAGGTTACCCGAAACCCCTACTTACTCGAACCAAACAGAGGGTGAGGCTGGTTGACAGGTGCACCGCACTACGGAAATCAACAAAGGCGGTCTCTGAGACTAGGGTTCCGTTTGTGTCCATCTTCGGCCGGGATAGTGGCAATATTGCCAATATCCTCAGAAAGGAATGACATATACTCCAACGGGGTTTGCCAGATATAGAAGAGTTCAAATCCCCGCCGCTGATGGCATACAGACGGAACCCTAGTCTCCGTGATAGACTGGTTAAATCCGATGTAGGTGGCCAGTCACCGACACAAAAACTTCTTGCACCGCGCAAAAACGGGACTTATCCATGTTTATCTTGCTGTAATTGTGGTAACGTTCTCAAAGGTGAATATTTCTCCCACCCTTACAGTGGGAAAAAATATAAAAAAATCAAGGGCTATTATACCTGCAGGTCACGGGATGTGATTTATGCCATCCAGTGCCCCTGCAGCCTTATTTATGTGGGAGAGACCACCATGGAGATTAGAGAACGTATTAACAAACACAAGAGTACCATACGCAAGATGAACATGGATAAGCCCGTTGCGAAACACTTCGTGGAGGCGGGGCACTCTGTTAACCAGCTTCGCTTTAGAGTTATTGACAGTGTGGGTCCCTTACGGAGAGGGGGTGACAGGGATGCGATATTAAGGAAGAAGGAACTCAAATGGATCTACACACTGAAATCCCTACAGCCATTTGGTTTAAATCTCGAATTTAATGTGGCTGGCATCAGCTAAAATCTGGATTTAATCAAGAAATATTTTTTATATGGCTGACTTCATATTTCTCCTCTGTTACAGTATTTTTTGCTTTGTTCTTTTAATTATGTGCCTTAATCACACCGCTTTATAGCATCATGATTATCATTGTAGTTTTTTCTACACACACCTGTGTATGATATATTATTTATCAATGGTAACCTGTGCACAGTGAAAATACTATTTGTCACCAATATCTAGTGATTTCTGTTCTTTTTATTATGCCTGCTGTACCTATGTGATGCCCATATGTTTTTGCATATCTCCCTGTGCCTTCCTTGCGCTAGTATTAATGGCAGTGCGCTTTCTATGCCTTATTGTTGTTATCCTTGGCGAGCGTTTTTGCACACTGTTCATGTACTACAGTGGTGCGATCGCCCTCCATGTACAGCCCCATTTGAGTCCTCATGCATATTCCAATCCGTAACGCCAGGTAGGAGTGGCCTTGTGACGTCAGTCGGCCGCCGCCTGATGATGTAAGTTGTCCGGCGTGGACTATGCATTCGAATTCACTTGGGCACGTCATACGCGCGCCGCGTGGTGGCGCATGCGATGACGTATGCAGACATGCGCACTGCCGACCATGGGACGCTGGAGGGACGGAGGAGCCCTGTATATGATGGCCTCACATAGGTACGTTTTTCTACAGCTGGCTAATCTATTTCAGCATGTCGGTCCCCATTGATTTCATACACAGGTGTGTTATACATAAATTTGAATCTTATTGGCTGCTTAGCGGTGTGGGTGGGCCTGTCATGTGCTACTTATAGGCTGTGATTTTAACTTGTTAACATGCTTGACAAAGGCTACTCCTAGCCGAAACGTTGCTGCAAACTACTTTTTATATGCCTTGTTGTGAGGAGTGTTCCTGAATAAAGAAGTTTTTTGGCGAGACGCTGCTGTGGCCCTCCATTCTTTTTAAAAATTACATGACGTCCTTATTCTGCGAGTCAGTATGATTATGGCAATATCAAATTTGTATAGCTTTTATCTTGTTTTACTACGTTAACTGCTTCCATACTGGGCCATTTACCCCCTTCCTGACCAAGCCTAATTTTGCAAATCTGACGTGCCACTTTTTGTGGTAATAACTTTGGAACACTTTTAGCGATTGGTTTTCTTGTGACACGTTGTACTTCATGTTAATGGTTAATTGGAGTCAATCTGTTTCGCCTTTTTATTTATAAACAAAAAAAAATCTAAAAGTTAACATAAACTTTCTATTTTCTAAATTTGAATCTCTTTGCTTTTAAGACAGTGATACCTCATAATATACTCATTAATTAACATTCCCCATATGTCTACTTTATGTTGGCATCATTTTAGTAATGTAATTTTATTTTTTAGACATTGGGTTTAGAATTTTAGAAGCAATTTTGAAAATTTTTAGAAAATTTCCAAAATCTTCATTATTTTATTTTTTAAGAACCAGTTGAGTTCTGAGGTCATTTTGAGAAGCTCACATAATAGAAACCACCCATAAATACCCCATTTTAGAAACTACACCCCCTCAAAACTATTCAAAACTGATAATAGAAATGTTGTTAATCCTTTAAGTATGCCACGGGAATTAAAGCCAAATAGAGGTGAAATTTTAAAAAACATTTTTATTTTTTTGCAGATTTTCCAGTTTTTAATCACATCAAGGGGTAACAAAACAAACCTAAATATTTATTACCCTGATTCTTTAGTTTACAGAAACACCACACATGTGGTCGTAAACTACTGTATTGGCTGATGGCAGGGCGCAGAAGGCAAGGAGCGCCATATGATGTTTGGAGGGCACATTTTGCTGGAATGGTCTTAGGGCGCTATGTTGTAGGGATCGACTGATTATCGGAAGTACCCATATTATCGGCTGATATTAAGGATTTTGCACATTATCGGTATCGACATCTAACCTTGCTGATATGCCGATAATGCGTATAAAGCGAATACTACTGAGCGCTTATGGAAGTGCTCACTAGTATGCATCGGGAGCAGAGAAGAAGCGCTGCAAGAGCTTCCGATACTCACCCTCCCTGATCTTCTTTGATGGGGCCCACGCTGCACTGTCCTGACCCCGTACAGCGTTGGGATGTAGTGTGCGCACTATGACCTGACGCTGCACGCTGTCAGGTGACAGTGCATCGCGGGCCAGAGAACACAGGGGAGCACAACACCGGACCCTGAGATGAAGAGGAGCCGTGGCGCAGGAGAAGTGAGGAGTTTTTTTATTTTATTCATCTGAGGCCTGATGGGGGTTAAATAAAGTCTGATAGGAGTTAATAAAGTCAGTGAGGAGGGGGGGATGGTGCGGAAATTGGCAACTAGTATTTAATAAATGTAAATTATAAATTGACTACAAACTAAGGGCTTTATTAATTTATAATTTACCGTACATTTATAATATACTAGTGCAAAATGCAAATTTCCACCACCTCAGTGACTGCCAACTAATATAATATATATTATAATATATAAAATATCGGTATAAATTATCGGCCTGAAAGTTCGCCGATTATCGGCTCCAAAAAATCAGTGTCGGTCGATCCCTACTATTTAGCATTTGAAGAGACCCTGAGGTACCCCCTCGGTGAAAACCCCCAAAAAGTGACCATTTTGTGAACTACACCACCCAAGGAATTTTTAAGGGGTGTAGCGAGCACCTTGAGCCAAAAGGCGTTTCATAGAATTTGACCCATGTCTGTGAAAATGAAAAATTAATTTTTTATTTTTTTTTGTACACAATTTGCTATCTATAACATCCCAATTGTGGTCTTAAATAGGGTTGTTTCGATACCAAAATTTTGATTCTGTTTCGATACCATAAAGAAAAAATAAAACGCCCAAAAAAGACGCGTGCATTCCGCATTTTATGGAACGTCCAGCCGATAATAGAACAGTTCGATCATATTTTTGTTGGGGAGTACAAGGTGACAAAAAAAATGGTGCACTGTGCCACCAATGATAATATAATAAACATTTAATACAGGAGGTAGGTACGGCACCTGAGGGGTTAACTGCCGCTGATCGCAGCTCCCTGCCAGCACCCGCCTCCGGGATTTGTATTAAACATTTACTTTCATTGGTGGCGCAGTGCGCCCGCCTCTCTTCTCATTGGTAGCAGCGGCACAGGGGGAGGGAGAGACTGCTTCCTTCTCCCTTGTGCTACTGAGAACACGGAGCGCGCTGAGAGCGGGGACAGAAAAGATGCGGACAGCACACAGTGTGCTGTCCGCATTTCCGTGTGGCGGCCCCGAACTTCCGGGCTGCGGCTCTGCAAAAAATAAAACATGTGCTATTCTTGTCAGCGATTGCAGACAAGAATAGGCAGTTCCATGGGGGGTGCCGGCCGGGTGTATTGCGGATCCGCAATACATTACGGACGTGTGACTGGACCCTTAGTCGAACAGTAATTCGGAAGTGCGTTCCCTCAACAGCTTCCCTCTGAGACAGATAACAGATCATCTTGCATAAACCCAGACATAAGTAGCAGCAGTACCGAATGGCATTTAACTCTTTGTCCATTGAGAAGAAGAGCAACAATATTCCCCAGGGGCAGCAGATCATCAACACACATCCACTCAACATTCAACCGATTATACTTCTCAAGCTCTTATCAAGAGCCAGCCAAGGGCTGCACACTCCGGATCTATCTGTCCATAAGCCCCATATAGCCTCAAATTTCAAGAGACAGTTTCTTTTAAGATAAAACCCCCTTTTCCAACCGAATCACTACATTCAATCTTGCAATAAACTCTGCTTCAACCGGAGGAAGAGGCTGAATCCACTTCGCTGCCAATGTTTTACGTGCCTGGTATAGTATTCTATTTATTCCTCTAATAACAGCAGGCTCATTTTGGGATCAGGAGAAAAATGTGCACTATATACAGTATTTATCAAATGTAATATTTCATGCCAGTAAGCTCTCAAGGCACTACAGCATGTGAAATAGTTCAGCCTCCGCCTCCCCCACACTTCGGACAGCAGGAATCTCTTCTGTAACCTGTTTTAACCCTTAGGATACTGGAGGTTTTTCTTAGTTTTTTTTTTGCATTTTCATTTTTCTTCCCCACTTTCCGTGAGCCATAACTTTTTTTATATTTCCAGTCACATAGCTGTATGAGGGCTTATTTTTTGCGGGACAAGTTATACTTTCCAATGCCACCATTAATTATGGCATAAAGTGTAGTGGGAAGCGGAGAAAAAAATTCCGAGTGGGCTGAAATTGGGGGAGGAGGAACGCAATCCCACCACAGTTTTACGGGTTTTGTTCCCACAGCGTTTTGTTTACGGCGTGAATAGTGTAAAAATAAATTTTAAACTTTGAGAGGAACCTGTCATCAACTTTATGCTGCCCATACTGACAGCAAAATAAAGTAGACACAGGTGAGTTCAGCGGTCTGCCATTTATAGGTTAAAAGTAAATGGTTGCCGAGGACCGACATCACAATTATTGCAGACTGGGCCTGGAAAAGAGTCACGGCAACCGGAGAAGAGTCCTGGTTATTCATGAAGTCCTGCTCTCCTGCCCACCTGCTGATGACTGACAGTCTTCTACCTAGTTTTCTCGCTTTCTCTCTAGGAGAGAACTGCCAATCAGCAGCAGATGGTTGGGGAGAGCAGAAGATTATAATAACCAGGACTCTTCTCAGGTAGATTTGACTCTTTTCAAGGCCTGGGCTGTAATGATTATAATGCTGGTTCTCGGCAACCACTTACTTTTAGCTGAGTGACACACCACCGAAATCAGCATTTCTGTCACTAATTTATGCTGCCCTCAGTGAAGTTGGCATAAAGTTGATGACAGGTTCCCTTTAAAAATATTGAGCCCTTTTTTTTTCTGTACATAGCTGAGATGCTCTAGTAGCAGCCTCTGGATTTTCTTTCTTTTCTGTCATAGCTCAGTTCTTATCTTGCTGATGAGAATGTGGCTTAAATAAGTGTTTATGACCTCTTAGTAATTTATAGATAATTATCTATTAATTATTAGATGACTGCCACAAAGGGAAAGTACCAGTCACACAGTTAGAAAAACAGTTAACCCTTTGTGACAGAACAGCTCAATATTTTTAATAAAGACCAATTGAAAATGATTTTTATCCACAAATGAGTAAAATGCAATCATAAACAAAAATTGCCTCCGAAGCTGTTCATAGCCTTTAATTTAAAATAAGCCCACAACATGTTTTGGGCTGAACATGCATAAAAGTTGTTAAAACATTAAAATGGACCCTTTCACCTCCCAACTGGTTTGATTTATGTACAAGTGTCACCTGTTATAGAAATTGTACAGCTGATTTGTGTGAATATACCCTTCTGGTCTTCTTGTTCCTCCCCTTTTTTGGGTGGAAGAAGGAAAGCCAAAATGGGTATATAATGTGTAAATTAGCTCCAATCCTTTGATAAACCTGAAATGATGAAACCGTGCTGAAGGAGATGACGCGTCCATTGCAATAGGTTATCGACTTTTATGCCTGTTCAGCCCAATACATGTTGTGTGTCACTTACCTGGCGAACAGATGGAGTCAGGGCACATTGTGGGAAGAATGGAGACAAGAAGAGGCAGTGTAATGCCTTATTCACATAGTCAGTGTTTGGTCAGTGATTTCCATCAGTGATTGTGACCCAAATTCAGGATCGGAGCCTCCACAGACATAAAGTATAAGGGAAAGATCTGCATCTGTTCTGTGTTTAGATCGACTCCTGGTTTTGGCTCAAAATCACTGATGGAAATCACTGACCAAACACTGTGTGAATAAGGCATAATGCTGTGAGCAGTTTTCTGCTGGGAAACCTTGGGTCCTCACATTCATGTGGATGTTCCTTTGACACATGCCATCTACGTAACATTTTTGTGGACAAAGTACAAACCTTCATGGCAGTGGTGTTCCCTAATAGCCTTTTTCAACATGATAATGTGCCCAACCACACTGCAAAAGTGTTCAGGAATGCTTTGCGGAACATGACAAAGTAGTGAAGGTGTACAAGGTTTGGCCTCTAAAGTTCACAAATCCCAATGTGAACATCTGTGGGATGTACTGGAAAAACAAATCCAATCCATTGAGGCCCCATCTTGCTGCTAACCTCTTACGCCAGATGCCACAGGACACCTGACACCTGTGGAGCCCATGCCCCAACAGACCAGAGCTGTTTTGGTGGGTCGCAATATTAGGCAGGTGGTGCTAATGTTATGGCTTGTCAGTGTATCTTCCACTCCATTGATTGAATTCAGTGTAAAGTCTAATAGTTCCTGTGTATGTCTTGTCAAACCTTGGTGACCGTGTGACTAAATGACTACTCGATGGCTGCCATATCTTATTGAATTCCTGGTTCCAGCTTCAAAAGAGAGTTCTTAGCATTGATTAGTTTCTTTAACTGGTTGTATGTCCATTTGCAGGTCGTAAAGGAGTATTTACTGGGGCATCTGGCCTCCAGATCGCCTATCTAAGTGGCATAGATTCCTCCAGCGAGCCTGCTCCTGCCTACTGCTTTGTTGCAAAGGAAGTCATGTCATTGAAGATGTCTCTTACCGCAAACTCAAAATTCAGAGGTGTAGATATATTGCTGACGTCTCCCTGGCCCAAAGATGTGTGGAATTATGGCAACGCTCCGGTGTGTAGCTTGACTTATTTTTTTATTTTTTTTTATTCTTCAGTTAATCTAAGCACAGTTTATATCCACATTATTGGAATAGTGGTTTAAGTTGTAAACGCTCCTGCATCTCCATCTTATTGTTGGCGGAAAGGACATCACAATGGGACAGGTATTTAGGTCTGCCGGATATCACTGTGGTTTAGGCTACATGCACACAAAGGTATGTGTTTTGCAGATCTGCTAAAAATGACATCCGTATGCCATTCGTTCAGTTTTATTTTGCGGATGCATTGTAACAAATGGGGATCGACCAATATTGATCTTTTTAGGCCGATTTTCACCCCGGCAGCCACCCTGAGGCTAGCATCGGAGCATCTCATGCTCCGATGCGCTCCCGTGCCCTGCGCTAGATCGCGCAGGGCACAGGCTCTTGTGTTTTCAATAACACACTGCCGGGCGGTAACTTCCGCCCAGCAGTGTGTTCGGTGACGTCACCGGCTCTGAAGGGCGGGCTTTAGCTCTGCCCTAGCCGTTTTACTGGCTAGGGCAGAGCCAAATCCCGCCCATCAGTGCCGGTGACGTCACCGGGCTGCCTGTCAGCCCCATAGAGAGCCCCGGTACGTCACCGGAACTCAGAAAAATGCCTTTGCCCTGCGCGATTTAGCGCAGGGCAAAGGAGAGCATCGGAGCATGACGGTGTGCTGTCTGCATTTTTTGCGGACCTATTGAAATGAATGGGTCCGCATCCTATCCCCCCCCCCCCCCCCCCCCCCCCCAAAAATGGAACGGAAACAAACAACATTGGTGTGTATGTAGCCTTATGCTGAATGAAAACCTGGTGCATTTTAGGCACTTTGGTCTACTACACCACCTAGTGGCTAGCTTACATTGTGTCAACATTTTGTTGCAATTTTAATATCCCATCTCGCCTCCTTGTCAAACTCCTAAAATACCATTTTTGTGGTGCAATTCAAACCAGATTGCTGGTGCATTTAGTTTGGTAAGTATCCCTACAATGTGACTGGTTTTAAGCTTATTCTACTTTTTGCTTTAGAGTGGTTGTCCCATCTAGATACCTACACCCTCGAAAGAATCTGCCCTGGTGATCAGCTGAGATCTCCAGGGGAATCTTTGTGTCCCCATACATTGCCATTGCAGCATTTGATGTAGAGATGATACATTGCACACATTCATATGAACTAACAACTGTGTAAGGCAGAGGGAGGGAGGTCCCCTATGTATTTCCATGTTCCCTAAATAGTGTATGGATGATTTTGTACTTTTCCCACATTAGCTATTGTACTACTGCACCCAGTGGACAAGTCTAAGAATATGACTAAGGCCTCAAGCACAGAAACTTATTTTCTTTCCATGTCCGTCCCGTTTTTTTGCGGACCGTATATGGAACCATTCATTTCAATGGGTCCGCCGAAAAAACAAACAAACGGAAGTTACTCCGTGTGCATTCCGTAAAAAAAAACAGAACATGTTCTATTATTGTTGTGCTATAGGGGCCAGCTGTTCCTTTTTTTTTGCCGACCGCAAAATACATACGGTCGTGTGCATGAGGCCTAAGAGAATTTTTTTTATTTTTATAAGTTACTCATGCATTACTCCTTGTCCTCAGACTGACATAGACGTGAAAACCTGCGGATCTGCGTTGGTAGCTAATCTTGCTGCTAGCTTAAAGCCACGGTATCAGTTCTCTGCACTGCAAGGAGAAAACTACGAGCGGCTTCCATACAGGTAGGTAAGGACTCTTAATATTAAATCTTAGCGTGTGGCTTCCCTCATCTGACAGATACCTCGTTGATTGAGATCATTTTTAGCAGGTGGCAGGTGGCATTTATCATGTAGAGAAAGTTAATACAAGCCACTTACTAATGTATTATTATTATCCATATTGCCTCCTTTGCTGGCTGGATTAATTTTTCAATCACATTATACACTGCTCATTTCCATGGTTACGACCACCCCGCAATCCATCAGCTGTGGCTGTGCTTGCACACTATAAGAAAAAGCGCCAGCCTCTCGGGTGGCTGGGGCCATGGGAGTTCACATATGATGGTGCTTTTTTCCTATATTGTGCAAGCACAGCCACAGCTGATTGATTGCAGGGTGGTCTGTAACCATGGAAACAAGCAGTGTATAATGTGATGGAAAAATGAATCCAGCCAGTAAAGGAGGCAATATAGCGAATGACAATACATTAGTAAGTGACTTGTAGTAACTTTCTCTACATAATGTTATTTGCTATAAACTTTTTGGTATTGGGACACGTGTATTACCTTTTTTTAATTTTTTTTAAATACAGAAACCATGTGGTCTTGCAAGAAAATGCACAGCATGTCAGCCGGTTTATAGCGTTGGCAAGTGTTGGTAATCCTGGTAAGAAAAAGGTAAAATAAGGTGAAGCAATCTTGCAAATATTGATTTAAAAAATGTCTGTTTTTATATCTGCAGCACCAGTTTCTCCATGGTTATAGACCAGGGCTGGCCAACCTGCGGCTCTCCAGCTGTTGTAAAACTACAATTAACTCCATGCCCTGCTGTAGGCTGATAGCTGTTGGCAGACTGGGCATACTGGGAGTTGTAGTTCTGCAACAGCTGGAGAGCCGCAGGTTTGCCAGCCCTGTTATAGACTATAAACCCTAGGTAGTCAGATCCTGAATTCATTCCTCTTATGGTCCCTTATTTCTTTAGGCCATCCTCAGACACCATATCCAGACTTCTTCTGGTTCCTCACAACCGGATTTACAGCACCATGGAAGCCTATAGTGTTCAGTGCTCCAGACAAAAAAAATATATATCTTAGGAGCCAAATTACATTTTTAGTCGGCAAATTTAAAATGCATATAATTATAATAAAAAAAATTAAAAAAAAAAGACTTGGAGGAGGTGAGATGCAGGCCACCGTAGTGAGCCAGCTCTACCTACAGCATACTTCCTGCCAGCACTAGTAAACCTATAGGAGAATTCAGTACCACATACCTCTTACATCCAGTGACTTCTCCTGTCATGTAGACGTTCTCTTTCCTTATCTCCTCAGTTTGACCCAGACTGCCATGACAAATTATTTTAGCCACATCTCGTCTTTGCAGAGTTTGTTAGACTTTCTTATTTATTTATTTTTTTTCCCATAAGCTTCCCCAAATTTTCAACACAAACTCCCCATCCTGCTGTTTCTTCCAGTCTTGTGCCCATTGTGCTCCCCAATGCCCCTAAATACTATACAGCTGAAAAAAAAGTGACCCCAGTAGAAATAATGTCCCTATAGTGCTTCCAGCAATTATCATTCCCACTAACGTGCCCCACAGTAATAATAATGCCTGCTAAAATCCCCCCAGTAATAATAATACAGCCATATATTGTGCTCCAGGTAATAATCCCTGTATAGTGTCCCTAAAGATAATGTCCTAAATATTCCCCTGTAATATAAATGCCTCATACAAGGCCTCCAGCATTAATACCCCCTATTTTACCCCCAGTTTAAAACAGCAGACAACCAGCGCCAATGGTGCCCGCTCGCGAGTACATGTACAGAGCTCTGCGGGAAGGGGTTAAAGAGGTCCCGTCTCCTCTACTGGCATGTTTTTTTTAGCAACTAGGTCATAAAATCTCGAAAAAACCATTCACCTGTCTGTGGTTCCCCTTCAGAGTATATGTTCTATGTCAAATATGGGAGGGAGTCAAACAGGGACTTACTGATAAGTTTTCTTCTGCATTTAGTAACGGTAAAGCTAAGCCCCCCCTTCCCTTTATTTCATTTCACAGTATATCTATGCATTCAGCATTGTGCCAATTAGTCTGATGGATTCAGCGGAGCTTGTGAAGCAGCCACTGGATGTCACCGAAAACCCCTTTAGGAAATCTGGGAGAGATACCAAGAAAACTTCAGGAAGTAAAGCCTTAGAGGAGGTAAAATGAGCTGGTGTTATGTGTAAAAATGGATCTCCCCCTCCAAAGGTTGAAGCTTAAAGGGGGACTCTCGACCTAGACAACAGTCTGTAAGCTTGTGTCATACTTTGTGTCACCACTAGATGGCAGCACTCTGAACATCTCCACTAGGCTCTGAGCCTCTTTATGACTCTGCTTAGTGTTTTCATTAATCTTTACTTAATTGCCAAGCAGTTCTAATTAACTTCGGACTGTGATGTGTAGTGACGCCACATCCAACTATTCAGACGGCTTCCCTTATGACCTTACAGATTTAATGTTTCAGACATTTGCCTAATTTACTGATTAGTGTAATGTGGCTTAGTCTCCTTGTTGCAGATGCCCACTAATGACTTCATTTCTTAAATCTCCACAGGAGGAGGCCTCTCAGCAGTTTTTCTTCGACTTGAGTAGGCAGCAAGGAAAGAAACGTCATCCGGGCGGGAGGGGCGGACAAATGGCAAAACAGCCAAAGAAGCACCGTGAGTGACTGGGTTTCCACTTATGGGAGCATGGAGTGATACACCCCTGAATATAGCTTTACACACTGTATATAGTAACTTTGACAATAAATGTAGTGGTTAACCCTATGATGGCCAGACCTGTTGGCTATTCGAAGGGGAATTCCCACGTGGTCATAATACCTCGCCTGTGGCCAGAGGTGGCTGCGGTTATAGAAGCAGCTAAGCAATCTATGTCCGTAACTCCCACAGCGGATGGCAGCTGTGGCAACTGCGCAGTACAGTCACAGACTTCACTTCTATGGGAGTTATGGAAATTGCATGGCGCAGCCTGTTTCCAAACCAGCTACTTTTTTATTTTGCAATTCAGCATCTATAACTTTTTTTTTCGCTGACTTTTCCCCCCAGCTGTTTGCAGGTGTGTATAAATGGGAAAATTAGCCAGTATTTTACTCCACAGCTGCACACACTATTCTGCAGGCTTCAGAGCTAAAATCTCCCAGAAACACTTCTTGCTCTGGTGAAATTTTCATTCTGGGAGGGCTCATCCTTTCACAAGAACGCAGTACACTCTCCCACTGATTTATGGGACACATGACTAGGTTTCCAGTGACTACCCGCAAAGCTCTAAATATAACTACACTATTTAACTGTATGCTAGCTGAAAAACCTTTTATTAACATAACCTTCTGTCTAATAGCTCAGCCAACTGGACCCTGCTGGTTTTGTCTTGCCAGTCTTGAAGTGGAAAAGCACCTGGTGGTCAGCATTGGGGAACATGTAAGTATGAGAGGTTACAAATTTCTACACTAGATGGCGCCAGCATCAGTGCGTTAACGGCTTAGGGCTCTTTCACACTTGCGTTCTTTTCTTCCGGCATAGAGTTCCGTCGTCGGGGCTCTATGCCGGAAGAATCCTGATCAGTTTTATCCTAATGCATTCTGAATGGAGTGAAATCCGTTCAGGATGTCTTCAGTTCCGGAACGGAACGTTTTTTGGCCGGAGAAAATACCGCAGCATGCTGCGCTTTTTGCTCCGGCCAAAAATCCTGAAGACTTGCCGCAAGGCCGGATCCGGAATTAATGCCCATTGAAAGGCATTGATCCGGATCCGGCTTTAAGCTAAACGTCGTTTCGGCGCATTGCTGGATCCGACGTTTAGCTTTTTTAGAGTGGTTACCATGGCTGCCGGGACGCTAAAGTCCAGGCAGCCATGGTAAAGGGGAGCGGGGGAGCAGCATACTTACAGTCCGTGCGGCTCCCGGGGCGCTCTAGAGTGATGTCAGGGCGCCCCAAGCGCATGGATCACGTGATCGCATGGCACCGCATCCATGCGCATGGGGCGCTCTGACGTCACTCTGGAGCGCCCCGGGAGCCGTGCGGACTGTAAGTATACCGCTCCCCCCGCTCCTACTATGGCAACCAGGACTTTAATAGCGTCCTGGCTGCCATAGTAACACTGAAAGCATTTTGAAGACGGATCCGTCTTCAAATGCTTTCAGTACACTTGCGTTTTTCCGGATCCGGCGTGTAATTCCGGCAAGTGGAGTACACGCCGGATCCGGAGAACGCAAGTGTGAAAGAGGCCTTATCCAGACAGTGTAATTCAACAACTTTAAAAGGGGTTTTCGAGTAATTAAGATTTTTAAGCAAGTGTCCGCAGCCTGCCCCCTGAAACAGAAGATTCATACTTGGGCTACTTTCACACTATTAGTAGCAGGGGAACAGCTTGCCGGATCCGTGCTAACGCTAGCCCACAGCTCCACCAGAAGTCCGCTCCAGCCCTATTTACTATAATGGGGGTGTGCTTTAGATTTTGGCCGGCCGCCTCTCTGCCTGTCAATAACTGGCTGCGGTGGTCAAGTGACCAGAGTCAAACAGGATCTTGATGCAGGTACACCAGGACCAGCGGCGCATGAGTGGGAGAGATGGAGCTGGAACCCAGGTAAGTATGCTCATGACTGCAGGTCCTGGCGCGCTGAAGGTTCTGAAATGAAGCACAGCACTGGTGGACAACCCTTTTTAAGGAAAAAAATAGTTTCGGAGGTGGATCTTTCCTTTAAAGGGTCACTCCAGGAGAATGATGGTGTTATACTTCGTGCAGAGCCTGTATGGGCCAAGCATGACTCGCGGATTCGAAGAAGCCATGCTAGGCCCTGCACCTGGTACTCAATGGCTCGATAAACAATAGCCCTTTAATGTAAAATAGCCCAAACATGGAGGAAAGAATTGTCTAAGAACTTCGGAAACCTGCACTCCTGTTAGGACTCTTCCTGTATGGATCTCATGATAATTGTATCCACAGTAACATGGTCCTGGCTTGTGCCGTGTATTCAGAGGACTGGAAGATTTGCCATGACTACCTGACGTCACACTTGTTTATTGCACAGGTCTGCTTTAAAGTGGTGTTTTTTGTGATGAGGATTTAAAGTATACTTACCATTTGTGCATGTTTTTCGAGGAAATCTATCAGATGTTACCTTTTTAACCCCTTCCTGCCCATTGACATAATAGTACATCAAGGTTCTTAAACGTCATGGTCCTGAGCAGCTGTGCCCACACCATCAGAGGTTGATGACTAAGGGCTGTTTCACACGAGCGGATGCCGTGCGTGGCATCCGCTCCGTGAAAGAGTGCCAAGACCCGATGCAGACTGCAGAGGCACGGAGTATTAACATGACTGATAATGCTCTGTGCCTCTCTGTGATCTCTTTACTACGAAATCACAGTGACAGCATCCGCTCGTGTGAAACGGCCCTAAGGCTACTTTCACACTTGCAGCAGAGTGATCTGGCAAAACGTATGCCAACTGACATTTGTAAGACTGATCAGTCATAAAAATGCATTGAAATGCTGGATCCGTCTTTCCGGTGTCATCCGGCATTTATTATTTTCACCTTTCTTTCGGTCTGCGCAGACCAGGAGGATGGATCCGGTATTTTAAATGCCGGATCTGGCACTAATACATTCCTATGGGAATAAATGCCGGAGGTCTGAAAAAGCCCTTTCATCTTGTGTATTTGCATATAAGGCCCTGTCTATGGCAATATTTTAAAAATAAAAATCACAAGAATGATACTAGATTGATTTATTTATTTATTTTTTCCCACCCTCTGAAAAAATGTCTATTTAGCTAAACTGTACATAGAAACCTAGAATGTGTCGGCAGATAAGAACCATTTGGCCCACCTAGTCTGCCCAATATACTGAATACTATGGATAGCCCCTGGCCCTATCTTATATGAAGGATGGCCTTATGCCTATCCCATGCATGCTTAAACTCCTCCACTGTATTTGTGTAAACATTTAAAAAAAAAAAAAAAAATTATATATATATTTATTTATTTTCAAAAATCAGCCTGCTTTAGCAGCGAGGGGTTGGCCCTGCTGCTCAGGAGACTTCCCCCTCCCCTTTGATTGACAGGGCCAGACATATGGCCTGATCCTGTGAATCTCGCGCCTGCACTTTTGCTCTCATTAGCGGCGCAAGTGCAGAGATGCTGCTGCTACTTGAGCAGCACAGATGCAGACTGCGCATGCCTATTTTTTTATTTACCGCTGTCTTGTTCTGGAGACTTGGAACTTTGTATAAGAAATGCAGAGCATCAACTGCTAAAAAAAGATTGGTGGTGAGGGCACAGATTTCTTCAAAAGTCAGCCTGCTTTAGCAGCGAGGGACTGGCCCAGCTTCCCAGGAGTCTCCATCTCGCCTGACCCTGTGAATCTTACGCCTGTGCTGTTGCTCCGATTACTGGCACAAGTGCAGATTCTCTGCTACTGCTACCTGAGCTGCATAGTTGCCGGCTGGTTACACCTGGAAGTGTACCAGCGCATGCATAGTTGTCATCTGTGTTGCTTAGGTAGTAGCAACAGAGCCACAGAAATGATGAGGTTTCTGAGGCTAGACCCTCGCTGCTCTAAGCAGGCCGATTATTGGATGAATTCGATTTGCACAAATTGATTCACTCATCACTAAATATATTAGAGAACACTTTTACAATAACAGGGTTTGGGGATCTGCAAAGTATTGGTAACTACTGCACCTTTGACATGAAGTTCATTTTCCTTCCAGTGCTATGTCGCTCTTGCTAAGGGGGGCCTGACGTCAGACCACGTTCTCATTCTGCCCATCGGGCACTACCAGGCCATGGTGGACCTCTCTTCTGAGGTGGTTGAAGAATGTGAGAAATACAAAGCTTCACTGAAGAGGTTCTACAAGTCAAAGGGGAAGAGATATGTGATGTTTGAGAGGAACTACAGGAGTCAGCACCTTCAGTTGCAAGTGAGTGCCATAGTTTTCTTTTGGTATTTCTGTACCGATTCACCAGTAGTGTACAGACTGCCTTTACTAGGGCTAAGCTAGATAACATGATGGGCTTCACATGACCATTGTATGACTTGCCTTTTGAAGTTCAGGCAGAGGTGTATAAGAAGATCACACCCATGTGTTGCTCAGCTTTTACTACGTAGGCTTATTAGAACAATTCCAAGCTCACATTAACCCTTTGTGGCTCAGTGAGAGGTGTACCCTGATTGCTTAGAGCTGGAAAGAAAGTTTAGTGGGGGCATTGTGATGGAAAGCCCCATCAGCCAATGAAAATTGCTGGGAACAATGAATGTAGGGGACTGACTACTTATAGACCCTTCCCAAATGTCCTTTTCAGCTGGATAGCAGGCACAATATATAACCTCACCACCTAGTTTAGGTTCTTTTCTTCCTTTGTCAATTCAGTGACCAGTCTGCCTTGAGGGTAGCGACCTGAAACAATGGTTGTGAAAGGCAACGAAGGGTTGTGTGTCCTTAGCAAACTGATAGTGATTCAGCTGAGAGCTGGATGGGCATGGTGTTGACAACAGAAAGGGGGAGTGGAGCCACTTGGCAGTAATTCAGGGATGCACTATTAATCGGATTTATCTAAGCAATACTTATGAGGCCTCATGCACACGACCGTTGTGCGGAAGTTCCGTGCATTGGAACCGCAATTGCAGTCCCCAATGCACAGACAACATCTGTGCAGCGGGCCGAATCCATTCAACGCGAATGGATCTGTGGTCTGTCTGCAAAAAAAAATTACCTTTTATATTTGTGCGGAACAACGGAAAGAAACACCACGGAAGCACTCCATAGTGCTTCCGTGACTCAGTTCCACATCTCCGGAATTGCAGACCCAACGGCCGTGTGCATGAGGCCTAATAGATTCCTGGGAAGAAGAAAACACAAAATACCTAAAATATTCCAAAGTTGTGATGTTATCGCAGAGGCTCATCTGTTTAAATTGTGGATTAGTCTGATAACATCACATAGATAATAAGAGTGGCGGAGTCTGAAGAGGTCATTTCCAGATGTATGCCCTCTCTGGTACTGCTTTTACTGACAGCTCATTATATCTCATTAGTTTAAGTCTGTAAAGTCAGGTTCTCCTGTCTTGCATGATGATATGACTGGTCTGAGGGACGAACGCTCCCAGTGATGACTTTCCTCTTAAAGAAACTGTAACCTCACAGCTTTCTTTTGCAGTCATTTAATTGTTTACTTCTGTTTTGTGCTTGTACAGTTCATGGTTTGAGTTATATGTTGCTATAGACCTTGCCCTAGGTATAATTCCATATCCCTTTAGGAGAGTTCCTTAAAGGGGTTTTCCATGATTTTTATACTGGATAGGACATCCGTATACAGTTCTATTGGAGAGCTCTCTATTCTATAGGGGTTACTTTTATAATGGAGGTGTATTCTTGTTTCTTAAAGGGGTTTCTGTTTCAGAATATGGATGGCCTATCCTTAGGATTTCAGCTGATCAGTGGGATCTGACTTTCTGTACTCGGTGTGCGGCCCAGTCATTGATCTGTCCACTTAGTAGCAGCAGTGCAGAATATTGCACCAGCGCCGCCAAGCAGGACAGGCCATCGCTTTTCTGATCCAAGAAAATCCCTTTAACATAGAATAAGTTGCCACAGTTTGTGGTTTTTACTTCATTCTAAAGCATTGCACTTTTTTCAGTATATTAATGAATTTCTTAACCAGGTGGTTCCTGTACCTTTAAGCAGTTGCACTACAGAAGACATTAAAGAGACCTTTATTTCTCAAGCTCAGGAGCAGAACATAGAGCTGCTGGAAATCCCGGAACACACCGACATCAAGCAGGTAAGTTATGATGTCCTCGCGTTTGTGTGGTTGTCTTCTGGTGACAGGCCAGCCTTACGTTTTACTTACAGCGTCGTCTGCTGGTGAAATGTAGAATTGCATGCCAACCATTTAAATTAATAGCTGAGCCTGTAGATGGGCTCTTGTCTTCAGGAGGCAACTCCTGTAATTTCATTATAAATCTCTGTGGCTCCATCAGTTTTTTTTTGCCTTTTTTTTTAGATTGTACAGCCTGGAACCCCATATTTTTATGTCGAATTGGATAACGGAGAAAAACTTTTTCACAGGATCATAAAGAACTTTCCGTTGCAGTTTGGAAGGTAGGCTCCTACAATAATCTGTAGATTAGGAAGCTCACATTAAAAGAGGGCTAAATATAAAGTCTATGGGGGAGATTCATCAAAGGCTACTTTCACACTAGCGTTCGGGCGGATCCGTTCTGAACGGATCCGCTCATAATAATGCAGACGGAGGCTCCGTTCAGAACGGATCCGTCTGCATTAAAATGGCAAAAAAAAAGCTAAGTGTGAAAATAGCCTCGGACGGATCCGTCCAGACTTTCAATGTAAAGTCAATGGGGGACGGATCCGCTTGAAGATTGAGCCACATTGTGGCATCTTCAAACGGATCCGTCCCCATTGACTTACATTGTAAGTCTGGACGGATCCGCACGGCCAGGCGGACACCCGAATGCTGCAAGCAGCGTTCAGCTGTCCGCCTGTCCGTGCGGAGGCGAGCGGAGGCTGAACGCCGCCAGACTGATGCAGTCTGAGCGGATCCGCTCCATTCAGACTGCATCAGGGCTGGACGGCTGCGTTCGGGTCCGCCCGTGAGCCCCTTCAAACGGAGCTCACGAGCGGACCGACGAACGCTAGTGTGAAAGTAGCCAAAACTGGTGTAAAGGAAAACTGGCCTAACTGCCCATATCAACCAATTAGAATCCACCTTTTATTTTTCATAACTTCTATGGGGGCAACTTAGCCAGTTTTAATTGTTTGGACAAATTTCCCTATTTCTTCTGTTTACTGTCTGTGTTCTCAGTTGTCTGCCTTTTACCAGTATAGGTGGCAGGCCACTTTAAAATATAAGAATCTATGTGCGCCGATTTTGTAAGTGACCCACGATGTGTGTGTTGTCTATTAATTACAGAGAAGTATTGGCCAGTGGAGCCATCTTGAAAATGCCAACCAGAGCGGACTGGAAGGCTTGTACAGTGAGCCATGATGAGGAGGAGAGCCTTGCCAAGTCCTTCAGAAAAGACTTTGAACCCTTTGACTTCTCATTACAAGACTGAACTTTTGTGGTGGTTTTTTATATATTTTTTTGTCATCAGTGGGACGGTTTATAAATGTAAAACTGTATTTATCATAAAACAGAGGTATGTGGGATTTAGTTGAATGATCTTTTGCCACTTCCCACGGACCCCTTAAATTATTATATATGAAATACCCTCCAACCACTCATTTCCTCCCTTTATATTTGGTTCCTTTTACAGAACGATACAATTAGAGCAAAACTAATAAATCGCCAGCATCGGGAACCAGTGGCTTCTGTTTGGGTAATTATGATGTTCTTCCTTGTAGCATGGAGGTACAGTGTAGTTGCCCAATGTTTGCCATCTGTTAATAGGCAACCGCTCATTTATCTATAGGTCTTGCCCAGCAAGCTTGAGGACCTTTTTATGAGCCTCTGTCATATTCACAAGTGGGTAAAGCTGACGCCATACCATTATTACTTTTTGTCCTGATCATAGATCAGAATTGTATTTTTATTTTTTTGTAGGTGTCCCTGTCCCCCTAAAATTGGCTCCGTTAACTGCCATGCCATATATGTTAATTTAATGAATACATTAAAACTGGGCAGTAAAAGCCATCCCGTTGTTAAAGGGGCATAATGCTGAGCCGTTCGAACTCTATTCAGTCAGTGCGGAAAGCGCCAAAGGCCCCATCAGCATGATGTCATGAGATTTAAAGGCTATAAACACTTGTTGGGGGTGCTTTTTTGGCATTCTGTTTATCTTGGGGTAAAATAATTTTCCAGCTGGTCTTTGTAAAAAAAATAATTGGTCTTCTCCAGCCTCGTGTATTGACTGCTCTGTAACCTTTATCCCTTCAATCCTGACAGCTCATAAACACTCATTTAAATTCTTATCAGTTTGAGGAGAAGGAACAACCTGCAGATGCAGTAAAACTGAAGGCTGTAGAAAACAAGCTTGAAAATGTTTAATAATGACCAACTGGGGAAAAGTTATTTTATCAGCCCAAGATAAGTAGCATGAAGCACTTTAATTCCCACCAGTGATGAATATAGGCTTTAAACCAGATCCAGAAGTCATGCTGCCTTCAGTCCGCATTTGGACTCATTAGGGTCCATTCACATGTCCGCAAATGGGTCTGCATCGGTTCTGCAATATCGGGAACGGGTGCGGACCCATTTATTCTCTATGGGGCCGGAAGAGATGCGGAGAGCACACTATGTGCTCTCCACATCTGCATTTCTGGAGCACGGCCCCAAATTTCCGGGCAGCTTAGCAAAAAAATAGAACATGTCCTATTCTTGTTCGCAATTGTGGACAAGAATAGGCAGTTCTAGGGCGGGATGCCGGCCCGGTGTATTTCAGATTCGCAATACACTACGGACGTGTGAATGGACCCTAACAGTGAGCTTTAATATACGTATAGCAATTTTTTGGGGCAGAAGAAGCTGGGATTTGCACTGCAGCTGTGGGTTGCTAATCTAGAGGATTTGCGGTCACTGTCACTACGCTGCATAGAAACTGGGCTTCACGCAGATGATTGTAGAGGAACAGGATACTAGTTAGAGGTATGCATGAGCCTGCCTTTTTTTTATCTAGCCACATATTTTATCTTTCAGCTCTTTTCACTCCCCCTTTACTTCAGGCATCTCCAGATATACACAGCAGAGTAAGCAGAAGAGACCTTGAGTGTAGCTACTGCTTCCCCTGCAGTGTGCCCCTCGCCTCCTGGGTGCCAGCTGCTGTGTGAAGAGTGCTTTTTGGGAGATGGTGTAAGTACCATGAATTGTGACACTGTTCACATGCATTGAAGAGAAATGGAGTGGCTCAGATTCAGAGACCACCCAGTTGTCAATTTATTTATGAATGTACATGTTAGGCTCCAGATATAACTGATTGTAGTGGTTTTTTTTTGTTGGTTCCTCCACAATTGGGGGAAAAAGCTAAAATGAAATCTGCCACATGTAAATGATATGCCATAAATGTCGAATATGTATGGGTACAACCTCTGGGACCCGCTGCGGTCTCTAGAAGGGATGATGAGTTGGCTTTGCGTGAGTTGCGCTCTCCATTTACTTTAATACCACTTCTGAAAATAGCTGAGGGTGCTGACTGAAGGATTCAACAACCCCTATAGTCCAATCACTTAGACCTGATATGGCAGCTGATAATGTGATATAATGGAGACATTTACTTATTAATGCTGAAAAGCGGCCAACTGCACCCCCATTTCCCTTACAGAGATACCGTAGTAGTATTGCTGTATTATGTGACGCGCAAAAGGCCATTCGTGTTATGCCAGGACCAGATGGGCCCTTCATGGGTTAAGTAACTCTTTGGTCTATTGATGGGGGGGGGGGGGGCCACAAACGGCAAACTCCCCTCTTTGACATCTACGTGACCTGATATGGCATAAGGACATTAGGGGCTTTAGGATAACGTAAAAGGGCAGCACTAAAGTGCTGTTCCCTTGCCCTGCATCTAGGATCTATAGGCCGCATCCATACTGCTTGGACGTGAAATCTCCATAACTACCAAAGGGTCCATGATTATGGCAGCACATGGAGTCCCATTACAGGTCTCTGTTATGGACCACTAAGCTCTCCATGTTACCTTCATAGCTCCGTATTCTCCCCAGAAGAGAATACCTTTGTAATACGGTGCGGGATAGAATGTTACCACTGAAACTGAGGGCACAGTAAATGCCAATAACAAGCTGTGGGCACTGTATTGTGGACCTGTACATACAAAGATTACAGCTATACAGTCTTAAAATATCCCATAATATCAGTGTCCAGTGAAAGAGAAAAAACCTTTGGCGCACTAAACGTACTCTTTCTAACCCAGTCTATATAATCACAGAAATCCCCCTCAGATATTTTGTACTGTACAGAATTTTTTTTGGGGGTTTACATAGGGACAAATCGGAATCCAGCTATTCCTCAACTCTGGGGGCGCTTCTGTAGACTGGGATGCAATAATTTGGTGTAATCCCACCAATGCTGTAGTTTTCTATTGTGGAAAATACCAGTATCTCTGTACATAAATGAAACTTACCAAACCTCTTCCTATCGCTGTAAATGCTGCTTTTGTTAATATATGGCCAATGTTACTTTTTTGGTGGAAATCCATTTTAAAACCAGAGGGTCATGTTTTACAAGACTGTTCCCTCTTTCCGTATGTCGGTTTCCTCTAGCTGAACCTCCGTGGACATACGGATTTCTATTTTCAGGCAATAATGCGAGATCCATTTGTACATTTAATTTTGATAACGAGTGAAATAAATTGTTTTCTGCTGTGTATGTAAATAAAAGTGGATTGTTTTAATACGATGCCTTGTGGGTTGTCTTGAAAAGGTGTGTGTCTGTTGTTGTGTGTTTTATTTTTTTTATTTTTTTTATTTTTTTTTTTATTGGGTCTCTTTTCAATGGGTTGTCAGGTATAGCTGCACACATTAATGGGAACTACAGTACCAGACATAGCCAATTACTGTGTCATACCATTACCTAATGTAGGTTCTGAGAGGATGGTGGGTGCATGACACAGGGATATTGGGTGAGGTCCTGTGTATCGGTTTTACCTGTAGTGTACCTGATGGGAGAAGAACAATCCTAATAATGATCGTTCATATATAGTACCCATCAGCTGATTAGAAGTATCGTTAAACTAGCACCTATCAATTGATTGATTTGTTATGGCCATGAAACAGGGATTCTAAAAAGGCCCCTTTCATATGAGCAAGTTCCACTCATTGGACTTGCAGCGTATGTCAGGGAGCACCTGTCCTGACCTCCAGCACTGACTGGGTCATAGCATTGTATTGATTTATGATGCTATGTAACCGTTAGAGGAATGGAATATATTGTATAACACTGACATAAAGCTGTCATACATTCCAGAAATGTAAGGGTTACATAGCATCATAAATCAATATAATGCTATGACCCCTTCAGTGCTGGGTCAGAACGGGCAAGTGTAGCCCAGGCCCAAGTCTATAGGTAATTTTTAAGCATGTTACCTATTTTCCATACTAATTTGATGATTTTCAACCCTCTGGTTGGCTCTTAATATGTTCCTGGATGTAGTGTACAGTACATGTCATTCATTAGACATTATCAACTTTTTTTTTTTTTCTTTTCCTGCTTAAAGGGCATTTCCTCTCCACGCTGACTAGCTGCATTGTTCTTTTATTCTCCAACATGACTGTATTTCTGCCCTTTAGAATGGAATTTGTGGAATGAAGCTTATTCCCAACTTTCTACATTTTGGGTTTATTCCGATCATTCTTTCTTATCTTGTACCAAGAATAAAAGCCTCTCCTATTTTATTTTTTATAATTGGCATGAAATTCTTAGACCTCTGTGACCCAGATTTACAATTCCTATAGATGGTGTTAAGACAGGCTGTCTACACCTGCACCAGATTTATCATAGGTGTTCAGGCTGGGTGATAAATGTGGTTCCGGGATGGACATTTTTCTCTGACCCTGTACCAACTATTGTTTGGCTTACTAAGAGACTGAATTTTAAACTAGAATTGTGGCACAAAATGGTGCATCTTAGGCCACTCTCATTTCCACTAAACCCCACCCTTTTATCAAAGAAGTCATAAAAGTGTTGAAACCATAGTTGGGCTACTTTTCACACTTGCGTTCGGGGCTCCGCTTGTCAGTTCCGCTTGAAGGCTCTCGCAAGCGGCCCCGAACGGATCCGTACAGCCCCAATGCATTCTGAGTGGAGACGGATCCGCTCAGAATGCATCAGTCTGGCACCGTTTGGCCTCCGCTCAGCAGGCGGACACCCGAACGCTGCTTGCAGCATTCAGATGTCCGCCTGGCCGTGCGGAGGCAAATGGATCCGTCCAGACTTCCAATGTAAGTCAATGGGGACGGATCCATTTGAAGTTGACACAGTATGGCTCAATTTTCAAACTGATCCGTCCCCCATTGACTTTCAATATAAAGTCAAAACAGATCTGTTTGCACTATCATGAACAAAAAAATGCAACGGATGCATTATAGGTGCAGATCCGTCTGTGCAGATACCAGACGGATCCGCTCCGAACGCAAGTGTGAAAGTAGCCTTTCAACAACGTTTTGCCACTTTAGACAAATTCTAGGTGCAGACACATTAATAAATATGGGCCTGTGTACTGCCGCTGTTATTGCCTCTGGAAATGTGTGAATATATTGACAACTAGTGTTATACCTAGTCGGTGAGGTTGGTCACTACACACCCTGGAACTTTCCAATCAGTCCTGATTATGTCAAACTCTATAAACCATAATGATGGCAATGGTCCTAAAGAAATGCAGTGGCTTAAAATAGACAAATCGTCAGGACCAGATGGCATACACCCCCGTATCCTAAGATAATTAAGTAATGTCATAGGCAGACCCCTATTTCTATATAAATAGTTCAAAAACCTGCGCTGACCAATACTATGTTATAAGGCACAAAAAAAAAATCCCATCTTTGAAATAAAGAACAAAAAAAGCTACAAAATTAAGAGTCCACTTATTTGACAGTTAAGGTGAGTCATCTACTATATCAGACTTCTGTGAAAAGCTATATGTCGGGAGTACAAAGCGACCGGTGAAAATAAGAATTAATGAACATATAAGAAGTAAAAATAAAAAGTTTGGCCACTCACTCACACCATTATAGTGAAAAACATGGGAGGGACCTTTAAGGGATCTAGTTTTGGGGCAATCAAACAAATAAAACCAGATTGGAGGGGGGGAAGATTATATTGAATTTATATCCAGATTTGAAAGCAGGTGGATCTACAACCTAGATAGCCTCGCACCTTCGGGACTTAACCAGGAAATAGAGCTGTTTGCTTTCCAGTAAATACGTGCATGGGCAGAACTAAGCAAATGAGGAAGAACATCTTTTTCTTTTTTGCTAGGAATTAGTTTATTCTGGATTGTTATAGCTGTTTTTTAGAAAGAAAATGCATGCTTTTATAGAGGGAGGGACCAGATATATCCCTATATAGAGAAATAAGGATAAAAGGTCCATGTGAAGCAAAAAATGATATTTATCTCCTCAATTGAGCTGATTGCTAAGGAGACGGACGTCTACAAAATCCTAAACGCCATCAACTGCACGTATCCCTGATGAAGGAATCTGAGTATTCCGAAACACGTTGGAGGAAGTGTGGACTCAGGAGGCACCCATAGAGCGTGTGACATCACACTAAATACCCGTGTTTTTTTTTGTTACAGAGTAGCTTCTTCCTGAACGTGCGTGCTACTGGTTGGAGTCGCACGTTGAGGTTAGAAGAAGCCAACATTTTTGGATCAGTTCCTATATATCTCTTTGGAGGAGATCAAAGAAAAAAAGACTCTCCCTACAGCTTGAAAGGCAAGTTTATTTTAGTGTGCCTTATAATAATACAGTATTGTTTGATTGTTCAATTAGTCAGTGCTGGTTCACGTTTTGAACTATTTATATATGTATATTATACAGGATACTGGCAGTCTACCCAGTAGCGACAAAATTCAATCTTGTGGTTCCCGAGGACGGCAGCGCTGGGATCCTCTAACTCTTTTGTAGGTTAAAGACCCTTATTTCTGATATTAAAGGACTCTATACTGACAGGGAGTGTTCCACAGGATTGGCGCATAGTAAATGTGTTGCCCATTTTCAAAAATGGGTCAAAAAAAGAGCCCGGAAGCTATAGGCCGGTAAGTTTAACATCTGTTGTGGGTAAAATGTTTGAAGGTTTTCTAAGAGATGCTATCTTGGAGCACCTCAATGAAAATGAGCAAAAAAAACCATATCAACATGGCTTCATGAGGGATTGGTCATATCAAACTAATTTAACCATCTCCCGACCGCCTAACGCAGGGATGCGTCCTGCGGCCGGCCGGCCGGGTTATTCCTCTTGGACGCATTGGTGCGAGATTTCGCTTGAAAGTGTGTGTGTTCACAGTAACGCTAAGCTGAGAAGTTGATCTACAGCCTGCCAGCAGTGATCATTCTCTGGCAGGCTGTAGATGCAATTTTTTTATATTTTTTTTTATTTATTTTTTTAACCCCAAAAAGGTATTAGACACTGTTTTGTTAACAGTGTCTAATATACCTGGTCCTCTGGTGGTCCCTTTTGCTTGGATCGACCACCAGAGGACACAGGCAGCTCTGTAAGTAGCACCAATCACCACACTACACTACACCCCACCCCCCCTGTCACTTATTAACCCCTGATCACCCCATATAGACTCCCTGATCACCCCCCTGTAAGGCTCCATTCAGACGTCCGTATGTGTTTTGCGGATCCGCAAAACACGGACACCGGCAATATGCTTTCTGCATTTTGCGGATCCGCACATTGCCAGAACTATATAGAAAATGCCTTTTCTTGTCCACAATTGCGGACAAGAATAGGACATGTTCTATAGGCTCTACAAAAAACGCAGTGTTCGCCCGATCAGGCCTGATCTTGTGCGCACACTTGCGTTCAGTCCGCCCCACTGCAGTGACAGAATTTTTTTATGATCACTGCAAAAACACTGCAGCGCTATAAAGATCACTTTTGAGGGGCATGGCGAGTTCATAGAAGATTTATTTATTTATTTTTGCACAAGTTAGCAGAAATTGATTATTTTTGTATTTTTATTTTTTTTGGTATTTTCTTACAAAGTCTCATATTCCACTAACTTGTGACAAAAAATAAAATCTTACATGAACTCACTATACCCCTCACGGAATCCAAATTCGTGCGTAAAAATGCCCTCTGAAATCATAAAGGTACTCATTGGAATTTGGGTCCCTTTGCGCATCTTGGCTGCAAAAAAGTGTCACACATGTGGTATCGCCGCACTCAGGAGAAGTAGGACAATGTGGTTTGGAGTGTATTTTTACATATACCCATGCTGGGTGAGAGAAATATCTCTAAAATGACAACTTTGTATAAAACAAATGGGAAAAGTTGTCTTTTACAGAGATATTTTTCTCACCCAGCATGAGTATATGTAAAAATGCACCCCAAAACACATTGCCCTACTTCTTCTGAGTACGGCGATACCACATGTGTGACACTTTTGCAGCCTAGGTGCGCAAAGGGGCCCAAATTCCAATGAGTACCTTTTAGGAGGGCATTTTTAGACATTTGGATTCCATATTCTTCTCACGCTTTAGGGCCCCTAAAATGCAAGGGCAGTATAAATACCCCACATGTGACCCCATTTTGGAAAGAAGACACCCCAAGGTATTCCTTGAGGGGTATGGCGAGTTCATGTAAAATTTTATTTTTTGTCACAAGTTAGTGGAATATGAGACTTTGTAAGAAAAAAAATAAAAATAAAATAATTTTCCGCTGACTTGTGACAAAAAATAAAAACTTCCATGAACTCACTATGCCCATCAGCAAATACCTTAGGGTGTCTACTTTCCGAAATGGGGTCATTTGTGGGGTGTTTCTACTGTCTGGGCATTATAGAACCTCAGGAAACATGACGGGTACTCAGAAAGTCTAAGTGCGTAAATTAATTTTTTTGCACCAATGTTTGTAAACGCTATAACTTTTACCCAAACCAATAAATATACACTTATTGCAATTTTTTTTAAATCAAAGACATGTAGAACAACAAATTTAGATAATTTTTTTTTATATAGAAATGTAGTTTTATTTAAAAAAAATTACAACAGAAAGTGAAAAATGTTATTTTTTTGCAAAAATTTCGGTCAAATTTGATATAAAAAAAGTAAAAATGTCAGCAGCAATGAAATACCACCAAATGAAAGCTCTATTAGTGAGAAGAAAAGGAGGTAAAATTCATTTGGGTGGTAAGTATGACCAAGCAATAAACGGTGAAAGTAGTGTAGTGCAGAATTGTAAAAAGTGGTCTGGTCATTAAGGGGGTTTAAGCTAGGGGGGCTGATGTGGTTAATCAGTTTCTATGAGGAGGTAAGTTCTAGACTTGACAGCGGCGAATCAATGGATGTCGTTTATCTGGACTTCTCCATAGCATTTGACACTGTACCACATAAAAGGTTAGTATATAAAATGAGAATGCTTGGAGAAAATGTCTGTAGGTGGGTGAGTAACTGGCTCAGTGATAGAAAACAGAGGGTGGCTATTATCGGTACACATTCAGATTGGGTCACTAATACATCAGGGGTGAGTATTGGGCCCTATTCTATAATATGTTAAAGTAAAATAAGAATTTTTGCAGATTACACTAAACTGTGTGTAAAGTAATTGACACAGAAGAGGGCAGTACACTGCTACAGATCGATCTGGATAGATTGGAGGCTTGGGCAGAGAAATGTATAGAAGAAATAAACTTGCGGCATTTACCAGATTCCTTTTTGAGCTTGTTTATTCAAGTTTAAAACATGGTTTCTCGCTCATATCATTGGGGGACACAGGACCATGGGTATAGCTTGCTGCTGCCACTAGGAGGCGACACTAGGCTGAAAGCTGTTTGCTCCTCCCCTGCAGGCTATACCCCCTCCAGCCTGGAGAGAGCATATCAGTTTTTAGCTTAGTGTCGTAGGAGGCAGACCTCCCTGCTTTGCAGGGTGGCACTTTGATTATTTTATTTTTTATTTTTCCAGAATCCGGATGGGGGGTCCAGGGTCGCTTGCGTCCCTGCATCCCCGGGAGGCGGGCCGGTGTACCTCGTTCACCGCCTTGCCGCCCCAAGAAGAAAAAGCGGACCAGGGCAGCCTCGCTCCCCTGCTTCCCCCCAGCTACAGGACTACCCTTTCTTCAGCCCTCTTCTGCCCGGACCCCTGTTGCCTGGTGCCAGCGGTCGTAGGGTGGTCCTGCTGGTGTTACAACTGAGGGTGAAGTCTACAGATGAAGATAGGTAAGTGACTCATCCCAGGCCCCCACTCGCGGTATAACAGCATGCCGTACTGCACGGCACCAGTGCCCCTGAGCGGCCCCCCCCCCCCCCCCCCGCCCGCCTGGCCGCCCGCCCGCGCCCCCGCACCCTGTGCGTTCCGCCGGCACCTTCGCGGACCTATCCGCTCCGTCTCCCTCCGTTCTTCGCCGCTGCATAGCGCACGGCAGCGTCTTTCCGTGCGGTCGCAGACGGCACTGCGCAGGGCAGATGCGCTATTCGCGGCGCGCCGGGACCTTCGCGGCCGCACGGCGGTGTCGGGTTCTTCCCCTCTGCTGCAGCGAAGCGGCCCCTTCTGGGCAGCCATGTTATCGGGGACTTTAGGCACGCTGGCCGCGGCTGCGGTCACGTGCACAGGGGTGGGCGGCGCTTGCGGCCTTCTTCGTTATCCTGCCGCTCCCGGGCTGTCAGGGGGCGTGGCTTATTCTCCCGCCCTGCTGAAACTTCCTCTTCCTCCCAGCGCAGCGTGGTGGACACAGGACCTTGGCTCCCGCTCCACTCTGGTAGGAGATAGATACCCCGTTCAGCAGGATATCAAACCATGTCTGACCCGGCCACTGACCCCCCTCAGGCAACCTGTGTGACCACTCACTATGCCTGCTCAGTGTGTTCAGCCAAATTCCCTCGGGGCCAGTCACTCTCACTGTGCTCGGCTTGTCAGAAGCCTGCGCAGAGCAATCCCCCTAGAACACTGCAGCCCACAGAAGCCTTAGATCGCCCTGTTCAGGGGGAACCAGACTGGGCAAGGTCCCTGTCTCGGGCAGTGGAGGACCTCTCTAAGGTTTCCCATTCCACCCTTTCTCTGTTGGGTCGTTTGGTAGATAAATCGCCACCGGTGCAATCCGCGCAACCGCATTGCACGCAAACCAGAGGCAGACCTCCTAGTAAGCGCCCCAGAGCAGGTAACCGTTCCTCCTCTGACGCCTCTGCATCCCCCCCTGCTCCTGGATCCCAGTCACAGGCGTCCTCCCTGCTAGGCGACGCACTGTCAGAGGGTGAGCTCGGGGATTCCGATGCGGATATGGATCTGGAGCACTCTTCTCAGATTGCTTCCATGGTGGATAGCCTGATTTCGGCAATAAGGGACACCTTCCGGGTTCAGGAGGATCTTCCCTCCACTAGCCAACAAGGGGTGTCGTTTCTGCGTGCGAAACAGACTCCTAAGGCTTTCCCGTTGCACGAGGATTTTTCTATTGTGGTTAACAAGGCTTGGGACCAGCCAGGTTTGCGTTTTGCTATCCCAAAGCGCCTGGACCTTCTCTACCCCTTTCCACGCGAGACAGTGGAACTGTGGTCCTCCCCGCCGAAGGTGGATCCGCCGGTGGCTCGACTGGCAAAATCTACGACCATTCCGGTAGCGGATGGTTCGTCACTCCAGGACCCGGTGGATCGTCGCGTAGAGTCGCTCTCCAAGTCAATCTTTACGGCGAGCGGTTCGGCGCTGCATCCGATTTTCGCGTCCGCCTGGGTAGCCAAGGCGGTTTCGGAGTGGTCCATCCGGTTAAGCCAGGACATTTTGTCCAACCTCCCGCCTGCTGAGCTCGAGTTGTCTGCGCTCCAAATTTCACATGCGGGAAAATATATCTGTGAAGCGGCACTGGATGCTGGATCGATGGTCGCTCGTGCCTCAGCTCTCACCACCTCGGTACGCAGGGAGTTATGGCTCAAGGCCTGGAAGGCTGATTCTTCCTCTAAACGCTCTCTCCTAAAGCTTCCGTTTTCTGGGGCTCGGCTTTTCGGGCCGAAACTGGATGTCATAATCTCAGAAGCTACGGGTGGCAAAAGCACCCATCTGCCCCAACCCAAAGCGAAGCGGCCTTTTCAGTCCAGACCTGCGTCCTCACGCTTCCAGTCCTTTCGCCGTTTCTCGGGCACCCGTTCAGTCCCCACCTCCGCGGCGGGACCACCCAACCAGGATCGGCGGAAGGGCCCATCCTTTAAGCCCCAGCAGGCTTGGCGTCCACGTGCCCAGCAACCTCGCACAGCGCCAGGTAAGCAGCCTTCCGCATGAAGGTTTGTCCCCACCTTCTCAGGTGGGGGGGCGTCTTCTCCTGTTCCAGGACATTTGGCACGCCCACATTCCGGACGCATGGGCGCTCGAGGTAGTTTCCTCGGGCTACAAAATAGAATTCAGGTCCCTTCCCCCCAACCGTTTCTTCCCTTCCCAGCCTCCCAGGGATCCCGTCCGGGCCGCGGCTTTCTTGAACGCCGTCCAGTCCTTACTTCTGCGGGGGGTTATTTCTCCGGTACCTCCAGAAGAGCGGTTCACAGGTTTTTATTCCAACCTGTTTGTGGTCCCCAAGAAGGAGGGCGATGTGAGACCGGTGCTGGACCTCAAACTTCTGAATCGCTATCTACGGGTTCAGAGGTTCAGAATGGAATCCCTTCGTTCCGTTGTAGCCTCGTTGGTGCAGGGGGAGCACATGGCGTCTTTGGACGTACAAGATGCCTATCTCCACATACCTATTGCTACCATGCACCAACGTTTCCTCCGATTTGCCATCCAGTCGGATCACTTCCAATTCGTCGCGCTGCCATTCGGTCTGGCGACGGCCCCGCGGGTGTTCACGAAGGTTCTGGCACCCCTTCTGGGGATTCTGCGGTCCAGGGGCATTACCCTTCTCCCATACCTGGACGACATCTTAGTCAAAGCCCCGTCAGCGCCGCAATGCGCAGACAGCCTTCGGATTACGATGAGCACGCTCACTCGCTTCGGCTGGATTCTCAACCGAAGGAAGTCATGCCTGTTTCCGACCACTCGGATCAGGTTCCTGGGTATGACGTTGGATTCCGAGGCCGCCGTGGTCCGTCTCCCTCTGGACAAGAGGTTGAGCATTCGGAATGCAGTGGTTCTGCTCAACCGGCATCGCAAGGTATCGATTCGCAACTGCATGCGAGTTCTGGGGCTGATGGTGGCCTCATTCGAGGCGGTACCGTTCGCCCAGTTCCACACCAGGGATTTTCAGCGGCTCATTCTGTCCTCCTGGGACAAGTCCCGGGATTCTCTGGACCTCAGGATCTCGCTGCCTCAGCCCGTTCGCGAGGCTCTCGTCTGGTGGATGATTCCGGACAACCTGTCGTCAGGGAAGTCTTTCCTGCCGGTGTCATGGACGGTGATTACGACCGACGCCAGCCTCCGCGGTTGGGGAGGGGTCTTCGGTACTCGGACAGCCCAAGGTGTCTGGTCTCTGTCGGAGTCCAGACTACCCATCAATATCCTGGAGCTCCGGGCCATCTACCTCTCCCTTTGCCATTGGACCACCGATTTGCGGGGCCGTCCGGTCAGGATACAGTCGGACAACGCCACAGCGGTCGCCTACATCAATCACCAGGGGGGGACGCGCAGCGGACCGGTGATGGACGAGGCCGCGAGGATTCTGCAGTGGGCGGAAGCCCATGTCCCGATGGTCTCGGCGGTCTTCATCCCGGGCGTGGACAATTGGACGGCGGATTTCCTCAGCCGAACGACGGTGGACTCGGGGGAGTGGGCTCTCCACCCGGAGGTGTTCGAGGACCTTTGCCTCCGGTGGGGTCGCCCGGAAGTGGACCTAATGGCATCTCGGTTGAATCAAACTCCCGTGCTTCCTGTCTCGCGCAAGGGATCCGATGGCCTACGACGTGGACGCACTCGTGGCGCCGTGGGGCGTCTTCAGTTTTCTGTATGTATTCCCGCCGCTGCCGCTCCTACCGCGGATTCTTCGCAGAATCAGGATGGAGGGTGTTCAAACGCTCCTGATTGCCCCAGACTGGCCGCGCCGAGCTTGGTACTCGGAGCTCGTTCTGCTCCTGGGGGACGCGCCGTGGCCTCTTCCACTCAGGCCCAACCTGCTCTCACAGGGCCCAGTCTTCCACCAGGGTTTACATACGCTGCGTTTGACGGCGTGGCTATTGAAACCTTCCTGCTGAAGAACAGGGGTTTCTCGGATGCGGTCGTTCGAACGATGATTAGGGCTCGGAAGCCCTCCTCTGCGAGAATCTACTATCGTACGTGGAGGTCGTTCTTGAAATTCTGTGAGGACAGGGACATCCCCTCCAGGAGGTTTTCCCTCCCTACGGTGTTGGCCTTTCTTCAAGCGGGTTTGGAGCTGGGTCTGTCCCTAAGTTCGCTGAAAGGGCAGGTTTCGGCCCTTTCCATATTTTTCCAGCGTACGCTGGCGGTGCTGGGGCCCGTCAAGACCTTCATGCAGGGTGTTGCGCACACCGCGGTTCCATATCGGCCACCGTTACATTCCTGGGTTCTGAATTTGGTGCTGGTGGCACTTCAGTCCGAGCCGTTTGAACCCCTGCGGGAAGTCTCCCTCCGCATGTTGTCGTGGAAGGTCGCATTCCTGGTTGCCATTACGTCCATCCGTCGGGTGTCGGAACTGGCGGCACTGTCGTGCAAGGAGCCTTTCTTGGTGTTCCATCAGGATAAGGTGGTGCTCCGGACGGTGCCGTCGTTTCTGCCGAAGGTGGTGTCGGCGTTCCATGTCAATGAGGACATTGTCCTCCCCTCGCTTTGCCCTAAACCTTCTCATCCTAGGGAAGTGGCGCTTCATCGTCTGGATGTAGTGCGGGCCTTACGGATCTACCTGGCCGCGGTCGCCTCCTTTCGGCGAGCGGACTCTCTGTTCCTAGTTCCGGAGGGTCCTCGGAAGGGTTTGGCGGCATCCAAGGTGGCGATTGCTCGGTGGATTAGATCGGCCATTCACGAGGCCTACCGCTCCAAAGGCAGGGTTCCTCCGCCTGGCGTCACGGCTCACTCGACCAGGGCGGTCGGGGCTTCTTGGGCACACTTTCACCACGCTTCGGCGTCTCAATTGTGTAAGGCAGCGACTTGGTCTTCGTTGCACACCTTCACCAAGTTCTACAAGGTGCATTCGTTCGCATCGGCGGATGCTGCTCTTGGCCGTAGGATCTTACAGGCCGCAGTGTAGTGGCTCGACTGTGGAGGTGGAGTCAGCGGTTTTCCCACCCTGGGGACTGCTTTAGGACGTCCCATGGTCCTGTGTCCCCCAATGATATGAGCGAGAAAACGAGATTTTTGTGAACTCACCTTGTAAAATCTCTTTCTCGCTTTATTCATTGGGGGACACAGCACCCACCCATTGTTGTTGGTTTCTACTGAGACCAGTGGTCCAAGTTACCGGTTGGGACTGAGGTCAGGTTCGGTTGTTTGGTTGGACTGTGGTCTTCCTGTTTTTTGTTTCGGTATGTTTCTCCTACTGCTGAAGCACAAACTGATATGCTCTCTCCAGGCTGGAGGGGGTATAGCCTGCAGGGGAGGAGCAAACAGCTTTCAGCCTAGTGTCGCCTCCTAGTGGCAGCAGCAAGCTATACCCATGGTCCTGTGTCCCCCAATGAATAAAGCGAGAAAGAGATTTTACAAGGTGAGTTCACAAAAATCTCGTTTTCTGGTGCGGGCTACAGCAATCCGCGCTTCGTCTGGCCTCCCACGTGATGGTGTCAGCACGCACATCTCTTTAACCTTTTGGATACCCGTGCGCCATAACTTTTTTCTTTTTCCCATCACATAGCTGTATGGGGGGCTTATTTTTTGCGGGACAAGTTGTACTTTCTAATGCCACCATTTAATTATAGCATAAAATGTGGGAAGCGGTAAAATTCCAAATGGGGTGCAATTGGATAAAAAAAAAAAAAAAACACTCTCTCCACCGTGTTATGAATGTTGTTCCCACAGCGTTTTGTTTATGGCAAAACTGACCCATGCCCTTCATTCTCTGGGTCTGTACGATTACGACGATACCCCATATGTATAGGTTCTTTATGTCTAAATAGCGTAAAAATAAATTCAAACTTTGAGAAGATTTTTTTTTTTTTTTATATCTCCATAGTCTGACCCCCGTTACTTTTTTATACTTATGTCTACTGAGCTGTGTGGGAACTCATTTTTTGCGGAACAATCTGTACTTTTAACTGATACCATTTTGGTGTATGCGTGACTTTTTGATCACTTTTTATTACATTCTTTTCGGTAAGAGAAGCAATGAAAAAGTGGCAAATCGGCCATTTTGACCCTTTTTTCCGTTACCCCATTCGCCATAATGGATTTTTTTTTCTATTTTAATAGTATGGGCATTTTTGGTCACGGTGATGCCCATGATTATATTTATTTATTTTTTAATTATACAGAAAGGTGGGTGATTTAAACTATATATATATATATATATATATATATATATATATATATATATATATATATAAATTATTTTGTGGTAATTATGTGCCTCATATGAGCTTATTACTTCATTCTTCTTTTTTTTTTTTTGGTCTATCAGGAACTTTATTAGCTTATTTTGCTCATTTTTTTCTTGTACTTTTTTCCATTGGGGGACACAGACCATGGGTATAGCTTAGAGGTATTAGTAGGAGGGACACTATGCAAATACAAAAGAGCTCCTCCTCCTCAGGCTATACCCCCTGACTCCACCAGGAGAAGCTCAGTCTTTGCTTAGTGTCTGGTGAAGGAGGTTGACACTCTGATTCTACTCCTTTTTGTTATTTTTATTCTAGATGGGGACTCAGGTCGGCATGGCACCTTCCTGGTCCCTCGTGGAGTGCCCGCCGCCGTCTTTGGGACGTTGCCTGGCTGCCTCCATTTCCCCCCAAGAAGATAAGTGGATCCGGGCTCGACCTGTTAGCTCCGGCATCCCACCAGCTCCTTGGTCACCTGCTGCTGCCCTCCATCCAGAGCACTGCACTCCTGGAGTCAGACGTCTGAAGAGGTGAACCCTGCTGGTCCTGAACAGAGGGAGAAGACTGCAGGAGCAGATAAGTATACTGCAATCGCTCTCTGCAGGAACCCCCCCCTTCAAGCCCCAGCCGTTATGGTGTCTAAGGGCGCAGTCGGCCTCCCTGCTACTTCCACAGGTTTGGAGGGCTCATGTTCAGGACGCCTGGGCTCTAAGAATTGTAACGTCGGGTTACAAGATAGAGTTTACATCCAGCGTTCCGGGGGATCCGTTCTGTGCCTCGGATCTCTGGATGGCAGTTTCTTCCCTTCTGGACCAGGGGGATTATTACCCCGGTTTCTCCAGAGGAACAGGGCATGGGTTTCTTTTCAGACCTGTTCATCGTTCCAAGGAAGGAGGGGTCGGTGCGTCTGACCCTGGATCCGAAGCTGCTCAAAATTTTTTCCTCCGGATAAGGAGGTTTAGATTGGTATCCCTCCGCTCCGTTATTGTTTCTCTTCTTCAGGGTAATTCCTCGCGTCTCACAACGATTCCTGCGCTTGCCATGGGTGGCTGACTCTATGTATTTTTGTCGCCCTCTCTTTCGGGTTAGCGTCTGCCCCTAGGGTCTTTACCATGATCCTAGCGCCTTTCATGGCTCTTCTTCGCACCAAGGACATTTGTTGGCGGCCTTACCTGGAACAGCGTCCAGATCACTGTTCAAATGAAACGGCTCGGATGGTTGATCGACTTCCACGATCCTTCTCCTCCCGTCCCTGAAGCTCTCCTTCTGGGGATATTTTTGGATGCCTTGACCGAGAGATTTTTTTCTTTCAGACTACTAGGTCTTCTGGATCCAAATGGCGGTGTCGCACCTTCTGCGCTCCCCGTGTTTCTCCTTTTGAGAGTACCTGTGGGTCCTGGGTCTTGTGGTGGCCTCTTCCGAGGCCGTGCCATATGCCCAGTTTTTTCTCACACTCCGTCGCCGCGACAGGAGATCTTTCCCTCTGGGACGAGACCTCTCGTGGTCTGTACGCTTACATCTGCAGGTGACGCGTTCTGTTTTTTTCTACAGGTTCAGGAAGCTCTTTTTTTGTGGGCTCCCTATGAACCTGACGGCGGGAAGATCGTTACTCCCGTTCTTTTCCTGGACCACTGATGCCTGCCTCTGGCTGGGGCGGCGTTCTCCGGTCCCATTCAATCCTGGGGGTTTGGTCGGCAACGGAATTGTTTCCCTATCAACATCCTTGAGCTGAGAGTGACTTACATCAGCCATCAAGGTGGGACCGCAGCCGGACAGTGAAGTAAAAAAAAAAAAAAATATATTATATATATACAGGTCCTTCTCAAAAAATTAGCATATTGTGATAAAGTTCATTATTTTCTGTAATGTACTGATAAACATTAGACTTTCATATATTTTAGATTCATTACACACCAACTGAAGTAGTTCAAGCCTTTTATTGTTTTAATATTGATGATTTTGGCATACAGCTCATGAAAACCCAAATTTCCTATCTAAAAAAATTAGCATATTTCATCCGACCAATAAAAGAAAAGTGTTTTTAATACAAAAAAAGTCAACCTTCAAATAATTATGTTCAGTTATGCACTCAATACTTGGTCGGGAATCCTTTTGCTGAAATCACTGCTTCAATGCGGCGTGGCATGGAGGCAATCAGCCTGTGGCACTGCTGAGATGTTATGGAGGCCCAGGATGCTTCCATAGCGGCCTTAAGCTCATCCAGAGTGTTGGGTCTTGCGTCTCTCAACTTTCTCTTCCCAATATCCCACAGATTGTCTATGGGGTTCAGGTCAGGAGAGTTGGCAGGCCAATTGAGCACAGTAATACCATGGTCAGTAAACAATTTACCAGTGGTTTTGGCACTGTGAGCAGGTGCCAGGTCGTGCTGAAAAATGAAATCTTTATCTCCATAAAGCTTTTCATCAGATGGAAGCATGAAGTGCTCCAAAATCTCCTGATAGCTAGCTGCATTGCCCCTGCCCTTGATAAAACACAGTGGACCAACACCAGCAGCTGACATGGCACCCCAGACCATCACTGACTGTGGGTACTTGACACTGGACTTCAGGCATTTTGGCATTTCCCTCTCCCTAGTCTTCCTCCAGACTCTGGCACCTTGATTTCCGAATGACATGCAACAGTCCAGTGCTGCTTCTCTGTAGCCCAGGTCAGGCGCTTCTGCCGCTGTTTCTGGTTCAAAAGTGGCTTGACCTGGGGAATGCGGCACCTGTAGCCCATTTCCTGCACACGCCTGTACACGGTGGCTCTGGATGTTTCTACTCCAGACTCAGTCCACTGCTTCCGCAGGTCCCCCAAGGTCTGGAATCGGTCCTTCTCCACAATCTTCCTCAGGGTCCGGTCACCTCTTCTCGTTGTGCAGCGCTTTCTGCCACACTTTTTCCTTCCCACAGACTTCCCACTGAGGTGCCTTGATACAGCACTCTGGGAACAGCCTATTCGTTCAGAAATTTCTTTGTGTCTTACCCTCTTGCTTGAGGGTGTCAATGATGGCCTTCTGGACAGCAGTCAGGTCGGCAGTCTTACCCATGATTGCCGTTTTGAGTAATGAACCAGGCTGGGAGTTTTTAAAAGCCTCAGGAATCTTTTGCAGGTGTTTAGAGTTAATTAGTTGATTCAGATGATTAGGTTAATAGCTCGTTTAGAGAACCTTTTCATGATATGCTAATTTTTTGAGATAGGAATTTTGGGTTTTCATGAGCTGTATGCCAAAATCATCAATATTAAAACAGTAAAAGGCTTGAACTACTTCAGTTGGTGTGTAATGAATCTAAAATATATGAAAGTCTAATGTTTATCAGTACATTGCAGAAAATAATGAACTTTATCACAATATGCTAATTTTTTGAGAAGGACCTGTGTGTATATGTATGTGTGTGTGTATATATATATATATATATATATATATATATATATAATATTTATTATAAATTCTGCTGTGGGCGGAGTCGAAACAAGGTGGATCCAGGCGAGGGTCTCTGCATCCGGGTGTCTGCGCTGACGTGCGTGGCAGGTGGGGCTGTCCGGATGTGGATCTGATGTTGTCATAGGTTCAACAACAAGCTCCCAGGTCTCCGGCTCGCGCCCGAGGTCCGAAGGCATATGGGGTGGACGCGCTGGTGTCTCCGCGGCAAGTCTTCAGTCTCCTCTATGTCTTCCTTCCGCTTCTCTTCTGTCGAGGGGTGTACGCATGATTGCGGTGGAGGGGATTCCGACCGTCCTCATCACCCCAGATTGGCCTAACCGTGCATGGTTCTTGGACGTGGCTCGGATGCTGGCGGATGCCCCATGGCTTCTTCCCGACAGGGAGGTTCTACTGTCTTGGGGGTCCTCTCTTCCTCCGGAATCTACGGTCTCTTCGTTTAACAGCGTGGCTGTTGAAACTGCCATCCTGAAGAAGAGGGGATTCTCGGATTCGGTGGTTAGAATCATGATCAGGGGAAGCCGGCTTCCTCCCAGATTACTATTGTACCTAGTAGGCCTTCATGACTTTTTGTGAGAATTCGGGGTTCCTTCCCCTTCGCTTTTCCATCCCGATGGTGCTGTCTTTTCTTCAGTCTGGACTTCAGATGGGACTGTCGCTGAGTTCCCTGAAAGGTCAGGTTTTGGCGCTGCCTTCCTTTTTCAAGGGTCCCTTGCTCTTATGGGTCCTGTGAAGGTTTTTCTTCAGAGGGTGGCACATTTGGTTCCAGTATGTTCCCCTTTTGCCTCCTTGAGATCTCAATTTGGTTCTGCGCGCTCTGCAGATGGCCCCCTTCGAACCTCTGAGAGAGGTCTCCCTGACCTTTCTCACCTGGAGAGTGGTCTTCCTTGTGGCCACATCTCCCATCAGACAGGTGTCGGAGCTGGCTGCTCTTTCCCGCCAGGAGCCCCTTTCTGGTTTTTCTCCAGGATACGGTTGTGTTCCGTCCGGTTCTCTCTTTTTTGCACAAGGTGGTTTCTTCTTTCCACCTTTAGCAAGGATCTTTTCCTGCGCTCCTTTTGCGTTTCTCTGGCAAACTCCAAGGAACACGCTCTACACTCCCTGGCTGTCGTCCGGGCCTTGGAAGTGTATCTAACGGCTACCGCTTATGTCCGCAGTTCTGATTCCTCCTTGTGGTTCCCGAGGGACCTCGTAGGGGTCTGGCGGCTTCCAAGGTCACTGTGGTACGATGGATCCGCTCAGCTGTTATCGCACTCGTGGTAGGGTTCCCCCGGCTCAGATTGCCGCTCACGCCACTAGGGTGGTGGAGGCTTCCTGGGCAAGGCGCAGTCGTGCCTCTGCGTCTCAGCTGTGTAAGGCGGCCACCTGGTCATCCTTACGGTCCTTTACAAAGTTTTATCAGCTGCATCCCTGGCTTCGGCTGATGCTGTCTTTGGCCGCGGGGTTTTATAGGCTGTGGTTCCGGTTTGACCGTTGGACGTTCCTCCCGGCGGTGCTGATGTTTTTTCCCACCCCATGGACTGCTTTAGGACGTCCCATGGTCTGCGTCTCGACTTTTCCATTAGGGGACACAGCTCCCGCCCATTCTGCCTGTTGCATTTTTTCTCCTCTCTCCTTGATCACTCTCCTTCTCTGCTCTCAAAAAAGGAATTATCAGTTATTTTCTCTGGGTAACCCCTCTCCAGTAGTCTTCTCTTTAAATCTTTGGACTGATCTATAACATTTATGTCCTCACTAGCTATCCTTCTCATTCTTGTAAATTGTCCATAAGGTACTGCTTTTTTCACATGTGGGGGGTGGGAGCTCTTGAAGTGCAAGAGGGAATTTGTGGCAGTCAATTTTCTGTACACTTTAGTACTTAGTCTTAATTCTTTGGCATTTATTTTGCTGGTAAACTTCATATTCATATTGTTTTGCGTGTTTAAATACTCCACAAATTCCTCAAATTGCACTTCAGTTCCTCCATATAATAAACACATAATCAATGAACCTTAAAAAAAAAAAGTCTATATTACCCACAGAGAGATTTTTAGTGGTGAATATGTATTCGTCCTCAAGTGGCCAAGTACAAATTGGTACTGGTGTCCTCATGGATGTTCCTGTTTTTTGGTAATACCAGTTATTATCAAACATGAAGGCGTTGTGTGTCAATACAAATCTTAGGGCTTCTCTCATGAATCCCACATATCCCTCACGCTTATACTGACATTCCAATATATTACTTACTGCTTGGACCCCCAATTCCTCTGGTATTCTTGTATACAAACTCTCCATCTATAGATGCTAAAACGACCCCTTCTTGCCACTGTATGTCTCTAATGGCTTTCAAAAAATCATTAGTATCTTTCAAATACGGTGCCGGTCTTCCATATCATGCAATTTAGCTGGCAGTGTCTTCCTCGATGGCCTCATGGATGTCTATGAGAGAATTAAGAGAAGTGGCGAATTCCGCCATCTTGGTTTCTAAATGCGCTGTGCGGTCTCCAATACTTTGAATATCCCTTTTAAGGTCCCTCAGCAATCTCATCATGTCTTTCATAGAGGAGCACAGTGTCTCTAACATTGCACTCATGATATACTCAGTGAGGTGAGCAGCAGGATGCCCTTCATGCTCCGACTTTATGGCGCCCATGGAGACATTCGTCGAGGCTGCCGGTGTGGTAGTAGAGCATGTAGGAGAGCGCGCTGGTGGTGAGGCCCTGCCTAGGCCCGAATCGGTGGAGCCTGATTTGCCAAACAATGTGGTCCATTTCACCAGGCCTGGCACCTTTTAAACTTTACCCATGTCAGTTGAGCTTTGGAGATGCACTGAGCTAAGTCTGGGTAGCGAGGAGAGCCGCTTTGCATTGTATGGTTCTAGAGCAAGGGTACTCAGGTACTTTTTGTAAAGGTCCACATACCCAAGTCTGCCGTAGGATGAAGGTCCGAGCTGCAAAACAAAAAAAAAAAATCTATAAGGAGGGACAACACCATTGGTGTGTAGCGCTGCATTATTTTAATTTTTTTTATTTTTTTTTACAATAATCCACACCTCCAAGCCCACCTAATCTTTTTAATGCCGACCAAACAGTAAGAATGTCCTTTTAGTGCCCCCTAACAATAATGATGCCCCTTGGACAGTATATCTCTTTAGTGCTTCACAGAGTGTGATACCCCTAAGTGTACCCTCATAGCAGGGTGATCCCTTGGTGCCCTCACACATTATGATGCATCTTAGTGCCCCTAACACAGGGATGGCCAACCTGAGGCTCTCCAGATGTTGCAAAACTACAACTCCCAGCATGCCTGGACTGCCAACAGCTATCAGCCTACAACAGGGCATGGTGGGAATTGTACTTTTACAACAGCTGGAGAGCTACAGGTTGGCCATGCCTGCCCTAACACATTGCGATGCCTCCTTAGTTCCACCCTACAGAGTATGAATACCCTAAGTACCCCCTCATAGTAGTAATGCCCTCTTTGCCCCTGTACAGTTGTAATGCCCTCTTTGTGCCCCCTTCATAATAATCCCCATTGTGCCCCTTCACAGTAATAATGCCCATTGTGCACCCTTCACAGCAATAATGCCCTGACCTCTCCATAGTAGAAATTCCCATTGTGCCCCCTTAATAGTAGTAATGCCCTTGGTGCTAGTAATGCCCATTTTACCCCCTTCAGAGTAGTAATGCCCACTGTGCCCCCTCCATAGTATAAAAGCCCATTGTGCCCCCTTCACATTAGAAATGCCCATTGTGCCCTCTCCAGAGTAGAAAATGTCCATTGTGCCCCCTCCACATTCGCAATGCCCATTGTGCCCCCTCCACATTCGCAATGCCCATTGTGCCCCCCTCCACATTCGCAATGCCCATTGTGCCCCCCTCCACATTCGCAATGCCCATTGTGCCCCCCTCCACATTCGCAATGCCCATTGTGCCCCCTCCACATTCGCAATGCCCATTGTGCCCCCCTCCACATTCGCAATGCCCATTGTGCCCCCCTCCACATTCGCAATGCCCATTGTGCCCCCCTCCACATTCGCAATGCCCATTGTGCCCCCCTCCACATTCGCAATGCCCATTGTGCCCCCCTCCACATTCGCAATGCCCATTGTGCCCCCCTCCACATTCGCAATGCCCATTGTGCCCCCCTCCACATTCGCAATGCCCATTGTGCCCCCCTCCACATTCGCAATGCCCATTGTGCCCCCCTCCACATTCGCAATGCCCATTGTGCCCCCCTCCACATTCGCAATGCCCATTGTGCCCCCCTCCACATTCGCAATGCCCATTGTGCCCCCCTCCACATTTGCAATGCCCATTGTGCCCCTCCTTGTCCCGTTCTTGAAGATCACAGTCCTCTCTCCCCTGCAGACACAGATTGCTTTGAAGCAATGAGTGGGTGGAGCTTATGCAGATTTACAGACTGCAGGCTCCGCGCACACAAGCTGGCCGCGCAATATGTGCCTGCAGGCTGAATGGGGGAGCAGAAAGAAGTCTTCCTGCTTCACCATTCAGAGAGCCGCCGGCCTGAAGGAAGGGAGGAGCGCGGATAGCAGTGCGGTGAGTGACAGGACCCAGCTACTTGCGCTCCAGCAATGAGCGCTTCCATCTGTATTGATGGAAGCGCTCATTGCTTCTGGACTGTGGCACCCCCTGAGAGCTGGCACCCGAGTGCATGCAGGGGTCCGGACAGCTGGCAACCATGGTCCAGATTCGGACTGCAGTCCGCCAGTTGAGTACCCCTGGTCTAGAGCAAGTTGATCAAGCGCCTGCCGCCATCAGCGTGCAGGCCATGCCCCATCAACCTACCCTGATAATTAATGAAGCGACACAACTGATATTTTTAACATAGTTTATCGAATGGTCAGATAGGGATTTTAAACCAATTGATAATAAAAGCTATGTTTTAGAAGTATCATTAAGACGTATGTTAAAACAAGGCAAACAGCAATCTATATGACTAATTGTAAATACTTAACTCCAGTAAGGAAGCACACTGGTTTGCTGCAATACCTGAGTAAACTTATTTCCCATTGGGGTGCACCACACCTCACCATCCTTTCCAGAGAGCAGCAACAAGTGGTGACACTTCCACTGTGGCCAGGGGAGCCAGCATGGCCACTGCATTTACACCCTGTTTTCAAGTAAAAATAAAAATCTTTCCCTAAAATTTCAACATTCTTGTCTGAACACAATATTAAAACCAAGAAATAAAAAAACAGAATGAAAGTATGATAGTTACACATCAGATCTATGGTCCGTTTTTAAAAAGTCAGCAAAATTGTTACAATTTTAGTCCAGTAAAAGATTGGTGTGACAGAAGTGTTATGCCTCTTTCACACGGGCGTCATATTTTTGGCCCAGATAAGATGCGGGTGTGTTGCGGGAACACGCACGATTTTTCTGCGCGAGTGCAAAACGTAATGCAGTGGGATTGATGTTCTGAAGATTGTATTATTTTCCCTTATAACATGGTTATAAGGGAAAATAATAGCATTCTGAATACAGAATGCATAGTATAATAGTGCTGGAGGGGTTAAAAAAATTAACTCGCCTTCTCCTCTTGATTGCGTAGTTCCCGGTCTCTTCTTTACTTAATGATGAGCTGTGGGCTAAATGACCTGTGGTGACGTCAGATCACATGCTCCAATCACATGGTCCATCACCGTGGTGATGGAGCATGTGATCTGACATGACCACAGGTCCTTTAGCCCACAGCTCATCATTAAGTAAAGAAGAGACCGGGAACTACGCGATCAAAAGGAGAAGGTGAGTTAATTATATATATATTTTTAACCCCTCCAGCACTAATATACTATGCATTCTGTATTCAGAAATACTCGCTCGTGTGAAAGGGGCCTTAAACTTAAAGGGAACCTGTCACCGGGATTTTGTGTATAGAGCTGAGGACATGGGTTGCTAGATGGCCGCTAGCACATCCGCAATACCCAGTCCCCATAGCTCTGTGCTTTTATTATGTAAAAAAAACGATTTGATACATATGCAAATTAACCGGAGATGTGTCCTGTCCTTGAGATTAGTCAGGGACAGGACTTCTCAGGTTAATTTGCATATGTTTTAAATCGTTTTTTTTAAACAATAAAAGCACACAGAGCTATGGGGACTGGATATTGCGGATGTGCTAGCGGCCATCAAGCAACCCATATCCTCAGCTCTATACACAAAATCCCTGTGACAGGTTCCCTTTAAAGACGTACCAAATTTATCAAACATTGATTTAATGAATTTAGTGCAAATAAGGCAACTCCATGATCGGAGTTAACGTTGATTAGACATTTGACACCCCATATACTGTGGAAATTGCAATCATGGCATCTCATAGGTCCGTTACTAGGAGCCTACTCATTCTGATGACCAAACACTAGGAACATAGCAGTTTTGCCACAGACTGTAATAGTAAACTGTTATAGAAACATAGAAACATAGAATGTGTCGGCAGATAAGAACCATTTGGCCCATCTAGTCTGCCCAATATACTAAATACTATGGATAGCCCCTGCCCGATCTTATATGAAGGATGGCCTTATGCCTATCCCATGCATGCTTAAACTCCTCCACTGTATTTGCAGCTACCACTTCTGCAGGAAGGCTATTCCATGCATCCACTACTCTCTCAGTAAAGTAATACTTCCTGCTATTACTTTTAAACCTTTGCCCCTCTAATTCAAAACTATGTCCTCTTGTAGCAGTCTTTCTTCTTTTAAATATTCTCTCCTCTTTTACCTTGTTGATTCCCTTTATGTATTTAAAAGTTTCTATCAGATCCCCTCTCTCGTCTTTCTTCCAAGCTATACATGTTAAGGTCCTTTAATCTTTCCTGGTAAGTTTTATCCTGCAATCCATGTACCAGTTTAGTAGCTCTTCTCTGAACTGTCTCCAAAGTATCAATATCCTTCTGGAGATACGGTCTTCAGTACTGAGCACAATACTCCAAATGAGGTCTCACTAGTGCTCTGTAGAGCGGCCTGAGCACCTCCCTCTTTCTACTGGTAATGCCTCTCCCTATACACCCAAGCATTCTGCTAGCATTTCCTGCTGCTCTGTGACATTGTCTGCCTACCTTTTAAGTCTTCTGAAATAATGATCCCTAAATCCCTTTCCTCAGATACTGACGTTTAGGGCTGTATCACTGATTTTATATTCTGCTCTTGGGTTTTTACGTCCCAGGTGCATTATCTTGCACTTATCAACATTACATTTTAGTTGCCAGATTTTTGACCATTCCTCTAGTTTTCCTAAGTCCTTTTCCATTTGGTGTATCCCTCCAGGAGCATCAACCCTGTTACAAATCTTTGTGTCATCAGCAAAAAGACACATCTTACCATTGAGGCCTTCTGCAATTTCGCTGATAAAGATATTAAACAATATGGGTCCCAGAACAGATCCCTGAGGTACCCCACTGGTAACAAGACCTTGGTCTGAATATACTCCATTGACTACAACCCTCTGTTGCCTGTCCCTCAGCCACTGCCTAATCCAATATGGGAGTCCAAGCCCAAAGACTGCACTTTATTGATAAGCCTTCTATGTGGGACAGTATCAAAAGCCTTACTAAAGTCTAGATGAGCGATGTCTACTGCACCTCCTCCATCTATTATTTTAGTCACCCAATCAAAAAAATCAATACGATTAGTTTGACATGATCTCCCTGAGGTAAACCCATGCTGTTTTTCATCTTTCAATCCATGGGATTTTAGATGTTCCACAATCCTCTCCTTAAGTATGGTTTCCATTAATTTCCCCACTATTGATGTCAGGCTTACTGGCCGAGTTGCCCGATTCCTCCCTACTACCTTTCTTGTGAATGGGCACAACATTTGCTAATTTCCAATCTTCTGGGACGACTCCTGTTGCCAGTGATTGGTTAAATAAATCTGTTAATGGTTTTGCTAGTTCACCACTGAGCTCTTTTAATAGCTTTGGGTGTATCCCATCAGGCCCCTGTGACTTATTTGTATTAATTTTAGACAGTTGACTTAGAACCTCTTCCTCTGTAAAGACACATGCATCAAAAGGTTCATTAGTCTTCTTTCCTAACTGAGGTCCTTCTCCATTTTCCTTTGTAAAAACTGAACAGAAGTATTAATTGAGGCCGTCAGCTAGTTCTTTATCTTCTTCCATATACCTTCCTCCTTTTGTTTTTAATTTGGTAATTCCTTGTTTTAGTTTCCTTTTTTCATTTATGTATCTGAAGAATGCCTTATTGCCTTTTTTCCCTGACTGAGCTAATTTCTCTTCTGCCTGTGCTTTAGAAGCTCTTATAACTTGTTTGGCCATTCTCTGCCTAATCTTATAAATTTGTCTGTCATCCTCGTGTTTTTTTTTTTTTTTTTGTTTTTTTTTATATAATGCCTAAATGCTTTATTTTTGTTTTTAATGATTTTGGCCACCTCTGCTGAGTACCACAGTGGTCTCTTCCTTTTTTTTGCTTTTACTGACGAGCCTAATGTAATTAACTGTTGCCTTTAATAGTGCCACTTTTAAGTAGTCCCATTTCTCCTGGACTCCAATGAAACTGTTCCAGTCTGATAGGGACTCGTATACCACTAATCTAATTTTAGAAAAGTCAATTTTACTGAAATCTAAAACTTTAGTTTTTGTGTGGTGTGACTCAGTCACTGTACTTATAGTAAACCACACTGACTGGTGATCACTAGATCCCAAGCTTTCCCCTACAGTAATATCAGATACCAAATTCCCATTTGTGAATACTAAATCTAAATTGGCCTCCTTCCGGGTTGGCTCCTCCACTACTTGCTGTAGAGATAATCCCAGTAGGGAATTTAGAATATCTGTACTCCTGGCAGAACTAGCTATTTTGGTTTTCCAGTTTACATCTGGAAGATTGAAGTCTCCCATAATGATAACTTCCCCCTTCAATGTCATTTTAGCTATTTCCTCAGCTAGTAGATCATCTAATTCTTTGACTTGGCTAGGTGGTCTATATTTCACACCTACACAAGTTACCTTTATGATTATCAAGCTGCAAGGTAACCCAAACTGACTCTAAATTGTTCTCGCTAACTTGTATCAAATTAGATTTTATGCTATGTTTCACATACAGGGCCATCCCTCCCCCCTTCTTGCCTTCTCTCTTTCCTGTATAGAGGGAACCCTGGTATTGATATATCCCAGTCATTACTCCCCTTGAACCATGTCTCAGTAACAGCCACTAAATCTATATTCTCAGATGCCATTATAGCCTCAAGTTCATTGATCTTATTCCCTAGACCGCGAGCATTTGTAGACGAGACTGAGATTGTCATTTCTTAACCTTTGTGCTACTGGCCTCTTCTGGCATTGTTCCGGGGGGCAGTTGGACTGCTGGATTATCACTCTTTTGCCCCCCTTTCCTAGTTTAAATGCTTCTTAGCAAATACTTGGAACTGTTCACCGAGGACATTCGTTCCCTTGAGAGAAAGATGCAAAGCATCTTTCTTGTACAGTTCTTTTCCATTCCAACAATGGTATGTCTATGGTATCTCATGATCCATGTAATCCTTTAGGGCACGGTTTCTCAACTCTGGTCTTTGGGACCCACCTACCAGTCAGGATTTGAGAATATCCCATAGAATGAATACCTGTGGTAAGTCCTAATGAATGGACACTAATTATATCACCTGCTCAATACTCAGGAAATCCTGAAAACGTGACTGGCAGGTGGGTCCTGAGGACCGGAGTTGAGAAACCCTGCTTTAGGGGATTAATATAAAAAATACAAAAATTCTAATCACTTCCTTCCCCCATTTTACAAATGAAATTAATAAAAAAATTACACATCATTGCTATCTCAAAATGCCTGAAGTTTTAAACTATAAGTTTTTATCATACACAGAGAACAATGTAATGGAATGAAATTAAATTCCGCTAATCGTCATTTTTTTGGGTCAATTTGCCAACATGTTACAGCGATGGTATTAGAAAGACCTACGCGTCCTGCGGAAAGTAAACCCTCCATACAGCTATGTGAATAGAAAAATTAAAAAGTCACGACTCTTGGCAGGCAAGAAGTAAAAAATATAAATGCAAGAGGTTAAAAATTCCTCCTGTGATAAAATTCCCTGAAAATACTCCTGAAAAGTGTCTCAAATCAGATAATTATTCTTCCATTTTGTTTATGCTTTTAACTACAGGTCCTTCTAAAAAAAATTAGCATATTGTGATAAAGTTCATTATTTTCTGTAATGTACTGATAAACATTAGACTTTCATATATTTTAGATTCATTACACACAACTGAATTAGTTCAAGTCTTTTATTGTTTTAATATTGATGATTTTGGCATACAGCTCATGAAAACCCCAAATTCCTATCTAAAAAAATTAGCATATCATGAAAAGGTTCTCTAAACGAGCTATTAACCTAATCATCTGAATCAACTAATTAACTCTAAACACCTGCAAAAGATTCCTGAGGCTTTTAAAAACTCCCAGCCTGGTTCATTACTCAAAACCGCAATCATGGGTAAGACTGCCGACCTGACTGCTGTCCAGAAGGCCATCATTGACACCCTCAAGCAAGAGGGTAAGACACAGAAAGAAATTTCTGAACGAATAGGCTGTTCCCAGAGTGCTGTATCAAGGCACCTCAGTGGGAAGTCTGTGGGAAGGAAAGTGTGGCAGAAAATGCTGCACAATGAGAAGAGGTGACCGGACCCTGAGGAAGATTATGGAGAAGGACCGATTCCAAACCTTGGGGGACCTGCGGAAGCAGTGGACTGAGTCTGGAGTAGAAACATCCAGAGCCACCGTGTGCAGGAAATGGGCTACAGGTGCCGCATTCCCCAGGTCAAGCCACTTTTGAACCAGAAACAGCGGCAGAAGCGCCTGACCTGGGCTACAGAGAAGCAGCACTGGACTGTTGCTCAGTGGTCCAAAGTACTTTTTTCGGATGAAAGCAAATTTTGCATGTCATTCGGAAATCAAGGTGCCAGAGTCTGGAGGAAGACTGGGGAGAGGGAAATGCCAAAATGCCTGAAGTCCAGTGTCAAGTACCCACAGTCAGTGATGGTCTGGGGTGCCATGTCAGCTGCTGGTGTTGGTCCACTGTGTTTTATCAAGGGCAGGGTCAATGCAGCTAGCTATCAGGAGATTTTGGAGCACTTCATGCTTCCATCTGCTGAAAAGCTTTATGGAGATGAAGATTTCATTTTTCAGCACGACCTGGTACCTGCTCACAGTGCCAAAACCACTGGTAAATGGTTTACTGACCATGGTATTACTGTGCTCAATTGGCCTACCAACTCTCCTGACCTGAACCCCATAGAGAATCTGTGGGATATTGGGAAGAGAAAGTTGAGAGACGCAAGACCCAACACTCTGGATGAGCTTAAGGCCGCTATCGAAGCATCCTGGGCCTCCATAACACCTCAGCAGTGCCACAGGCTGATTGCCTCCATGCTACGCCGCATTGAAGCAGTCATTTCTGCAAAAGGATTCCCGACCAAGTATTGAGTGCATAACTGAACAGAATTATTTGAAGGTTGACTTTTTTGTATTAAAAACACTTTTCTTTTATTGGTCGGATGAAATATGCTAATTTTTTTAGATAGGAATTTTGGGTTTTCATGAGCTGTATGCCAAAATCATCAATATTAAAACAATAAAAGGCTTGAACTACTTCAGTTGGTGTGTAATGAATCTAAAATATATGAAAGTCTAATGTTTATCAGTACGTTACAGAACATAATGAACTTTATCACAGTATGCTAATTTTTTTTTAGAAGGTCCTGTATACTACTGGGGAAACTTACTAAAACCAGCACTTTATACACCAGTGATGCAAAGTCTACTGGTGTAACGAGTGCCAAATATATTAAGAGGCACACGCTTCTTTATGCACCAGCTAGGGGGCTGCTGTAGATTTCAGGTGTAGTTCATCAAAGTTTTCTAGGGCATGTAGCATTATATTTGTCAGGATGAGTAGGCCCCGTCCACAGGTGTCCCGCCAACTATACGGAAAAGTGGCGAGGGCAACGTAAATCAACAAATAGTCACACGTTTTTGGTGGAAAGATTGGCTTGCTCCAGCCTTTACAAGGAAACTGGCGTACATCCAATGATAAACTTCCGCTGTAGTGTGGTAAAACAGTACACAGATGGGGGACGTGTCATACACTAGTTTTAATTTCTGGGTATTATTTACCATATGAAGGTAAACTCTGAATAAAACTCCTTTTAAATGGAAGGAAATGATTATACAACTAATGCTGAGTGCACACAGTTTTTAAAGAGATTGTCCTTGGGACAGACCATCAATATCAGATGGGTGGGGGTCTGACTCTCTGCACCCCTGACGATTAGCTGGCTGACGGTGCCTTTACTCTTGTGCGAGTGCTACAGATTCTTCCATGTTTTCTTTGGTCTGTAAACCAGAACCCCCTACACTTAGTAGTGACTCTTCTATGATTTGCTGAAAATTCCAATTCAATGTCCAGTTTTTTACAATCAAACCCTCTGGGTGAAGGATACCACAGTGTAACCCCCAACACAGGCCTCTATCAGGCTTATATGTTCTAAGTGAATACGCCTGATGGAAGCCAGTGTAGACACAAACAGTCATAAAAGCATTGCTAATTACAATAAAAGTAAAATAATCACAGGCCCCTACCATCTTATGATGTCATCAACTCTAGCAAACTAAGAGGACCTTTCCTGGGTCCGGACATTAGGAAATAACTACCAGGATATGTAGGGCATAGTGCACTGATGTAATATTGCTTACTATTTCTTCTGGGCGCCACTCCACTCGATGCTGTGCCCCCTTGCAGTTTACCCAGCTGGTATGCTAATGAATAGCATCGGTACAGGGAGGAGGAGATTGCCCTATTTCTCAGCAGGCATCACCTTCTCCCTGGCTGTAGCGCGGTCCAATCACAGCAGAGAGCGTCACAGCCATGGAGAAAAAAAACCTAATCTTCTCCCTGGCTGTGACGCTCTCTGCTGTGATTGTGCCGCGCTACAGTCAGCGAGAAGGTGATGCCCATTGAGAAACAGGGCTGTCTCCTCCTCCCTGTACGGATGCTATTTGTTAGCATATCAGCTGGGAAAACTGCAGGGGAAGGCGAATGGAGCGGTGCCCAGAAAAAATAGTAAGCAATATTACATCAGTGCCCTATGCCCTACATATCCTGGTAGTTATTTCATAATGTCCGGACCCATGAAGGGTCCTCTTTAACCGCCTCCGGACCGCCTAACGCAGGATCGATGTCCGGAGGCGGCAGTCTCAGGCAGAGTCACGCAGGGATGCTCACAGCCGGCCCGCGCATGCGCATTGCGGGCCGGCAAAAGTTCGAGAGGGGTTGCATCATCAGCCTGCCAGCCAATGATCATCGCTGGCAGGCTGATGATTTTTTTAAAAAATGAATCACATGCCATTTAACACCTTATATTTATAAATATAAGGTGTTAAATGGCTGCTTTGCTCCTCTGCTGATTCGTCGGTTGGTCTCAGCAGAGGAGCACAGTTCACAGTGAGTACACCAAACACTTTACTTAGCCCCCAGATCACCCTCCATCACCTCAATTAACCCCTTGATCGCCCCTGTCAATCACCTAGTGAAAGGGGAAAAAGTAATCAGTGTAAACTGTCACTTTTTTTTCCCACTGGTATTGACTGATAGGTTTTAGGATAGTTTAGGCCCCTTGGTTCGGTAGTTAGCAATCGGTTAGCGCCCAGCCCACCGCACCGCAGTCACTGATTCGCTGAATAGCGTATCGCTAATCAGCATTTGTACTTTTATAGTATCTGTAAGTGATCAAAACTGATCAGTCAGATCTATAATAGTATTAGTGTCACCTTAGCTCACCCTCCACCCAAAACGCAGTGTTTGCCCATGCCCGCCCCGCCGCAGTGACAAAAAATTATTATTTTTTTGATCACTGCACAATCACTTTCCAAGCGCTACAGCGATAAAAAAAAAAATCAGTTTTGAGATTTTTTTTTATCAACCGCAGCGGCCTCCGGTACTTCGCTAGCCTCCCATTTGTAAGACAGGCTTGCTTTTTGTCTTGGGTAGTCTCAGGGAATACCCCCTAAATTTAGTAGTCCAAATGTCAAACAAGGGGTATTCTTCTGAAGAGGCCTACAGGATTCTGACCCAGTCGGATGAGGAATGGGAACCCTCATCTGACGAATCTAGCAGGTCAGAATATGAACCTGTAAAAAGCAGTGGCAGTCTGACCCAAAGTTTGGACGAGGAGGTTGAGGTTCCTGATAGCACCAGGCGTACCCGGCCCCGTGTTGCTACACCACAGGACAGGTTGCGCAGAATCCGCTTCAAGGGCAGCAGAGTGGGGCTGGCGCTGTCGGATTACGTGGTGAGGCATACACCAGCAGCGCAGCCCACCCTGGGCCTAGTACCAGCACTGCCGTACAACATGGTGAAGTGGCGAGCACCAGAAGGGCAGTTGAAGCTGGTACGGTGGCACATGCAATAGTTACCCCATCGCAGCCACCGCACAGACAGGCCCGTAGACCCCCTAGAGTCCCTGAGGTGCTGGCAAACCCTGATTGGCAGTCCCCAACTTCAGCTGCACCATTAGTTCCCCCTTTCACCGCCCAGTCTGGAGTTCGGGTTGAGACAGCTCAGATCGGTTCGGCCCTGGGATTTTGTGAGTTGTTCTTGACTGCGGAGCTCTTGGACATAGTCGTGGCAGAAACAAATCGGTATGCCACTCAATTTATAGCCGCCAACCCGGGAAGCTATTATGCCCAGCATTTCCGGTGGAAACCCGTCCAAGTTTCCGAATTAAACATTTTTCTGGGCCTTCTCCTCAACATGGGTCTAACCAAAAAGCATAAATTGCGGTCATATTGGTCCACGAACCCAATTCATCACATGCCCATGTTCTCTGCTGCCATGTCCAGGGCACGATTTGAGGCCATCCTGCGTTTCCTGCACTTTAGCGACAACACCACCTCCCGTCCCAGAGGCCACCCAGCTTTTGACCGGCTCCACAAAATTCGGCCCCTCATAGACCACTTCAACAACAAATTTGCCGATTTGTATACCCCTGAGCAAAACATCTGCGTAGACGAGTCCCTAATACATTTTACCAGGGGGCCTTTGCTTCAAACAATACATCCCAAGCAAGCGCGCCTGGTATGGGGTCAAATTGTATAAGCTCTGTGAAAAGGCCACAGGCTATACCCACAAATTTCGGATCTATGAGGGGTAAAGATCAGACCCTGGAGCTGGTCGGTTGCCCTGACTACCTGGGGAGCAGTGGGAAGACAGTCTGGGACTTGGTGATACCCTTATTTGGCAAGGGGTACCATCTTTATGTGGACAATTTCTTCACAAGTGTGCCCCTCTTCAGGCATTTGTTCCTAGAACAGATTGGCTGCTGTGGCACCGCGCGACCTAGTCGCAGGGGCTTCCCCCAACGGCTCGTTACCACCCGTCTTGCAAGGGGGGAGAGGGCTGCCTTGTGTAATGAAGAACTGCTCGCAGTGAAATGGAGAGACAAGCGTCACGTTTACATGCTCTCCTCGATTCACGCAGACACGACAATACAAATTGAACGAGCAACCAGTGTCATTGAAAAGCCCCTCTGTGTCCACGACTATAATTTGCTCATGGGAGGGGTGGACTTCAATGACCAGATGTTGGCTCCGTATTTAGTTTCCCGAAACGCACCAGACGCTGGTATAAGAAGGTGTCTGTATATTTAATTCAATTGGCTGCATATAATAGTTTTGTTCTCTACAGTAAGGCTGGGAGAACAGGATCCTTCCTCAAATTTCAGGAAGAGATCATCGAGAACCTCTGTATCCAGGAGGTTCCGTGGCCCCATCCACCAGTGTAGTGAGCCGTCTACACGAGCGACATTTCCTCAATGTCGTTGCTGGTACCTCAACCCAACCGTCACCCCGAAAAAGATGTCATGGGCCCCTTTTCCCACCTAGCCTGCAAAAAAGTGTCACACATGTGGTATCGCCGTACTCAGGAGAAGTTGGGGAATGTTTTTCTCATCCAGCATGGGTATATGTAAAATGACACCCCAAAACACATTGCCCTACTTCTTCTGAATACGGCGGTACGGCGATACCACATGTGTGACACTTCTTTGCAGCCTAGGTGGGTAAGGGGGCCCACATTCCAAAGAGCACCTTTCGGATTTCACAGGCCATTTTTTACAGATTTTGATTTCAAACTACTTTGCACGCATTTGGGCCCCTAAAATACCAGGGCAGTATAACTACCCCACAAATGACCCCATTTTGGAAAGAAGACACCCCAAGGTATTTCATGATGGGCATAGTGAGTTCATGGAAGTTTTTATTTTTTGTCACAAGTTAGTGGAATATGAGACTTTGTAAGGAAAAAAAAAATCATCATTTTCCGCTAACTTGTTACAAAAATTAAAAAGTTCTATGAACTCACTATGTCCATCAGCGAATACCTTAGGGTGTCTACTTTCCGAAATGGGGTCATTTGTGGGGGTTTTCTACTGTCTGGGCATTGTAGAACTTCAGGAAACATGACAGGTGCTCAGAAAGTCAGAGCTGCTTAAAAGCGGAAATTCACATTTTTGTACCATAGTTTGTAAACGCTATAACTTTTACCCAAACATTTTTTTTTAATCAAAGACATGTAGAACAATAAATTTAGCGAAAAATGTATATATGGATGTGTTGTTTTTTTTTTAAAATTTTACAACTGAAAGTGAAAAATTTCATTTTTTTTGCAAAAATTTCGTTAAATTTCGATTAATAACTAAAAAAGTAAAAATGTCAGCAGCAATGAAATACCACCAAATGAAAGCTCTATAAGGCCTCATGCACACGACAGTATTTTTTCATGGTCCGCAAAAACGGGGTCCGTGATCCGTGACCGGTTTTTCGTCCGTGGGTCTTCCTTGATTTTTGGAGGATCCACGGACCTGAAAAAAAAGTTGTTTTGGTGTCCGCCTGGCCGTGCGGAGCCAAACGGATCCGTCCTGAATTACAATGCCAGTCAATGGGGACGGATCCGTTTGACGTTGACACAATATGGTGCCATTTCAAACGGATCCGTCCCCCATTGATTTTCAATGTAAAGGCTGGAGTCCCTTTTATACCATCGGATCGGAGTTTTCTCCAATCCAATGGTATATTTTAACTTGAAGCGTCCCCATCACCATGGGAACGCCTCTATGTTAGAATATACTGTCTGATATGAGTTAGATCGTGAAAACTCATTTCCGACAGTATATTCTAACACAGAGGCGTTCCCATGGTGATGGGGACGCTTCTAGCTAGAATATACTACAAACTGTGTACATGACTGCCCCCTGCTGCCTGGCAGCACCCGATCTCTTACAGGGGGCCGTGATCAGCACAATTAACCCCTCAGGTGCCGCACCTGAAGGGGTTAATTGTACTATCATATCCCCCTGTAAGAGATCAGGGCTGCCAGGCAGCAGGGGGCAGACCCCCCCCCCCCCCTCCCCAGTTTGAATATCATTGGTGGCCAGTGCGGCCCCCCCTCCCTCCCTCTATTGTAATAATAGGTTGGTGGCACAGTGTGTGGCCCCCCGCCCCCCCTCCTCCCTCTATTGTAACAATTCGTTGGTGGCACAGTGTGTGCCCCCCCTCCCTTCCTCCCTCTATTGTAATAATTTGTTGGTGGCACAGTGTGCGCCCCCCCCGGCCCCCCCCACCCATTCCTCCCTCTATTGTAATAATTCGTTTATGGCACAGTGTGCGCCCCCCCCGGCCCCCCCTCCTCCCTCTATTGTAATAATTCGTTGGTGGCACAGTGTGCGCCCCCCCTTCCTCCCTCTATTGTAATAATTCGTTGGTGGCACAGTGTGCCCCCCCCCTCCTCCTTCCTCCCTCTATTGTAATAATTTGTTGGTGGCACAGTGTGCGCGAATTATTACAATAGAGGGGGGGGCAGGGGGGGTGCACACTGTGCCACCAACGAATTATTACAATGGAGGGAGGAAGGGGGGGGGCGCACACTGTGCCACCAATGAATTATTACAATAGAGGGAGGAAGGGGGGGCGCACACTGTGCCACTAACGAATTATTACAATAGAGGGAGGGAGGGGGGGGGGAACGCACTGGCCACCAATGATATTCAAACTGGGGAGGGGGGGTCTGCCCTGATCTCTTACAGGGGGATATGATAGTACAATTAACCCCTTCAGGTGCCGCACCTGAAGGTGTTAATTGTGCTGATCACGGCCCCCTGTAAGAGATCGGGTGCTGCCAGGCAGCAGGGGGCAGTCTTGTACACAGTTTGTAGTGTATTCTAAGGGCCGCTTCACACGAGCGGATGCCGTGCGTGGCATCCGCTCCGTGAAAGAGTGCCAAGACCCGCTGCAGACTGCAGAGGCACGGAGCAGTAACATGACTGTTAATGCTCCGTGCCTCTCTGTGACCTCTTTACTACGAAATCACAGTTGTCACTGTGATTTCGAAGTAAAGAGATCACAGAGAGGCACGGAGCATTAACAGTCATGTTACTGCTCCGTGCCTCTGCAGTCTGCAGCGGGTCTTGGCACTCTTTCACGGAGCGGATGCCACGCACGGCATCCGCTCGTGTGAAGCGGCCCTAACTAGAAGCGTCCCCATCACTATGGTAACGCCTCTGTGTTAGAATATACTGTCAGATATGAGTTTTCACGAAGTGAAAACTTAGATCTGAAAAAGCTTTTATGCAGACGGATCTTCGGATCCATCTGTATGAAAGTAACCCATTGACTTGAATGGGTCCGTGAACCGTTGTCCGTCAAAAAAATAGGACAGGTCTCGGCTGCAAAACGGAGCATTGTCCGATTTTTCCACGGACCCATTGAAAGTCAATAGGTCCGCGAAAAAAAAGGGAAAACGGCACAACGGTCACGGATGCACACAACGGTCGTGTGCATGAGGCCTTAGTGAGAAGAAAAGGATGACCGAGCAATAAACAGTGAAAGTAGTGTAGTGCAGAATTGTAAAAAGTGGTCTGGTCATTAAGGGTGTTTAAGCTAGGGGGGCTGAGGTGGTTAATACAAATACCAGCAGTGCCAGGTATGATGACATCACAAAGCACATGACTTCACAATTGGTGTAGAATGTCCAAAGTTTTAAAGCAGAATCACTTTAGCTCAACCGCTTGAAGAGGACAAGTCCAGAGGAGCAGGACCTGTATTTTATATTAGACTAGCAGAAGGACCCGGCTTCGCTAGGGTATATTTCATCTATTTAATTGAATATTTCCGTGTGTCATAAAAGGATATCAACAGTTTCCCCATAACAAAGACCTCCACAGTGCCCGCCCCTTTGATAGTGATCTCCACAGTGCCCGCCCCTTTGATAGTGATCTCCACAGTGCCCGCCCCTTTGATAGTGATCTCCACAGTGCCCGCCCCTTTGATAGTGATCTCCACAGTGCCCGCCCCTTTGATAGTGATCTCCACAGTGCCCGCCCCTTTGATAGTGATCTCCACAGTGCCCGCCCCTTTGATAGTGATCTCCACAGTGCCCGCCCCTTTGATAGTGATCTCCACAGTGCCCGCCCCTTTGATAGTGATCTCCACAGTGCCCGCCCCTTTGATAGTGATCTCCACAGTGCCCGCCCCTTTGATAGTGATCTCCACAGTGCCCGCCCCTTTGATAGTGATCTCCACAGTGCCCGCCCCTTTGATAGTGATCTCCACAGTGCCCGCCCCTTTGATAGTGATCTCCACAGTGCCCGCCCCTTTGATAGTGATCTCCACAGTGCCCGCCCCTTTGATAGTGATCTCCACAGTGCCCGCCCCTTTGATAGTGATCTCCACAGTGCCCGCCCCTTTGATAGTGATCTCCACAGTGCCCGCCCCTTTGATAGTGATCTCCACAGTGCCCGCCCCTTTGATAGTGATCTCCACAGTGCCCGCCCCTTTGATAGTGATCTCCACAGTGCCCGCCCCTTTGATAGTGATCTCCACAGTGCCCGCCCCTTTGATAGTGATCTCCACAGTGCCTGCCCCTTTAATATTGACCTCCACAGTGACCGCCCCTTTAGCATTGACCACCACTTTAACAGTGACCTTTATATTGGCCGCCCCTTTAGCAGCGAACTTCACAGTGCCCTCCCCTTTAACAGAGACATCCACAGTGCTCGCCCCTTAAAAGTGACCTCCACAGTGCCCGCCCTTTTAACTGCGACTTTCACAGTGACCGCCCCTTTAACTGCGACTTTCACAGTGACCGCCCCTTTAACTGTGACTTTCACAGTGACCGCCCCTTTAACTGTGACTTTCACAGTGACCGCCCCTTTAACTGTGACTTTCACAGTGACCGCCCCTTTAACTGTGACTTTCACAGTTGACCGCCCCTTTAACTGTGACTTTCACAGTTGACCGCCCCTTTAACTGTGACTTTCACAGTTGACCGCCCCTTTAACTGTGACTTTCACAGTTGACCGCCCCTTTAACTGTGACTTTCACAGTTGACCGCCCCTTTAACTGTGACTTTCACAGTTGACCGCCCCTTTAACTGTGACTTTCAGTTGACCGCCCCTTTAACTGTGACTTTCACAGTTGACCGCCCCTTTAACTGTGACTTTCACAGTTGACCGCCCCTTTAACTGTGACTTTCACAGTTGACCGCCCCTTTAACTGTGACTTTCACAGTTGACCGCCCCTTTAACTGTGACTTTCACAGTTGACCGCCCCTTTAACTGTGACTTTCACAGTTGACCGCCCCTTTAACTGTGACTTTCACAGTTGACCGCCCCTTTAACTGTGACTTTCACAGTTGACCGCCCCTTTAACTGTGACTTTCACAGTTGACCGCCCCTTTAACTGTGACTTTCACAGTTGACCGCCCCTTTAACTGTGACTTTCACAGTTGACCGCCCCTTTAACTGTGACTTTCACAGTTGACCGCCCCTTTAACTGTGACTTTCACAGTTGACCGCCCCTTTAACTGTGACTTTCACAGTTGACCGCCCCTTTAACTGTGACTTTCACAGTTGACCGCCCCTTTAATAACAGTGACCTCCACTGTACCCGCCCCTTTAAGCAGTAAAGAAAAATTGCTGGGTTGTTATGGAAACCTGGAGTAAAACTGTGTTTATGGCAGTTGGGATTTGAAGAGAAAGACTTGCAGGCTTGTATTGGCTAATGTGGGTCATTTTTGGGGAATATCTCTGTAACGGTACGTCCTAGAGAGCCGAGACCTGGTCTAAAACCTTCCCGGACACCTGATGTACCTGTGTGCCAAATTTGGTGAAGATTGGGTCGTCGTCTGGTCGCGCATAAAGAACATCTAGACAGACAGAAATTCATTTTTATATATATATATTAGATTGTAAGCTGTTAGGAGCAGAGCTTGTATTGCATATTAGATTGTAAGCTCTAAGATCAGGGCATGTATTGTATCTTAGATTGTAAGCTCTTAGGAGCAGGTTGTCTCTTTCCTTCCAGGGTCAGCTCTCCGGAGCTTTATATTACATACATATATACAGCAATATGCAGCAGGACAGATCTAATCCAGGGAATTATCCGATCGCCACATCTGGGGTCAGGAAGGAATTTTTTCCCCCCTGAGGTAGAAATCTCCGGGGGGTTTGTTCGCCTTCCTCTGGATCTTTGGATCCGGTGGCTCTCATCTCAGGACAGTGGTGGACTGGTCTGAATGACCGCAGCAAGTCCTGTGGTCTCCCCCGGTCCTGACCTGAGAGTCACTGTTATCCCTGTTTAATTAAAGGGCCAGTAATATTTTATTGCAATGTTGCTTATTGCTATTCTAATAAAATAAAAAATAAAAATAAATGATATGTTGTGATGTTTGTTTTTGTCTGGATCCTTTATATAGTGACCATAAAGAGAGTGATTATTGCTGCTTAATATTCTAAAACTACACTATAGGGGGTTCCATTATAATAAAGTATATGATCTCCTAAACTTCTGGTGGTAGCTGCTGCAGGACTAAACACTATAGGGCACTCCATTATAAAAAAAAAAAGTTTATCATCCACTATCCATATGGTTGCAGCTGCTGCAGAAACATGAACTATAGGGGACTCTGTTATCAAGTGTATCAGCGCCAAAAGATATGGCGGCAGCTGCTACAGGACCAGGACTCCAATCCAAGAACGAGTATCATCTCTTAAATACATGGTGGCAGAAGCTGCAGGGCCAAGTACTATAGGGGGCTCCATTATAATAAAGTGTATGATCTCTTAAAACCCTTGGTGGCAGCAGCTACAGGACCATGAACTACAGTATAGCGGACTCTATTTCAAGAAAGAGTATGATCTCCTAAACATATGATGGCAGACTCCATTACAATAAAGTGTCATCCTCTAAACACTGGGTTGCAGCTGCTGCAGGACCAGGTACTATAGGGGACTCCATTATAATAAAGTAAATCATCTCCAAACACATGGCGGCAGCTGCACCAAGACCAGGTACTGTAGGGGACTCTATTATAATAAAGTGCATCATCCCCTATACATATGGTGGCAGCTGCTGCAGGCCAAATACTATAGGAGAATCCATTATAATAGGGTGCATCTTCTCCCAAACACATGGCAGCAGCTTCTGCAGGACCAGGAATGATAGGGGACTCCATTATAATAAAGGGGACTCCATTATAATAAAGTGAATTAAAAAGAAATTGCACTGCGTTGAAACTACTGCTATTAGCACTACTTCTTCTATTTTGCACTTAGTAAAGAGAGACTTTTATACTTCTACTTCTGGCCTGATTCCTTATACCACTTTTTCACTGCACCGATCACCAGGGAACAATACTGTGAGGAAGTACACAGTGACCTATCATCTCATCAGGGCTACTACCACTGCCATTCTCTGTATTGGCTCCTCAGTGGCTCTCTGCAGATTTTATACACATCTGCATCAAGCAGGAGCGTTGGTGTTAAATTCTTTAATCATCTCTTTGATATAGTGCAGCAGCTTACAATAAGTGGCATTTATGACCTCTGGATGAAGGTCATGGGTGACACGGCTGGTCTGAAAATTCTCGGAGCTAGGGTCTTAAACAGTTCAACATTTTTATATATGCAATACAGCCATGTTTTAACTTACCATTGGCCGTGCTGTTTGAGGGTGGGGTTTTCATGTCTTGGTGTTGCTCATTTTCTCTTATATCCTTGTCATCCTTGGCTCCTGGGCTGAGAACGTAGCCCTGGTACCTGCAAAACGAAGAATGAATCTTCTTTCGAATCGAATCCATCAGCATGCAGAGGCAGAAAGATTGGACTAACTGCCAGCCCTCCTCACCCAGCCTGCCATTTTCAATGATCATCCTGAGGTGGGTTCCCCCATCCTGGCCTCTAGGTCCCTCTACTCCAAACAGCAGCGACCAGTGGGTCCCCCTCGTAGACTAAGCCTGAACCCACCCCATTTCCCCAGGAAAAAAAGAGTCTACACATGCCTCCTGCGACACTTTACTGGCCCAGCCCAGGTATGCTTAGTAGACCAGGTGTTCAGCTAACTTACAGTAGGAAACATACTATCCTTACTGCTGTCATGTCTAAGCTAAGCCCATGTTCTCTCTTCCTGCACTCAGGAGCTGAGAAGCTCAAGGAAGTGCTAAATATACTGAGATGCTAAGTCAGCGCTGGCAGCAATTTCCATAGGCAGGAACACAGGCAAAGAGGGCACATATAGGGAGCCAGAAGGTGGGCTATTGAGGTAGATTGGAAGCTGCCTCTTTATGTTCCATATAGTTGTCTTCAGTGCTCAGTAGAATGCTGAAGACAGACTCTCCTTACCATTGCTCAGATTAGAAAGAGATTCCTTATGTAGTGCCCTGGAACGAGAGTACTTTGAATATTTGTGGACGTTTGCCTTTATTGCTACTGTGCAAAGCCATCAACTCCCAACTTTATTGAACTTTGAAGGGTTAACTTGCAGTGTGATTTATGCTGTTGTGTGCACTCATACTGTTTCATATTGTTGAACTGCATTTTATGTGTTTATTCTAATCTTGTTCATTTGCACTACACTATACTATATTACACTATATATTAATACTATATAAGACACTATAGCTGCACTGCACTGAGGAAAGGGTTAATGCACAGTCAGCTAATACGGAGAGACGTTATTACTTTCTACCTATGCAAAGTTTTGGAGGGTAAAAAACAGACACAACGACCTCCTGACTGTCTGGTTTAGCGCTGAAGACTTGTTTATGGCTGTGAAATTGGTTTATTCCTTCCCATAAAACTAGCACTGGAGTTCTATACAAGTCTATGATAGACCAAAAATTGAATGATTTTCCTAAGTTATGACGTAAAGTCATGATTTTATGAAAGACACGGAGGCGAGTATTGCCCCTCCCATGTTTTATTTATTCCCCTTATTCTTATTTATTTCAAGACACGGAGGCTCCTATTGCTAGTTTAAAGCCGATTTACAATAGAAGTGAAAACATGAGGGTCCGGCCTAAAATAGAAATCCTTAAAAGTAGAGACCCGAGACCAATCCGCCAACTTCATGACATCCTCCAAGCGTGCCCCAGACATAGCCAAAGAAGTGGCGGAAGCCCCCCCGAACGGAGTGCGCAGTAAAAATAGAAGTATCTATACCAGAGAGAGACAAAATCCATTCTACCCATCGAGACACAGTGACTGCAGAAACCGGAGCATATGGTCTATGGAAAGAGATAAACAACTGTGAGGCCGAAGGAGATCGCAAGGACCTAGTCCTGGACTCGTACTCCTTCAGACATGTGACCGGACAGAGTGCCACAGACGAAGCAAACGTAGGATAAGACACAGAAGTGATATTAGTCTTTGTATGTCGCATTCCGGAGTGAACAACCGAGCGCCACGGTCCAACGCTCTGACGTCCGAAACCCTCTTGCAGGAAATAAGGCAAAAGAGAGCAACCAACTTGGCAGACAACTGGCGAAGTGACAGTTCCTCATTGGCCTGCCAAGCTTAAAGGAACGACAAAACAATGGAGACGTCCCAAGAGCTAGTAAAATGAGGTCTAAGGGGCAGAGTGAGACGAGACCCCTTAAGCAACCTACACACAGAGGGTGACGTCCAGCAGGGAAACCCTCAAAACCCCTATGTCCGGAGGAAATAGCCGATCTAAACACATTGATAGTGCGGTAGGCTTTACCTTCCTCATAGAGAGAAGAGAGGAATTGAACCACATCGTTCACAGCTGCCGTAGTGGGATCCAGGTTCCGAAGGAGGCACCAACCAGACCAAGACTGCCAAGCTGCCCGATAGGCTCTTCTGGTTCCCGGGGCCCACGCGCTCCCCAACAGGAAGCTAGCTGTTTCCGAAAGTCCTTCTGTCTGCCAGGACACCCCGACACTCTGCAGGCTAGTAGACGCAGCGAACCCTCCAGCACCAGCGGATGTGGCTGATTCAGTGGATCCAGCAGGAGAGATGGACGGATAGGAAGCAACAGGAGCACATCCACCAGTAACTCCAACAGCTGTGGGAACCACGACTGAGTGCTCCAGAATGGAAGAACCAGGACCAGCTCCGAGGCTTGGAGACGTATCTTGACTAAAGTCCGTGGAATAAGAGAGAACGGCGGGAAAGCATACATCACGTCTTCTGACCATTGTTGAAGAAAATAATCCACCGCCTCCGCCGCCGGGTCCGGTCTCCAACTGAAATACCTGGGAAGTTGGGCGTTCCAGCGAGATGCGAAAAGGTCGATCGAAAACGGGCCCCAACAGGACGCAATGGTGGAGAAGATTTCCACATCTAACCTCCAGTCGCTGGTATCCGAAATGTAGCATGAATTCCAGTCGGCCAACGTGTTGTGTAGACCAGGCAGGTATTCCGCCACCACCAAAATGTCGTTGGTCAGGCAATAATCCCAGAAGTCCTTCGCCAAGTGCGTCAACATAGTGGAACGGGTACCTCCCATGGAGTTGATGTAACGAACAGCAGAGACATTGTCCAACCGAAGACGAATACATGCTATGACTCTCCCACTGGTGAAGCTGCGAATCGCAAAGGAACCTGCTAGTAACTCCAGAGCGTTGATGTGTAAATGGGACTCTCCACAGGAGGCCCCTGGTCTGCAGGAAACACCCTCGCAGTGGGCGCCCCAGCCGTGGAGGCTGGCATCCGACTCCACAACGATATCCAGACAAGGCCCAAACAGGGCTCTGCCGTTCCAGGCGGAGAGGTTGCCAATCCACCATTCCAACTCGTCCCTCGTTTCCGAGTCCAAAGAGATCAGATCCGCATAGGTTGCACCGGCTTGCAGGTGATCGATCTTGAGGCGCTGCAGGGCTCGATAATGCAGTGGCGCCAGGAATATCGCCTGAATGGAAGATGAAAGAAGACCTATCACCCGGGCCAGATGTCGAAGCGAAATCTATGATAAGGTCAGGGTGCGTCGCAACTCCTTGCGGATCGACTGCACTTTCGCTGGAGGAAGGCTGAGGGTCAAGGAGACAGAGTCCACCATGAACCCGAGGAACTCCATGGTCTGAGAAGGAGTAAGACAGGATTTCTCTCGGTTGACTATGAAGCCCAGGGCGGATATGAGCTGAACCGACATCTGAATGTGTGATTGGAGAGAAACACTGTCCTTGGCGATGATCAGAATGTCGTCCAGATAAATTATAAGTCTCACCCCCCGATAACGGAGCCAAGCCACTACCGGACGCATTAGTTTGGTAAAACACCAGGGGGCGGAAGAGAGTCCGAAAGGAAGGCACGTGAAGCGCCAAACAGCCCCTTGCCATTGAAATTGAAGGAGATCCCTGGAAGAGGGTGCTATTGGGACCGTCAAGTACGCATCCTTGAGGTCTAACTTGGCCATCCAGTCGCCCGGAAGAAGCATGTCCCTCAGCAAGTGGATGCCCTCCATCTTGAAATTACGATACCTGACTAGGGTATTGAGGGCCTTGAGGTTGATGACGGGACGAAGTTGGCCTCCTTTTTTCTCCACCAAGAAAATGTTGCTGATCACGCCGTCGTGATCGAGAGGGGCTGGCTCTATAGCCCCTTTGTGAAACAAAGCCTGTAATTTTGCGTCTACTAGACGCTGTGATTCCTGGGACCTGACTGCGGGATGAAGCGGAGACGCGACCCGCGGAAGTCCCACCAGCTCTGTCTGAAAACCCTGAATCGTGGACAACACCCAGGGGTCGTTGGTAATAGACGCCCAAACATGAGTAAAATGTTGGAGTCTGCCCCCGACATAATTGTCCGAAAAAAGGTGATGGGGAAGGAAACTTACCGAAGGGTCGTCTGAGGTTTGGATTTCCTCTGTATGGTCTCCCCCGTCCTGCAGAGCCACGGGATGGGAAAAAGGACGGTTGGTGTCTTTGATCTTGAGCCGGTGAACGGTAAGATGAGAAGGAGCCTCGACCCGTACCTCGGGTCTGAAATGAGGAGCGGCCGGACAGACGGCCCCTAGCACTGCCGGCCCTGGTGGAAACCCTACCGCTGAATACCCTGTGCATAGAAGCCTGAGATTTATCTAGGGCGGTAAAGGTCCCCACAAATTTTCCAAGTTCCTTGATGAAAGGATCACCAAAGAGGAAGCCTTGGGCATCTTTCCCTGACTCTGACAGAGCCATATTGGTCAGCTTAGGCTCTATCTTCATTAAAATGGCCTTGCGGCGTTCAATAGCTAGGGAAGTGTTTGCATTTCCTGCCATGCAAAATGGCTCTTTGGGCCCAACCACGGAGCTCTTCCGGGTCGACCTGCTGACCTTCTGCTTTGGCAGATTCTGCCATATCAAAATTTTTTGCAAGGGGCCCCATAATGTCCAGTAACTTGTCCTGGCAAGCTTTGCGAGCAGAGTCTAGGCCTCTCCGGGGACTAAACCCCGATTTGGACAAAAATTGGACCATCTTTGGGTCCACGACCGGCGTCTCGCACACCTTATTAGGTATAGCCGGACGAGGGCATTCTGCCCGGAGCTTGTTCCGTGCCTCCTTACTAAGGGGACTTGGACTCCAAATTACTTGTCACATGAGGGGCCGGTAGCCATTCTGCGGACCTAGGGTGATGAAGGGAGTCCGAGTCAAATAATGGGTCACCCGATGGGTCCATAAGGGAAGCGGACTGGCCGAGGTTAGTTGCCGGTTCTACCTCAGATGGTCGTAGGGACACTGGCGTAAAAGACACAGATGGTCCCTGGGTAGGTGACATATCAATGTCTAAATCCTCGGAATAGTGATGTGATTCAAGAAATGCCTCCTCCTCGGACTCGGGTTGGGACCGGGCCGACTTCCAATGCCGTGCTCTTTCTGCCTGGCGCGGACAGGCTCGTTTGCGCGGCCTAAGCGAGCTGTCATTGGATGGGACTAAGCCATCATTCACATCACTTCTGGAGGCAATTGGGGCTGGTACAGGTACTGGGTTAGAGGCCAAACTCGCTGATGGATTGGCAATCAGAACCTGGAATATGGAGTGTGTCAACACTGAAGACATGGATCCCATGGCTGAGATAATGGCATCAGATATAGACTTTTGCAGAGCCAGGGCCTGTGCATCAGAAGATAAGGGAACTAATCCTCCCAATACTGGCATAATCCCCAAATTTGGTATAGGGGAGGGGTTCTCCCCTTGACAAGGGGTCCCCTGAGCCAAAGGTGGTGCCTTCTGGGACGACATGAGGGGTATTAGAAGCCCTACTTTCATGAGGTAATAACCTACAGCAGTATAATGAGCTATGCTCTCTGTGCAAAGCACTGTTACGACTAAGGGTCCAGTACCCGAAACGCGTCAACATTTTGTATTCCGTGTACCAAGTGGCTGTGTCTGCTGTTTGTATGATTAATAAAAGAAGAAGTTTTTAAGAGGATTTCCATTGTTTCCAAGACCTTTCCTTCTAAATTACTTGCACACTGACAATAATACTAAGAGAGGTAATAGACGATGTGCCAAACTAAACTATATTAAACCTAAACTAAGCAGGGTTAGTCACCCTGCTTCACCTGAGGAGGAAGAATGCCGACAGTGAGAACACTGTAGAGGCCGCCCACTGAATGAGAGCAGCGGTGCGGCACTCCTAAGATGGCGCCCGAAATCCTGCGAGATTACGGGCGCCGGTGGGAACAAGCAGAAACCAAAGGCAAGATGGCTCCCGAGATCCCGCGAATAACCGCGAGATCTCGGGCGCGACGGAGAAGCGGTGAAGAGAGGTAAGAAAAGCTGATAAGCACAAAAATCGGGAAAACTGTCGCAAGCGGTAAGCAGGGAAGACAAACCGCAATGAGAAGCTAAAAGAGGAAAGGAGAGAAAACCAGATCCCCAAAACCACAAACTACATATTCATATAAATAAAACATCAGCAGGAAACTAAAGGCAAATAACACCGCTGGGGAATAAACGGGATTAAATATATATAACAGATAAACCACAAATGTAAAATTAACCCCACCAGCACCTGCAGGCAGGGGAGTGAGGCACTTAACTGAGTGGCAGCAGCAAAGAAAGAGGACGAAGGACTTGAGAGGACTTCCCTTTATACTGTGGCTAGGAGGAGGGGCTATTTGTCCATTGGATGATTATGTTATTGAATTCTTTGCTGCTGTGGTTTCAGTAAAGAAAGGGTTAAGCAATAGGAGCCTCTGTGTCTTTCATAAAATTGTAACACTGTTTCTGTTTAGGCTGTGATTCTCCACTCCACCCCTCCCACTAGAATGTTCAAGTTACGCTAGATACTATATGTAAGGAGAGCAGTCATAGCCCCTAAATTAATGGAGATAGGGTCCAGTGCTTAGTAGGAGTGACTCTTCCAGACTGTATGAGTTACCAGAAGAAGACACCGAGATGGGGATAGTCTGCCACAGATCCTGGGTCACCAGCCCTGCGAACAGAGAGCCAGCCAGATGACTAAGCCACAGAACCTGGACCACCAACCTTTGGCCAGGGAGCCAGCCTTCTGAAAGAGAGAGGGACAGCTAGCTGAGGCCTTTCCCCAGCGCAATACTTTTTTTGCCAGGAAAGAGACTGGAGAAGCCAGCTTAGTGCCTTGGCTGTATTGTTTTGCACTTGCACTCCTCAAATAAAGAAGCACACTGGTTTACTGCAATGCCTGAGTAAACTTATTTCCCATTGGGGTGCACCACGCCTCACCATCCTTTCCAGAGAGCAGCAACACATGGTAACACTTCCATGGTGTCAGCAAAATTGTTACAATTTGAGTCCAGTAAAAGGTGGTGTAGAAAGTGGAGTAATATTTTGGGACAGAAGTCTTAAAGATGTACCAAATTTTTCAAACATTGATTTTATAAATTTACTTAAAATAAGGCAACTCCATAATCGGAATTAACTCCTATTATAGACATTTGACACTCCATATACTGTGGAAATTGCAATCATGGCATCTCAGAGGTCAGTTACTAGGAGCCTACTCATTCTGGTGACCAAACACTAGGGGTTAACAGGAACATAGCAATTTTGCCACAGACTGCAATAGTAAACTATTATATTTTGTAATCCTTTAGAGCAGGCATGCTCAACCTGCAGTCCTCCAGCTGTTGTAAAACTACAACTACCATAATTCCCAGACAGCCTACAGCTATCAGCCTACAGAAGGGCACGGTGGGAGTAGTAGTTTTACAACAACTGGAGGGCCGCAGGTTGAGCTGCCTGCTTTAGAGGATTAATCTAAAAAAATTAAAATAATAGAATGCTGTCTGCCGATGTTCCCCTGGTCCGGGCTCTGTGTTCAGCGGTGATATGCTGCTGATGTTCCCACTCACTGCTGCAGTCCTGGGCCCTTATTATTTTATGTTTTTGTGTCTATTTTCTGAACACCATATTTTTTTATTTTTCGTGCAGGGGCTCATTTTTATTGGTACCATTTTTGGGTACATATGATTTTTGATAATTCATTATTATACTTTATGGGGCAAGGTGTTTTTACTTTTTATTGTGGTCATCTGATGGGTTAGGTCATGTGATATTTTTATAGAGTTGGTTGTTACAGACGAAGCGATACCTAATATGTCAACTTTTTTTTTTTATTTCACTTTAACACAATATTAGCATTTTTGAAACAAAAATAATCATATTTTAGTGTCTCCATAGTCTGAGAGTCATATTTATTTTTTATTTTTTGGGCGATTGTCTTAGGTAGGATCTCATTTTTTGAGGGATGAGGTGATGGTTTGATTTGTACTATTTTGTGGGGCATATGCCGTTTTGATGGCTTGGTGTTGCAATTTTTGTGATGCAAGATAACAAAAAATAGCTTTTTTTGGCACCGTTTTTTTTTTTTTTTTTTTACGGTGTTCACCTGAGGGGTTAGGTCGTGTGATATTTTTATAGAGCTGGTTGTTACGGACACGGAGATACCTAATATCTCAACTTTTTAAAAATGTATTTCACTTTAACACAAATATAACTTTTTTTAAACAAAAAAAATGATGTTTTAGTGTCTCTATATTCTGAGAGCTGTAGTTTTTTTTAATTTTTTGGGCTCATTTTTTTAGGTATGAGGTGACGGTTTTATTGTTACCATTTGGGGGGGCATACGCCTTTTTGATCGCTGGGTGTTGCCCTTTTTTAATGTAAGATGACCAAAAAAATTTTTTTTTTTTACGGTGTTTATCGGACAGGGTGGATCATGTGATATATTTATAGAGCCGGTTGTTAAAGACATAGATACCTAATATGTGTTTTTTTTATTTATTTTTTCAATTTTTTATTGTAAAATCAGGGGAAAGGGGCTTTTTTTTCTTTTTTTTACTTGAAACTTCATTTTTTGTTTTATTAAAACATTTTTTTAACTTTTTTTTTCAAACTTTATTTCTGTCCCACTGTGGGACTTCAACTTTTGGCTGTCTGATCCCCTCTGCAATGCATTACAATACATATGTATTTTAATGCATTGCCTGTTAGTGTATTACACTGAGTAATACACTAACAGGTTGCCTAGGAGACCCAGCCTGAGGCTGAATCTCCTCAGTTCCCGTAGATGGCAGGTCCTGATGCCTTGCAAGGCAATGGACAGCCTCTGCACGGCATCGGGCTGCCTTCTCACCCATCGGGTCCCCGCCACAGCAGCGCGGGGACCAGAGGGGCACCCTCACACGCCGAAAAAACTAATCTTGCTGCTGCTAGGAGGACCCGTACCAGTGATTTATTCTGATTTGTGAGTGTATCCGGAAGTAATGTTAGTAAAGCAATTTTCGGCCAGTGGGTAGCTGAGTGTCCGTAATTTTGAAGATAGCCTGAATGTTCTTGAAAATTTCTCTCCAAAAGGTGCTAAGTAGGGGGTACGACCACCAGATGTGTAAGAAGGTACCTCTGTCATTCTGGCAGCTGAAGTGGAGCCATACATCATGCTTAATTTATCTGGTGTCAAATACCACCTAGTCAGCACTTTGTAAGCATTTTCTTGAATGATAATGCATCTGGAAGTGAGTTTAGGTGACATTAAGATATTGTGTAAGTCTCTGTCCGAGAATTTGACATCCAGGTCTCTCTCCCACTCTCGTATAAAGGTTCTGGCTTAAGATAGAGATTAGTTTGGTTGGATGTTGAGTCTGGGACAGAAGCTTCTCAAACCAAGTGAGTGAAGGTGTCTTAATGGAAGATCGAATGTAAGTGTATTGCACGGCATTTAGCTCCGTTAATTCTAAGATTGTTCCGTCTTGGTCCAGAAACTTTGATATTACAGCCTTAGAACTGCGGATTTGAGGTGGTAGGGAGGTGTAACCACTCTTAGAGGAAAGTAGACAATCACTTAAAGTCAGTAAAGGGGAGGGGAATCTGGAGCACAACTCTCTGGTTTCTGAGTTTTCCCAAACCTTAAGTGTTGCTGTAACCAAAGTATTTCCTTCTGGGAGTGGTGGGGTATCTGCCGGGTTGGAGAAAATCAAAGCTCTTAACGGGTGGGCTCCTTCAGTAAAATCCAGTGTTTGTGGGTTGGTCTTCTTATCCAGTCTATCACTCTACTAAGGTGGATAGCTTTGTAGTATCTTAATATAAAGGGCAGACCTATCCCGCCATTATGTCGTGGTGGTAGGAGGATCTTATTGAAAATCCGTTTTTTGTAACCTATAAGAGGAACAGAGTCTGCAAAAGGAGTCAAAGAAGCTGTGGGGATGTTGTATAGGTATGTGATCTTAGGTACCACTAGTGTAGTGAATATGTTTATGCGTCCCAGCTACGAAACAAATGATGGAGACCATGAGCTAAGTATCTCCGGTATGGACCTCAATGAAGAAAGAAAATTGAGACATACAATTTTTAAGTTCTGAGGAGATATGAACTCCTAGAAACTTGAGAGACGTGGTTGTCCATTCAAATGGTAAATTGGATTGCAGAGCTTCTAGTTTCTTGGGTGATAGATTTATTCCCAAGGCTTGAGACTTAGAAACATTAATTTTAGTTGGAGAGATATCCAAAGGAATCAAAGATTTCAATGATGGATGGGAAGGCTTGTGAGGGGTTGGATACTTGTAATAACAGATCATCCGCATAGGCTGCCTGTTTCAGCTCCAAGTCTCCACAAGACAGGCCTTTTATCTCTCTAGATAGTCTGATGAACTGAAGTAAAGGTTTGACCGAAAGTATAAACAAAATTGGGGATAAGGGACATCCCTGTCTTGTTCCCTTGTTTATGTTTACCGCCTGTGAGATTTGGTTATTTACTTTAATATATGCTTTAGGAAGTACATACATAGCAAATATTGCTTCAATGAAGGAAGTTGGGAAGCCCAGTCTGGATAGAGTGCATCGGATGAAAGGCCAAGCCACTCTATCAAAGGCCTTTTCTCCATCTGTTCCCAACATAACCAAAGACTGGTTTCTTCTTTTCACTAAAGCAATGGAGTTTATTATTTTGTAAGTGCCTTCCCTGGCTGGTATAAATCCTGTCTGATCAGGATGGATCAGATCTTTTAAAAGGGGTTTTATTCTTGATGATAGTATTATACCATAGATCTTTAGGTCCAAATTTAGTAGTGGAATAGGTCTATAGTTGGAATATAGGGTTGGATCTTTTTGAGGTTTGTTGGGGGAAAGGGCTCCCTGAAAGTGCTGCATTAAAGGCCTGAAGCATGGGTGTCATAAGGGTGTCTTTAAAGGTATTGTAGTATAACATGTGAAGCCCGTCTGGTCCTGGGGACTTTTCTTTAGCCATTTGTTTCCGAGTTTTAGATAATTCGTCAAAAGTGCTTTGAGCTTGTTCTGTGGTTATAGTAGGGAGGTGTAAATTTTTTAGAAAGGTTTTTAGTTAACTCAAGTTTTTTGGACTTCGCATTCTCGAAGTCTGATGCGTTAATATTATTAAGATTGGAGTAAAAGCTATGAAAGGCTGCTGCTATACTAGGGTCATCTTTCAGGAGCGAACTATCTTCTTTTTGAATAGCGGGTAGCCTAGCTTTGCGTTTGCGTTGTCTCAAAATTGCTAACATGAATTTTGTGGGTTTGTTCCCGTGTGCAAGGAACTTTTGTTTGATAGATAAATACATTTTAGCCGATTGAGCATTCAAAATGTTCTTAAGTTCTAATCTAGCGTCGGATAGTTCACCAAGCGCTGTTTATTCTGGATACGTTTGTGTGCACATTCCAACTTGGAGATCTTGTCTTGTAGTGATGAAATTACCTTGCGCCTCTCTTTGTTTAAGTGGGAAGTCACCGAGATGAACTCCCCACTTATGACCGATTTGTGTGCCTGCCAAATCATGTGGGGAGAGATGTCTGACGAGGTATTGATGGAAAATAATTATTTTAGCTTATTTCCTATTTTTTTCTTTTACATTGGGCCTGTCTAGAATTGTTTCATTCAGACGCCAAACAAACGTCTTGGGGATTGAGTTTGGGATTCTGGAGGTGAGATAGACCGGGGAATGGTCGGAATGGACCAGAGAGCCTATCTCTGTACATAAATGCAATTTGTCGGTCGGAAAAAGAATATAGTCTAGTCTGTGATATGTATTATGAGGGTATGAGAACTGGGAGAAATCCTTTGTATTGGGATGGAGCGAACACCAAACATCTGTGAGGGTGCTTTTATGGATACATTTTATTATAGTGTTCAAAATCTGTTTGGGAATAGCAGACCTACCTGACGAAGCGTCTAAATGCGGGTTGAGGGAGACATTAAAATCGCTATCTACAATCATCAGTCCTTCTCTAAACTCTTCAATCTGTTGCCAGATTTCTGTGAACCATTGTCTGTGTGCTACATTAGGCGCATAAAGATTGACTAATGTGTAAAACTGTGTGTTTATTTTTCCTTTGACGAATAGGAAACGTCCTGAGCTGTCTGCTTTCTGGTCAACTAAGGCAAAATCCATGTTTTTATGGATTCCTATGCTCACCCCTAGACTATTTGAATGATCTGATGAACTATGGAACCATAAGTTGTAACAGGAACGTGAGAGGTTAGGGATCTTATTGTGCTTGAAGTGAGTTTCTTGGGCAAATATCAGATGTACTCTTTCCTTATGAAAATGTTGAAGAATTTGGCCTCTCTTGGCTGGGGACTTGAAGCCTCTTACATTATATGTTACTATTTTGAGATCAGCCATAGTGTGATGTCAGGTGTGTAAAGTAGGTTACGTACAAACCCTGCGCTGAGTAGTTCTGTTGTGGGAGATGATCTGGTGGAGGATTACCACCGCGCTTGCGCTGAGAGGAAACGGAGAAGGATAAAGTGAGAAGGGAAGATCTAAAACACATGGAATGAGAACACAGAAGAACATTAATGAAAACATCAATTAAAACAATCCTCCATATAGGAAGAACCGTAGGGAATTTTGACAACCCTACATAAGACCAATATAGGTCTATATTTCTGACCGAGGCCAGAAGTTGGCCTCCTGTTGAGGTTACAGGTGGCGACTTGGACATTGCGTGTCCAGAAGAGGTGGTGTGTGTTTACAAACATTAACATTATAACAGTATTATTTAAACTGACCACTGAGGAACAAAGGAACTTAATGGTTGGTAAGTGGGCTGAATACATAAGAGGCCCCTGCGTCCTCGGCTAAGACCAGAAAGGGTGTATGGTCCACAGGCAGCCGAATAGGACGCAGGTTGTCCCAAGTCGGCCAGTAAGTAACTATATCAACAAGCACAGCAATAGAGGTCTACCAGACCAAGGGGCATAGTAGTTCATTAATTTGAGGACCTCAGACTACCCTGCTTTTTTCTTGCTTCTTTGTGATTTTCCCAGAAGGACCGTTTCCCAAGGTGTTGACGGGGTGATCTCTAGAGGGATGCAGGCATCATTGGTGGCTGACCAGTCTGGAATGTCCTCTATTTCCAAGGCGGCGAGAATATCTGGAAGGTCTTTCAATGCGCCTCTCTCAGATAGTCAGTCAGAGGTTTGAGAATGCGTCTCTTGTTTAGAGTTGCAGGGGCCAAATCTTGTAATAAGAGGATGGGTGATCCTTCATAGTCTATGGTTTCGAGTTCTCTAGCTTTTTTCATCACCTGTTCTTTCTGTGCAAAGTTGAGGAGTTTTCATACAATATCTCTTGGCGGGTCATTTGGTTTCGATTTAGGGCGCATGGCCCGGTGGGCTCTTACAATAATGACAGGTTCCAGGTAGTCTTCACCCAGTATTATATGACATATTTCAGAGACAGCTTTGGGTATTGCATCAAGGGCTACTGTTTCTGGGACTCCTCTTAGGCGGATGTTGTTTCGTCTGCCTCTGTTGTCTTGGTCTTCAATATAGTCGTATAAATGGTTGATGTGCTGTTGGTACATGGCCAGTTTATTGGTATTTTGTTTTGTGTAATTTGTTAGTCTAGATTGCGTGGATTCAAGAGCTTTTACTCTCTTGCCAATTTGTCTCACTTCACGTTTCATTTCTGACAGTTCCTATAATACTGGGTTAAGTGCTTTTGATAGTGCCTGGGAAATAAATCATCTGGATATAGGAAGGTCAGCAGAGGTATCTGTATGGTCCTCTTCATCACTGTCTTTTTCATTTTGTGTGAGCGTTTGGCGATGTGAAGACCCTTTGGGTGTTGAGGGTGGCACTCCCCCATGTACTTGGGTTTTCTTCATCATGTACCTGTCAAGGTCAGATTGTGAAAGAACGGAACTTCCTGAAGATTTGTGGGTGTCTTGGTTCAGACCTTTATATCTGCCGACTTTCACCATATGTGCTAAGGATCTTGGGTCCCTTTTGAAGCTGAAAACCACCTCTTCTGTAGGTAGTGGGTATTAACACATGTTCAGTTTTGAATTAGTGGTGAAAAACTGTGGAGGGTGCAGTTCTCACATCCACTATGCTTTGGTATTTTACATAGTAGTCGGTTATAATGGTAATAAAATAACGGTCGACAATGCGGCCTGAAAAAATTGGGTCTGTGCCTCTTTGTATTTTCCTGACCAGAAGGCAGACCTTTGTCTATAGAACAAGGTCCAGATTTTTTTTGGCAGAGCCTCGTTGGTTCTGTCAAGGATCTTATGGGGCGAAGTGGAGTATAATCAAGTATGCTATGGGGGGGGGGGGGGGGGGGGAGAGAAAGGCCAGAAGCAAGTCACGAGGGTCAAGTTCAGTAACACCGAAAAGCTTAAAATGCCAGTAAAGTGAGGAAATTTGACCTCCTCTGCCTGGTAACTTTTAGCACGATAGATAGAGCCATTCACTTATCTGTATTGCGCTGCAGACGAGATCCCGCATCTGGATGGCGGACTTCTCACGGGCAGATAAGCCGCTCCCACTGAATACAAAGCTGCTTCCTGCTCTGAAGCTACAGCTAGATCTTTATCCGTGTCTTTCCGGAGAGATCCGTGGGGTCTTCTTAGTATGGGTTAAGCGGCTGTGGAGATATAGAGGGCAGCTATGGGCTGGACGCACCTCCAACTTTAGTCAGCGGCTTCTAGTTGCCAGTAGGCCTTATATGTATAGTCGGGTCATAAAGGCCGGGTGGCCCGATGGACGGCTCAAAATGTAGCTGGAGGTGTTTCCTGCACCTTGGGGCCAGCAAAATGTTGATAGCAGCGTTTTTTAGGCGTAGATGATGGTGGATTGCAAGATCATCTTTCCAGCTTGGCTTCCGGTCACGCCCCCTACTTGCTTTATTTTGAGCTTCATTTTCGCCCAGCCGAGAAGAACATCAAGGCGGCGGATGCTCTGTCTCGGTCATTTGATTTATCCGACTAGCAGGAGGAGCCCCAGTACATCGTAGATCCTGCTCGCATTATCACAGTGGCTCCTGTCCTGGTCAAAGACATTCATGCTATCTACCAAGAGAAGACGTATTCTAGCTTGGGGGGACAACTCCAAACTGGCTGGTCACCCAGGTATCTTCAAGACCTTAGAACTTTTGTCTCTCCACTACTGGTGGCCCACACTGCCTAAGGATGTGCGTGATTACTTGTCTGCCTGCACTCTCTGTGCTCAGAATAAAGTCTCCAGGACCAAACCACCCGGGCTGTTGTTACCTCTTCCTGTTCCTTATGCCCTTTGGCAACACATTGCCTTGGACTTTTTTTTACAGATCTGCCCACTTCTGCTGGATATACAGCTAGCTATCTGGGTGGTTGTGGACCGGTTCTCCAAGATGGCGCACTTCATTTCTTTGGCTGGACCGCCCTGTGCTTTCTGATCGTAGAGTCCAGTTTACCTCTGAGCTCTGGAGACCTCTTTGCCGGCTGCTAGAGATTGAGTTAGACTTCCCTTCTGGATATCATCCCCATACCAACGGGCAAGTAGAGCGGGTCAATCAAATATTAGAGAACTATCTCCGGCATTTTGTTTTGGTCCAACACGACAACTGGGTACAATTGCTACCTTGGGCTGAGTTCTCCTATAATAACCATTCTAGTGAGTCTACTGGATCCTCTCCATTCGTTGTCATTTATTGACAACATCCTTGGACTCCTCCCCTTGTTCCTACATCTTCTGGGGTACCAGCTACAGATTCCTCTTTTAAGGATTTCTTGAAGATTTGGCGTGAGACCAAGGACTGCATGAAAGCAAATGCAGACAAGAGAAGAAGAAAACCGCCTCAGTTCTCTTCATGAGATAAGGTATGGCTCTCCTTTAAAAATATCCCTTAGGTTCCTTGGACCCTTTGAAGTATTAAAGAGGATCTACTTAGTAACATATAAGTTACATCTGCCTCTCTCGCTGCGGATTCCTAATGCCTTCCACGTGTCCTTACTGAAACCAGTAGTTGAAAATCACTTCTCTACTGCTCCTTCTACTCTGTCTCCGGTATCTGGACATTCTGACGATATTTTTTAGGTCAAAGACATCCTGTACATCAAGAAGCGTGACAAGAAGACCTATTCGTGAACTGGAAAGGCTTTGGACCTGAGAAGAGGTTTTGGGTTCCAGAAATGAATATTCATTCTCCGAATTTGGTAAAATGGTTCCTGTCTCGTCTTGGACTCAAGAAGACGGGGCCTAAGCAGGGGGTACTGTAACAGCAGCTGCTGTCCGCTAATTTTTCCCCTGCTTATCGCCGCGGTCAAATTCACTGCTGCAGTCCTGGGCCCTGTCCTTGCAGGCATTGTTTGTTCTGGAATCCCCTCCACAATTTCCTTACAACGCTGGCCACAGCATGTTTGCTGCTTGTTCCCTGTAGCACATACACTGCGTGCAGAATTATTAGGCAAATGAGTATTTTGACCACATCATCCTCTTTATGCATGTTGTCTTACTCCAAGCTGTATAGGCTCGAAAGCCTACTACCAATTAAGCATATTAGGTGATGTGCATCTCTGTAATGAGAAGGGGTGTGGTCTAATGACATCAACACCCTATATCAGGTGTGCATAATTATTAGGCAACTTCCTTTTCTTTGTCAAAATGGGTCAAAAGAAGGACTTGACAGGCTCAGAAAAGTCAAAAATAGTGAGATATCTTGCAGAGGGATGCAGCACTCTTAAAATTGCAAAGCTTCTGAAGCGTGATCATCGAACAATCAAGCGTTTCATTCAAAATAGTCAACAGGGTCGCAAGAAGCGTGTGGAAAAACCAAGGCGCAAAATAACTGCTCATGAACTGAGAAAAGTCAAGCGTGCAGCTGCCAAGATGCCACTTGCCACCAGTTTGGCCATATTTCAGAGCTGCAACATCACTGGAGTGCCCAAAAGCACAAGGTGTGCAATACTCAGAGACATAGCCAAGGTAAGAAAGGCTGAAAGACGACCACCACTGAACAAGACACACAAGCTGAAACGTCAAGACTGGGCCAAGAAATATCTCAAGACTGATTTTTCTAAGGTTTTATGGACTGATGAAATGAGAGTGAGTCTTGATGGGCCCGTGGCTGGATTGGTAAAGGGCCGAGAGCTCCAGTCCGACTCAGACGCCAGCAAGGTGGAGGTGGAGTACTGGTTTTGGCTGGTATAATCAAAGATGAGCTTGTGGGGCCTTTTCGGGTTGAGGATGGAGTCAAGCTCAACTCCCAGTCCTACTGCCAGTTTCTGGAAGACACCTTCTTCAAGCAGTGGTACAGGAAGAAGTCTGCATCCTTCAAGAAAAACATGATTTTCATGCAGGACAATGCTCCATCACACGCATCCAAGTACTCCACAGCGTGGCTGGCAAGAAAGAGTATAAAAGAAGAAAATCTAATGACATGGCCTCCTTGTTCACCTGATCTGAACCCCATTGAGAACCTGTGGTCCATCATCAAATGTGAGATTTACAAGGAGGGAAAACAGTACACCTCTCTGAACAGTGTCTGGGAGGCTGTGGTTGCTGCTGCACGCAATGTTGATGGTGAACAGATCAAAACACTGACAGAATCCATGGATGGCAGGCTTTTGAGTGTCCTTGCAAAGAAAGGTGGCTATATTGGTCACTGATTTGTTTTTGTTTTGTTTTTGAATGTCAGAGATGTATATTTGTGAATGTTGAGATGTTATATTGGTTTCACTGGTAAAAATAAATAATTGAAATGGGTATATATTTGTTTTTTGTTAAGTTGCCTAATAATTATGCACAGTAATAGTCACCTGCACACACAGATATCCCCCTAAAATAGCTAAAACTAAAAACAAACTAAAAACTACTTCCAAAAATATTCAGCTTTGATATTAATGAGTTTTTTGGGTTCATTGAGAACATGGTTGTTGTTCAATAATAAAATTAATCCTCAAAAATACAACTTGCCTAATAATTCTGCACTCCCTGTATATAAGTGGCTCAGCCCCCTTCCTAGGTGCCCGAGAGTCAATGTCCTTGTGTCCTGCAAAGATTGCTGATATCACTGCTTGTGTTCCTGTTTCCTGTTTACCTGACCCATGCTTGTGTTCCTGGACTCTGCTACCTTCTTGATCCCTGCCTGATTGCCTTGACTCTCCTGTTGTTGACCCCGGTGTTGCTCTTAGAATCACTGCACATTTCACTTATTTGAGCAGACTCAAGTATGAACTCAGCCTTACAGGTCGATGTTAGTGCCAAGAAGCGCACTCCTTTCACACCGTCGTCAGCTGATTCCACATAGATGTCTACAGAACCTGGTCTATTAAACGCTTATACAAATAGAGCCCCCCCCCCCCCCCCCCAACAGATTGGAGAGGGTGTCAGCAGTAAGTTTGTGTTGACGTCACAGATTATTTTGCCCTTCCTCTGATCCATCAGAACAATAACCCCCAAAAAACGGCTTCTGTCCGTTGAGCATCCAACTTCACTCGGTCAGCATTTGGTCAGTAATCCAGAAGTATTGCTAATGCCCAAAAAAACAGGAGTGGCTCCAAAACAGAGATGACACGTGAATGGAATATTTGCATGTCTTCTGTGTGTTGGCTGCCAAATCACAAGCCAATTCTGATGGGACCATACCAGCCTTACAGCTGCTACACAGACAGGATCCATTGTGCGTCTAATTTTTCCTTCCCTCTGACAGATCAGCAGAAGGGTCAAATAAATGATTATGTCAGCCAGGCCGAAAGGCAAAATAGTGGCCCAGTCATGAAGTGGGAAGGGTGGGAACAGCATGAGAAGTCCACAGAGTGACCCTATGACATAGTGGTGAGGTGGTAGCAGCATGAGGAGAACACAGAGTGGCCCAATGACAGAGTCTGGAGGTGGTGGCAGCAGCATCAGGAGGAGGCCACAGAGTGGTACAATGACAGTGTGGAGGTGGCAGCAGCATCAGGAGACCACAGAGTGACAAGGTGACATAGTGTGGAGGGGGCAGCAGCATTAGGAGACCACAGAGTGACCCGGTGACCGAGTGGGGAGGTGGCAGCAGCATCAGACCACAGAGTGGCAAGGTGACATAGTGTGGATGTGGCAGAAGCATCAGGAGACCACAGAGTGGCAAGGTGACATAGTGTGGAGGCGACAGCAGCATCAGGAGACCACAGAGTGACAAGATGACATAGTATGGATGTGACAGCAGCATCAAGAGACCACAGAGTGACCCATTGACAGAGTGGGGAGTTGGGTGGCAATACAAGAACCAGCTGAAGATGGTGGGTGAAAGAAGGAGCACTTGGCATCAGATGTGTGGCATCAGGCGGGTGGCAGCATCAGAATAGTAACTGAGGCAGGTAGCCAGAAGAAACCGGTCTCTTTTGTCAAAGTGTTGTTGTGGCACCATGGATGATCTAGTCTGATGCATCAGGCATTGGTGGGTGGAAATCCTGGCTGATCCACACCTGATTCATCTTGACAAAGGTCAGTCTCTCCACATTTTGGGTGGACAGGCGAGTTCTTCTTGGGGTAACTATGCCCCCCGCCGCACTAAACACCCGCTCTGATACCACACTACTGACAGGCAGGACAGCTTTTCCAGGGAAAACTCTGCTAGTTGCGGCCACAAATACAGTTTGGCTGCCCAGTAGTCCAGCGGATCTTCAATGTGGGGTGGCAGGGTACTGTCCAAGTATGCCACCACCTGCTGGTTCAGGTCCTACTCCAGGTCTAGCTGCTGCTGCTGGTGAGTAGTTTCTTTACTAGGCGGGTGAAGAAAGCTGCTCATCAGCGACTCTAGACACAAGTTGCTGCTGATGTAGCTGGAACTGCTCCTACTTCCCCACCCTGCCACATCAGAGGAACTTGAGCGCAGAGGGGCCCCCCGGTCAAACCTGCAAGAGGATGGACGATGGCGCAGATGGCAGCGGCCAACTCACTACATAGGATGTCTCTATAGTAGTTCAGTTTGTCCTCCCTCTCAGCGGGTATAAAAAATGCCCCCATTTTGAACCAATAGCAAGGGTCCAACAAGGTGAAGAGCCAGAATACATCCCTCTGCTCAATTGTGACAATTCGTCTGTCACTACACAAGCAAGTGAGCATGCATGGGGCCATTTGTGCAAGTGACTCGGAGGGACTCCCTGCCTCCATCTCCACTGCATACTGCCACGGCGTGTCTGGGTCCTCTGCCTCGTCTTCCTCATCGCCCTGTAGCTCTTCTGGCTGCTCCTGCTCCTCCTCTCCTGTCACCTGTGTGTAAAAAACACCCATTTCACTATACATTGCTTTTGCTCCAATGTCCTCCTCCTCCAGTTCAGCCCCCACAGAGCTGATGTGGCCGTGAGATCTAGGCGCCACGTCTCTAGTCCCCTGACAAGCCAGATTTACCAGCATCTGTTCCAGGACATGAAGCAGTGGAATGGATCATCAAGAAATCGTTTATGGCCTTTCTCTGTTCCTATAGTCGGTCCAACATATGGAGGATGGAATTCCAATGGGTGGAAACGTCGCATATCAGCCTATGTTGGGAGATGCCGTTCTGCCGCTGATGGAGAGCGTGCTTTGCGGTGTACGAGTGGCTGAAGTGCATTCAAAGTTTCCTGGCCATTTTTAGGATGTCTTGCACATGGGTGGAAGACTTCAGGAACCGCTTGACAACCATAATGAACACGTGTGCCATGCAGGGCGCATGGCTCAGCCCTCCTTGACGTAGCACTGACACCGTGTCCTCAGCCTCCATGAATTGTCACTGCAATGGAGGCTGAGGACATGGTGGAGGATAAGGAGGCAGAGGTGGACATTGTCGCAGGACCAATGGCATGGCAATGTGGAGGCGGAAGCAGCATCACCTGGCCAGTTGCTGGTGTGACTATGCAGGAACCACATTCACCCAGTGGGCCGTAAAGGACATGTATTGTCCCTGACCGTAGTTACAGCTCCACAAGTCAGCGCTGCCGTGCACTTCGGCAGACACCGACAGGCTCAAGGATTGGCCACCTTCTGTTTTACATGTGTGTGCAGGGCTGGTACTGCCTTTTTGGCAAAGAAATGATGGCTTGATACTCTCCACCTCGGCTCGGAACAAGCCATCAGTTCTCTGAAAGGTGCAGAGTCCACCACTTGAAAAGGGAGGGACTGCAGCACCAGCAACTTGGCCAGGGGCACATTCAGCTTCTGCGCTGTTGGATGGGTGCACGCATACTGTTGTCTCTTGGCAATCGCTTCGGTGATCAAATGCTGACGGAATGATTGATGAGGAGGAGCAGGAGCATCAGGACCAGCAGATGATGGGAAGGACAGATAGCTCCCTTCGGCTGAGGTGGTGGAGCCATGACTGCCTGAAACCTGGTGCGTGCCACTGGGTGATGCAGCGGTTGCTGCAGCAGGCTAGACCACCACATCGGAACCACGGTTCTCCCAGGCCACTTTATAGTGACGCTGCATATGTTGATGCAGGGCCGTGGTGCCAACATTTGCACCCTGACCACGCTTCACCTTCTGCCCACAGATTCTACATATGGCCAGGTTCACTTCCTCCTCCAACAAAAACCTGCCACACCGCCGAGTAGGTGATTTTACCCCCAACACTATGCACTGATTGACTGCTACCTCCACTGCTTTCGTGAACCCATCCACCACTTTCCGGGCAGGTAGGCTCCTGGTTTACCCCAGCCACGTTTTGCTACCGACCTCCCACTGCTACCACCCTGCTGACTCCCGGCCACTCTAGCGATTTGCTAGCTTCGCCGCTGCCTCACAAGCAAGCTGCCACCCTCTTCTGCCGATGATGATTAAGCCCCTAATTCACCCAGCTCCCAAGTGCAATCAGCTACATCAACATCATCAAGTACTGTCTGCACGTCACTGATGTCCTCCTTAACGGTTTCTGGGTCAGGAGCCTCAATGCTCGCAACGCCAGCTCCCACGCCACTCTCCTCATCACTACTTGCCTGCCTAGCGGAGGAAGCGGCGGATGTCTCCTCCACATCTTGGCTGGCTAGTAGCTGCTATCTGTCCTCTAGTAGCTCGTCCTCGCTGTATAGTGGGGCTGAGCCCACAGCATACAATACTTCTCTGGCTGAGGGAACAGAAAAGGACAGGTAGGCAGGTTGAGGACAGGTGAGAGCACAGGGCCTGCTCCCGGGCCATGCCAACTAAGGGATGTGTATAACGAACCCACCGACTCTTCGCTGGGGGTGTCTGATGTCACTTGGGACAAAGTGGATGACCGAGTCAACCATTCAAGAACCGCTGGGTTGCTGGTCAAGACACGACCGCTAGCTGACACCGGGTGCTCAGGCCTCTTGCTGCGACTCCTGCTGCCACTCACCCTTACTTTGCTGCGACCTGTGCCTGCGCCAAAAGCATTTAGGCCTGTGCAGGGCCTGGCACTTCTCTGTCTGACATACTGTTAGATCAAATAAATAAATAGGAAATTAAAACACCCCAAAAAAGTCTGTAATTTTCTCACTTCACCACACAACGGCTAATAAGCCCTTTTTTTTCCCACTAATACACGGAAAAAAGGGCTGCAATTTTATCACTTCACCACACAACGGCTAGTAAGCCTTTTTTTTGCACCAATACACTGCACAAAAGAGCTTTAGAACATATAACTGCACCGCTGAACGACAAATATATTTTTCTTTTTTCCACTTATACACTCCATAAAAGGCTTTAGAACATATAACTGCACCACTGAACAGCAAATACATATTTTTTTGTGCCACTAATACACGCCAAAAAGGGCTGTAATTTTCGCACTTCACCACACAGAGGCTAATAAGCCCTTTTTTCCCCAGTAATATAAGCCAAAAAAATGCTTTAGAACATATAACTGCACCGCACAAGGGCAAATAAGATGTAGAAATATTTCCTTGTAATAAACCCTGTTAATGGCTGTATCAAACAGCACTTGCCCCCCCAATAACAAGAACGGTTTGCTGGAATTACAGAGCTGTATAATGGCAATTTGGATCCCCAGTCAGTGCAGCAAGGTGTAATAGGATTGTTCCTATTACCCAGGCTGTGACCTCCCCTACTGAACCCTGTTCTACATAAATGCTGTGGAATGATTCCTCCCTATCCTTTCCCTGAACTTCTATATACCGTAGCAAAATAAAAGTTTTAAAGTTTTTCCTAGCAGTGTCCCTAGTGCCTGCTGACATCTCTCCCTGCACTGGAAAATGGCAGAATCCAAGATGGCTGAGGTTATCTATAGAGCTGTGACATCACAGGGCTGGCTGTCTGCTGATTGGCAGCATGCTTGGCATTATGTGTGATCCTGACTTCCCAGAGTTCCTTGCTCCGTGTCCTCACACGTACAGCAGCCATTTAAGGAAAAAATGCGAATCATTACCATGAAGTGTGAGGAAATTCGGATTTGGTGCAAATCAAATTTTTCCTGAAATTTGGATTGAATTCCACTTTGTCAACTTTGACTCTCTCATCTCTAGTGGCATTAGAAAGACCTACGGGTCCTGCAAAAAGTAAACCCTTATACAGCAATGTGAATAGAAAAATTAAATAGTCACGACTTGAAAAATCAAGAAGTGAAAAATAAAAATGCAAAGGTTAAAAATTCCCCATATGAAAATACCCCTGAAAAGTGTCTCAAATAAGTTAATTATTCTTTCCTGTTGTTTATGCTTGTATATTACACTACTGGGGAAACTTACTAAATCCATAACTTTATACATCAGTCTTAATGCAAAGTCTACTGGTGTAACAAGTTCCAAATATATTAAAGGGGTTGTCCGGGTTCAGAGCTGAACCCGGACATACCCTTATTTTCACCCAGGCAACCACCCTGAGGCTAGCATCGGAGCATCTCATGCTCCGATGCGCTCCCTTGCCCTGCGCTAGATCGCGCAGGGCTAGGTCTCTTTTGTTTTTAATAACACACTGTGTTCGGTGACGTCAACGGCTCTGATGGGCGGGCTTTAGCACTTCCCTAGCCGGTTTAGCGGCTATGCCAGCGCTAAATCCCGCCTATCAGTGCCAGTGACGTCACCAGGCTTCCTAGCAGCCCCATGGAGAGCCCAGGTACGTCACCGGATCTCCAAAAAATGCCTTTGCCCTGCGCGATTTAGCGCAGGGCAACGAAGAGCATCGGAGCATGAACTGCTCCGATGCTCAAGTCAGGGGGGCTGCCGGGGTGAAAATGGAGATATGTCCAGGTTCAGCTCTGAACCCGACAACCCCTTTAAGAGGCACACGCTTCTCCATACACCAGAAATAAAATCTGCATTAGCTAGGGGCTGCTGTATATCTCTGGTGTAGCTTATGCCAGTCTTCTAGGGCAAGTAGCATCATATTTGTCCGGATGAGTAGCCCACAGCTGTCCCGCCAACTATACAGAAAAGTGGCAAACGCAGCGTAATTTTGTGCACTACATTTAAAGAGATTGTCCTTAGGACAGACCATCAATATCAGATGGGTGGGGGTCTGACTTTCTGCACCCCTGACAATTAGCTGACTGACGGTACCCTTACTCTTGTGCAAGTGCAACAGATTCTTCCATGTTTACTTTGGTCTGTAAACCAGAACCCCCTACATGTAGTAGTGACTGGTCTGGGATTTGCAAAGAAGTGCCATTCAACATCCAGATAGCCATTTCTTTTTCTTTACAATCAAACCCTCTGGGTGAAGGATACCACTGTGTAACCTCCAACACAGGCCTCATATGTTCTGAGTGAATACGCCTGATGAAAGCCAGCAATGCAGTGTAGACTCAAACAGTCATAAAGCATTACTAATTACAATAAAAGTAAAGTAATCACAGACCCCCACCATCTTATGATGTCATCAACTCTAGCAAACTTCATACAAATACCAGAAGTGCCAGGTATGATGACATCACAACGCACATGACTTCACAATTGGTGCAGAAAGTTCTAAGCTACAATCAATTTAGCTTGAAAGCTTGAAGAGGCTTGACAAGTCCAGAGGAACGGGACCTGCATTTTGTAATAGATTGTAAGCTCTTATGGGGCAGGTTTAGTAACATACATAGTAACATAGTACATAAGGCTGAAAAATGACATTTGTCCATCCAATTTGGCCTGTTATCCTGCAAGTTGATCCAGAGGAAGGCAAAAAAGAACCTGTGAGGTAGAAGTCAATTTTCCCCACTTTAGGGGAATATAAACTTCCTTCCCGACTCCAATCAGGCAATCAGAATAACTCCCTGGATCAACGACCCCTCTCTAGTAGCTATAGCCTGTAATATTATTACCGTATTTTCCGGCGTATAAGACGACTTTCTAATACCAGAAATTATTTTCAAAAGTCGGGGGTCGTCTTATACGCCGGGTATTAGGCAGCACAGGGGAGAAGGAAGCAGTCCCTCCTTCCGCCTAGTGCTGCCCGCTGCCACCAATGATGAGAGAGAGGGGCGGAGGAGGGGCCTGTGATTTGTTTATTTATTGCAAAAAAAATGATTTTATAGACATAAAAATTACCAGTACCGGTACCTTTGTGCCCAAGGGGCTGTCGCCGTTTTGTGCCCAGCCGCGCCCCGAATACTGGATCCCAGCGCCGCCCGTCTCTTAATTTATTCACTACACTTCCGTTTTTTCTCTTCTGAAGCCGCTCGTAATCTCGCGCATGCGCAGTTAGTTGTAGCACTCGCTCATTCTTGCTGTGAGGGCGGAGGGAATAGAGGAGACAGCGCCAACTAACTGCGCATGCGCTAGATTACGAGCGGCTTTAGAAGATAAAAAAAAACTAAGTGCAGTGAATAAATTAAGAGAGTGGCAGCGCTGGGATCCAGGATTCGGGGCGCGGCTGGGCACAAAACGGAGGAAGGACAGCCCCTTGGGCACAAAGGTACTGGAAATTTGCATATCTATAAAATCGCTTTTTTGCAATAAATACGGTAAACCACAGGTGGGGTTAACAATAGTACAGTATGTTTTTTATTACAACAATGAGATTCTGGGTAACTCATTTAACCCAGTGTAATTGCTGGGCTCCGATCGGTTACCATGGCAGCCAGCAGGGGTGTTGCTAGGGTCTCAAAAGATCCAGGGCACAAGCCCCAATAAATATGCCCCCCCCCTTCCCCGCACTATGCTGTAATTGCTATACAGTGGCACTTACCTGTCACACCCAGGGCTTCCAGGTGACGTCTCCTCTCTGTCATCATCTTCTCCACTTGGTCTGGACAACTTCTCTCAGCCGCCTCGTCTCTGAAGAGTGTGACACACAGACATCTTAGCTTCCTCACATTCTATCATTATCCCCCAACTGGAGTACCCACAGTGTTATCCTGCTGCTTGCTGTGCCAAAACCTCAACCCCCCCCCCCCCCAATACCCTCACAGAGTCCCCAGTAGAAATAAGGCCCCCTATTGTTCCCCCAGTGGTGATAAAGCTCCCTACAGACCCCTCAGTAGTAATAAGACCCCCATAGTGTGCTTAGTAGAAATGAGGTGGATCTATAAGACCCTCCTATAGAGCCCCCAGTAGTAATAAGACCGCCTATAATGTCCCCTGGATCTGCAGTGCCCCGTGCAGTTATAATCCTCCCTCCACCATACAGCCCCATGTAAATAACATCACCTCCTCCCCAGCCGCCTCCAACGCACAATCCCATGTAAACATCACCTCCTAAGGCTACTTTCAAACTTGCGTTCGTGCAGATCTGTCCTGTACTTGTACAGTAAACGGATCCGCACCGATAATACAAACGAATGCATCCGTTCAGGACCGATCCATTTGTATTAGATTTGAATTTCTAAGTCCCAATACGGATCCATCCTGACTTACATTAAAAGTCAATGGGGGACGGATCCGTTTACAATTGCACCATTTTGTGTCAATGCAAAGAGATCCGTCCCTATTGACTTACATTGTAAGTCAGGACGGATCCGTTTGGCTCCGCAAGGCCATGCGGATACAAAAACGCTGCTTGCAGCATTTTGGGGCCCGCCTCCAAAATGGAACGGGGGGCTGTATGGAGCCGAACGAATGCATTCTGAATGGATCCGCATCCATTCAAAATGCATTGGGGTTAAACTGATGCATTTGGGGCTGCTTGTGAGAGACCTGAAACGGATCTCACAAGCGGATCACCAAACGCAAGTGTGCACGTAGCCTAAACCAGTGTGCCTCCAGCTGTTGCAAAACTACAACTCCCAGCATGCCCGCACAGCCAAAGGCTGTCCAGGCATGCTGGGAGTTGTAGTTTTGAAACAGCTGGAGGCACACTGGTTGGGAAACACGGGCCTAAACATTAAGTCCCATGTACATAAACATCATTTTCCCCCACCATCCACTTTCCACATACAGTCCCATGTAAATAACATCACTCCCTCCCCCAGCCACCTCAAGCACACAGTTCCATGTCAATAACATCCCTCCCTTCAGCCCTAACATACATCCCAGGTAAATAACTACAACTCCCAGCATTGCTCTGCCTCTCCCTTCACTTACCTCTCCTGTACAGACATCAGCATTAGGCTCTTTCTCCTCTTCACTCCGATCCAATCCTGCACTGGTCACATGATGGTGACATCATCCAGGTCATCCTATCACAGCCTGTTTTGCTGATCACATGACCTGTGATGTCACCAAAGGTCCTTCACCTGTTCCCAGTGTGTAAGATTCAATTGTATTGCCGTTCTGTGTACGGCAATACAGTTGCAGCTAGCAGCCTGCAGGACATTCGGGGCATGGGACAAAACATCCGGGGCCCAGGCCCCGAATGTTTTAACCTTGCGACGCCCCTGGCAGCCAGGATGCTACTGAAGCCCTGGCTGCCATGGTCAGTTCCCTAGACTGGAGAAGATCGTTTTTGAGACAGGGAGGGCTGGGCCTTTCAATTAAAATTACCATATTGAAATCAAATCGGATGTTTTAAATTTTTTATTTAGTGTGCATTGGAAGAGGGGTAGTCTTATACGGCGAGTATAGCCCAAACCCTATATTTTAAATGGAAAAGTTGGGGGTCGTCTTATGCGCCCAGTCGTCCTATACGCCGGAAGAAATACATCCAGGCCCCTCTTGAATTCCTTTATTGTACTCACCATCACCACCTCCTCAGGCAGAGAGTTCCGTAGTCTCACTGCTCTTACCATTAAGAATCTTCTTCTATGTTTGTGTACAAACCTTCTTTCCTCCAGACGCAGAGGATGTCCCTTCGTCACAGTGACAGTCCTGGGGATAAATAGATGATTGGAGAGATCTCTGTACTGACCCCTGATATATTTATACATAGTAATTAGATCGCCCCTCAGTCGTCTTTTTTCTAAAGTGAATAATTTCTATAATCTTTCAGGGTACTGTAGTTGCCCCATTCCAGTTATTACTTTAGTTGCCCTCCTCTGGACCCTCTCCAGCTCTGCTATGTCTGCCTTGTTCACAGGGGCCCAGAACTGTACACAGTTTAGTACTGAACATTAGAATGTAAGGTCTTAAGATCAGGGATTGCATTTTATATTAGATTGTAAGCTCTTAGGAGCAGGTTGTCTCTTTCCTTCCAGGGTCAGCTCTCCGGAGCTTTATATTATATACATATATACAGCAATATGGCGCAGGACAGATCTAATCCAGGGAGAAATCCGATCGCCACATCTGGGGTCAGGAAGGAATTTTTTTCCCCCCTGAGGTAGAACTCTCCGGGGGGTTTGTTCGCCTTCCTCTGGATCTTTGGATCCGGTGGCTCTCATCTCAGGACAGTGGTGGACTGGTCCGAATGACCGCAGCAAGTCCTGTGGTCTCCCCCGGGCCTGACCTGAGAGTCACTGTGATCCCTGTTTAATTAAAGTGCCAGTAATATTTTATTACAATGTTGCTTATTGCTATTCCAATAAAAAATAAAAAAAACAGTTAGAAAAATTATACATTGTGGTGTTTGTTTTTGTCTGAATTCTTCATATATAGTGACTATAATGAGAGTGATTATTACTACTAAATATTCTGCAGGACCAACTATAGGGGTTTCCATTATAATTAAGTGTATCTTCTCCTAAACACATGGAGGCAGCTGCTACAGGCATGTGGACTACGAGGGAATCCATTATAACAAAGTATATCATCTAATACATGGCGGCAGCTGCTGCAGGACCAAGAACTATAGAATAATCCATTATAATAAAGTGTATAATTTCCTAAACACATGGAGGCAGCTGCTGCAGGACCAGGAACTATCGTGGACTCTATGTACAGAGAGCAGATTCCAGATCCTACCGTGAATGCCAGCACTCGCCTGGCACCTTCTGACATTGCCCAGGCGCAAACGAACCTCCACATGATGCTGCGGGAGTTTTTTTTTTTTTTTTTCTTCCATTGATCCATGACCCTTCCAAAAACGAAATTAATAAAATACCATCACTTAAACACAGCGTGCGTAGCTTGGAGACACGCGTCCCGTATGTAACAGGTATCAGAACATGCGACCATACCTATTCTAGGGACATGCTTACACCAATAACCATAAGCTGGACAAAATATATATATATTTTTTTTTATCGACCATTGAACCACATTTACTATTACTTAAACCCAGCACGCGTGCTTGAGCCAACTGCAGACACGCGCCCCGCATGTAAACCAGGTATCAGAAAACATACATACAACCATGCCCACTCTAAGCACCTGCTACCCCAATGACTGTATGCAATGGCCCCACCAGGCCTCTGAATAGCCAGACAAACAATACAAACAACCATGGTTCGACCATTAGCGCCCAAACTCTGCTTCATCCCAGAGCACTACACGTCGCGGACTGCAGCGTGGGTCCCGTGCAAACAACTCCGATCCTACCATGAATACCAGCACCCTCCTGAGACATTCTGCCATTGCCCAGCCGTAAGGAGCCTCCACACCATGCTGCTGTATCCTAGAGCTGACTCAGAGGTAGTGAAATCAGCGTCAGCCTGGGCCCACAGGTGCCTGTAAATAGCCTAGTAATCAGCCAGCCTGGCCCACAGGTGCGTATAATTAGCCTTGTAATCAGCCTCCCCTCCCACAAATGCAGCAATACATTGCTTAATACTTATTGCATTGTACTTATTTTGAGCTAAAAAGAATTTTTTCAATTGGTCTTTATTAAAAATCTGGAATCCTTTTTTCTGTACAGAGCTGAGATGCTGTAGTTGTCACCTCTGGATTTTCTGTCTTTTCCATCATCTGAGGAGCTGACAGACTCCTTCTCTTTTCTCTCTGACATTATAAACCATCATTATAGCTCAGTTCTTATCTTACTGATAAGAATGTGGCTTAAATAAGTGTTTATGACCTCTTAGTAGTTTAGAGATAAGGCTTATTAGATGACCAGCACAGCTAGAAAAACAGTTAACCCTTTGACAGAACGGCTCAATATTATTAATAAAGGCTAATCAAAAATATGATTTTTAGCCAAAAATTAATAAAATGGAATTATAAACAAAAGTTGCAACTTGCCGCAAGTGATTTTAATGGCCAGTCCGGGCCCCTGTGCCTGGCGGGCGGCGCCCCACCCCCACCCATACCCTCTCCGGCTCTGCGCCTCTTGCTGAGATGATCCTGGGATGACGCGCAATGACACGGCGCACGCCGGATGACGGGATTGCCTGAGAGAAGTACAAGAGAAGACGGCGTCAACTGAAGTCCGGTTGTATGTGTAATGTCACACGGTATGCCGGCTTCATACTCACAGGGGGCACCTGGCAGTGGTGTCAGTACGGCACGCCGCACTTGATGATCGACACGAGTCACAACAGCTCACCGCCGTTCCCCGCCGGCCATATGAGGGCGGGTCACGGGCACAGTGTGGCAGCAAATACTTTATACTGGGGGGAATGGCACCCGGGTCAAAATCATGAAATATACTGGGCAAAAATGAAATATATACAGAGGGGCCAGAAAATGGAATATATATACAGAGGTGGCAAAATGGATATATATACAGAGGAGGCAAAATAATAAAAAATAAAATTTATAACAAAAATTAAACACCTACCTCATGTAGCAGTGCTGATTCTGCTATTTGCCACAATATCTGGTCTGTACATTTTTGATAGTCACTGGAACCTGCACTAATCCCACATTATTAGGCTATCCTAATACTCAAAAGAGCCAAATGAGATATTCAGCTCTACTAGATCTCTGCTTCTGGTTTTGTCTAGGAACAGGGGAAACTTTTTTTTTTTATGCCCCACTTGAGAACCAGCGCCGTTATTGGTAATGTCAGAGGTGTAGCTAGGCCTTCCAGCACCCGGGGAAAGGTCTCAGCATGACGTTCCCCCACACATTGGGGATAATCTTTTTTACACTAAGCCACTCCACTAACGCCGCCCAATATATAAATATACTCACCCAGTCCCACTTGCCTAATAAAATCTATCATAAGGTACATGGCGGAACCAATACACCTCACAATAAATTAAAGAACCAACTGGTCCTACTTCATCCAGGGTGTCGCTGGCATGTCTGTGAGATGTTTGCTGGAACCAGAAGAAGGTCCCTGTGATGATAAAGCAAAAAGAATAAGGAAGGGATGGTAACTGTGCCTGGTAAGTCTCCAGCAGGGTGCGCTGTGCTGCCCTGGAAGACAAAGCCACCCCAATGTATAACTGAGTAATATAGGGCATTGCTTTTTTATTAGTGCTACCACAGAGGACTAATGCCCACCTTGTGGCCCCTTCACAGTAGTAATAACCACATTGTGTCCCTCACTGTACTAATGCCCACATTGTGTTCCCTCACTGTACTAATATCTACATTGTACCTCCTTTACAGTAGTTACGCCCACATTGTGCCTCCATTACAACAGAAATAGCCACATTATGCCCCCTCAGAGTACTTATGTCCTCCTTGTAGCCCCTGATCAGTAGTTATGTCCTCCTTTTGGCCCCTTCACAGTAATTATGCCCACCTTTGTGCCTCTTCACAGTAGTTATGCCCACCTTGGTGCCCCATCACAGTAGCAATGCCCACCTTTGTGCCCCCTTGCTGTAGTCCTCCAATGCCCCCCATTGGTCCCTAGTGCCCTCTCCAGCTCCATAATAAAAGAAGACAAATACTTACCTGTTTTCCCTGATGATGGATACCCAACAGCATGGCGGTAACACACACAAGACGCTGCTGGCGATGCAGGTTGCTGATTCCCAGGCTTTCACTGCTCCTCCCACACAGCCAGCAGTGCAGTGTGTGGACTGGTGGGGAGCACCGGGGCTCAGCGGAACAGTGAAGCAGGGAGCGGTCGGCTACCTGCTTTACTATATAACTGAAAAACTGCCCGACGGGTGTGAAACCCAACCTCCCCCCGCCCCAGTCTGTACGCCTGGGTCACATGCCCCAGCTGCCCACCCCTCAGTATGCCCATGGGTAATGTAGTAGGCCTCATTGATCAAGGCCTTCTTCAAATATTGCTAGTGCTACTGAGGAACCTCCCTCCCTCTTGCAGAGTACCAGTTATCTCTGGGAGCCACATCTTTGAGTCACTGGGTGGAGCCATTATTAAATATTTTTTAAAGGAAAGCTGTCATCAGATCTGGGCTATGTATCTAATTACATGCTGCTGATGCTCTAATCATGCAGTTCCCATCAGTAATTTTAATACCAGGTCATGGAGTTTGGGCATGTCAGGTACATTTTATTTTATTGGTTTTAACGTAACTTTATTCTTTCATGAGTTATTTGCAAGTTTCTGACCACTTATAAAATGTGTTCAATGTGCTGCCCATTGTGTTGGATTGTCAATGCAGCAACCCTCTTCTCCCACTCTTCACACACTGATAGCAACACCGCAGGAGAAATGCTAGCACAGGCTTCCAGTATCCGTTTCAGGTGCTGCACATCTCGTATCTGAAGGCAATTGTCTATGCTGTGAAGATACGAGATGTGCAGCACCTGAAACTACGGATACTGGAAGCCTGTGCTAGCATTTCTCCTGCGGTGTTGCTATCAGTGTGTGAAGAGTGGGAGAAGAGGGTTGCTGCATTGACAATCCAACACAATGGGCAGCACATTGAACACATTTTATAAGTGGTCAGAAACTTGTAAATAACTAGTGAAAGAATAAAGTTACGTTAAAACCAAGCACACCATTGTTTTTCTTGTGAAATTCCCAATAAGTTTGATGTGTCACATGACCCTCTTCCTATTGAAAAAACAAAAGTTGGATTCAAAATGGCCGACTTTAAAATGGCCGCCATGGTCACCACCCATCTTGAAAAGTCCCCCCCCCCTCACATATACTAATGTGCCACAAACAGGAAGTTAATATCACCAACCATTCCCATTTTATTAAGGTGTATACATATAAATGGCCCACCCTGTATTTGGCAACATCTATAATACATGCAGTTTCATTGCCGTGTGCGTCGTGCAAAATGCCGCAAGTGGGTCCACTAAGAAGTCATGGCCCAGGGGACCACATGAACCTGGAGCCGCCCCGGTGGTATTAACTGGTCTCAGGGTGGCAATAGGGCACATTTACAAAATCGGGGTGACTTGTGACTATTTTTACCCTTGATAAATCACCCCCAATGTCTTTTTCTCTTGCTGCTAGGGGCTCTGCAGTGAAAATGGGGTGCACCTGGTATCCCACGTTGAAAGGTGGGGTACTCTTGGTGTTGCTAGTAGTAAGGTGCAAGGACAGGGATAAAAAAAACTGAAGAACTTACAGGGGGAGATTTATCAAATATTATGTAAAGCATTTTTCAGAGCTTCTTTGCAAAATGAAAGGTGGAATCTGATTGGTTGCTATGGGCAACTAAGCCGATTTTCCCCAAACAGTCTTTACTGAGTTGAATAGCACAAATCTCTTCCACATGTAAATGGAGGTAGAAAAGTCTGTCATAATACAATTCCAAGGGGGTCATTTATCAACATGGTGTAAAGTATAACTGGCTCAGTTGCCCATAGAAACCAATCAGATTCCTCCTTTCATTTTGGACAGCTCCTTTGGAAAATGAAAGGTGGAATCTGATTAGTTGCTATGTGCAATTAAGCCAGTTCTACTCTACACCAGTTTGATACATGACCCCCCCAAGTGTGAAAAACAGCTGCAAGATCCCCTTACAAGTATGGGATATGTCACCTTACACAGAAAGCTCCTTACAGCTCACTATGAGGGGGGAATCATAAATTCAATACTCTGTCTATGGTTCTTTCTGCAGCTGAGACTCTCTCTCATGCTGCAGCCTTTACACGTGCTGATATATACTGTATGTATGACCAGGGGCCATGACCTTTACAGGACATGGCCAAATGCTATGGGGTCCATAACAGTTGTGTTACCCCCAAAGACGATTATTTGCACCTCCTCCTTAGCTGGGTAAGCTTTTGTGGGGTTGGCTGGACGAACTGGCAGAGACTATCAGGCAGGTGTTACTCCCTCAGAAGTCTCCACTAAACTCCCTCTAGCACTAGGATGAAAAGGAAGAGCCAGAACAGACTGTAGCCCACCCCCCTCCCCCCCTTCTAGCACAATCTCAGAGGGGCCTGGTGTTTGGTGGCCACACCAGATACTGACTGGCTTTCTGCCCCCCCCCCCCCCCTCCCCAGTAAGGCAAAACTGCACATTTCAGAGTGGCCTTTTATTGTGGGCAGTCTAAGGCACACCTGTGCAATATTCATGCTGTCTAATCAGCACCTTGATATGCCACACCTGTGAGGTGGGATGGATTATCTCAGTGTTCACTAACACAGATTTAGACAGATTTGTGAACAATATTTGAGAGTAATGGGTCTTTTGTGTATGTAAAAAATGTTTGTCTGAGCGTGAGCTGCAGGGAGAAAGTCACCCTCCCTCCCACCCCTGCAGCTGACAGAAGTAGATTTTTATCTTCATTATTTCAATCCCTGTCGGCTGCGGCTTAGCTGGACCTGGGGTCGGGGTGTTTAAGTCCGTCTTTTGAGGGTGACCTGAATGGCCACCCTACCTTCCCCTAAACTGTGACCTCCACAGCACTCCGCTCCCTTAACAGTGTCACCCACAGCACCCTGCCACTTTAAAGCTGACCTACAGCAGTGAAGAAAAATGGCTGGGTTGTTATGGAAACCTGGTGTAAACCTGTGTGTATGTGGAGACTAAGAACCTGCGAGCTTCTATTGGCTGATAAGGGTCATGTGACCCCGCTTCTATTGGCTAATGCATTTTTTGTTTTTGGGAATATCTCAGGAACGGTATGTGCTAGAGAGCTGAGACCCTGTCTAAAACCTTCCCCGACACCGGATGTACCTGTGTGCCAAATTTCCTGATTGTAACTGTGATGGTGCGGATTCCTTTAGCGGATATACACACATACATTCACACACACACATACATACATTCAGCTTTATATATTAGATGCATATGCATTATGTGGGAGAGAGCCAAACAGGGTAGTTGCTCTGTGTGAGCAGAAGGTACAGGTTGCTGTTACTCTGTTTTATTTAGGACAATCAGGTACGTTACTGTCTAGTTAGTGCTTGGACGCAGCCACAAAAACCATCAAGCGCTACAAAGAAACTGGCTCACATGCGGACCGCCCCAGGAAAAGGAAGACCAAGAGTCACCTCTGCTGCGGAGGATAAGTTCATCCGAGTCACCAGCCTCAGAAATCGCAGGTTAACAGCAGCTCAGATTAGAGACCAGGTCAATGCCACACAGAGTTCTAGCAGCAGACACATCTCTAGAACAGTAGGATAAAACTGAAGCGTTTTTTTCCAGTATTGAGCCCCTAGGACGGAACTCAATACCGGAAAACTTTAACGCTAGTGTGAAAGTACCCTTAGTTTTAATGAGATTTCTGGGACTTAGATATTGATGACCTCAGGATAAGTCATTAAAGGGGCCAACAAGTGCTAAGCATCTCTGGGAACTCCTTCAAGACTGTTGGAAGACCATTTCAGGTGACTACCTCTTGAAGCTCATCAAGAGAATGCCAAGAGTGTGCAAAGCAGTAATCAAAGCAAAAGGTGGCTACTTTGAAGAACCTAGAATATGACATATTTTCAGTTGTTTCACACTTTTTTGTTATGTATATAATTCCACATGTGTTAATTCATAGTTTTGATGCCTTCAGTGTGAATCTACAATTTTCATAGTCATGAAAATAAAGAAAACTCTTTGAATGAGAAGGTGTGTCCAAACTTTTGGTCTGTACTGTATATATATTGTATACTATTATATTCTACATATTATACTGTATATACTGTTCACCATGATATAATGGTATGTTATACCAGATGTACACCGTTATACAGAATCAATCTTTGTACAACACTTGTAGAGAGGAAACATCTGTTATTATGGCTTAAAGTCAACATTAAAAAGGGAAATGTAGATTTATGTATAGACTCGCTGCTGAGTAGGTCCCTGGGGACCCATCACTAACACCTGGCAACTTCCTCTTTAGTTTTCAGAGTAAAATATTTTAGTGATGTATTCCTATAGCATCCATGTAAGTGTCTTGTAAAAGAAAGGAAGCCATTAAGAAGAAATTCCATTTGACTATTTGGGATATAATCAGTATAGGCAATTATAATTCAGGGTAGATAGTGAGGATTTAGCTAATCAGATGTACTGAATATTTGCCAACTCTCCTGGAGCATCCTGGAGGCTCCCAGAAAACGGGAAGCCCTCCCAGACTCTCCGAAAAGTTGGCAATCTCTTGGGCGCCATATGTGTTGCCATGCACCTCCTGGATACCTCCCCTGGATGAAGTTTAACTGCATGTGGTGCTGCCTCATCAGAGCATCCGAACACACATTAAAGGGACAGCGGTGCATCATGAAAGTGGACGTGACCCAAACAAAGTTGTGGTTTGTGAAACGGGGAACGCAACACTAAGAAATTCTGGAAGGGAGCATTAGGCTAGTTTCACACTTGCGTTCGGAGCGGAGCTGTCTGAGGTCTGCCCAGACGGATCCGCTCATATAATGCAGACGATGGGAATCTGTTCAGAATGGATCCGTCTGCATTATATTGTAAAAAAAAATCTAAGTGTGAAAGTAGCTTCAGACGGATCCGTCCAGACTTTACATTGAAAGTCAATGGGGGACGGATCCGTTTGAAGATTGAGCCATATTGTGTCAAATTCAAACGGATCCGTCCCCATTGACTTACATTGTAGGTCTGGATGGATCCGTTTGCCTCCGCACGGCCAGGCGGACACCCGAACGCTGCAAGCAGTGTTCGGGTGTCCGCCTGCTGAACGGAGTGGAGGCCAAACGCTGCCAGACTGATGCATTCTGAGCGGATCCGCATCCACTCAGAATGCATTAGGGCTGGACGGATCCGTTCGGGGCCGCTTGTGAGAGCCTTTAAACGGAACTCACAAGCGGAGCCCCGAACGCTAATGTGAAAGTAGCCTTAGAAAAGTTATTTCCTAGAATGAGTAGAAAGAGTGGACTCCACAAGGAGTTGCCCCAGCCAGACAACTATCCCCAAGCTTTGAGTCCCTGTGAGAAAATTGCATGACAAATATCTGTCATTGTCACTCTTGTCATTGTTATCATGGCGGGGTCAAAGCCCCAAATTAGTTAGATACAAAATCTCAGGCACTCCTGTCTCTTTCTGTTTACTTTTCCTAATGAATATAGCACATACAGCAGGGCACATTTCAGCCCATCCATACTCTTGTCAATGACTTTGAATAGGCCATAAGGTACAGTATGCTTCTGTATGTGCTACATGTATTAGGAATTCCAAAGACTAATTTAAAGGAAGCCTGTCAGCTTGTTTTAGCGACTGCATAAAACAGCTGATTGGGGGTGCCAGGTGTCAGACCTCCAGGCATCTGATATTAAAAGGGTTGTCTCATGAAAAATATTCTGCAGTTTTTAAACCAGCACCTGGATATGAATATTTTTGTAATTGAACGCTATTAAAAATTTAGCATAGCCACTGAGTTATTCAATAAAATGTATCTGTATAGTGCCATCTGCTGTTTGTTATTTTTCTTATTTCTTTGTCCCGATCATTGAGAAGGCCGCACATGCTCAGTTTTATCCTTTAATTGATTCCTGAGCTGTGATTGGTAGAGCTTGGACACGCCCCCTGAGCTGCAGCAGAAAAGACACTCCCCTTGAGCTGCCAGCTTGATATAAATCTAGCAGAGCAATGACTGGGGAGATCTCTGGATCCATGTGAGGTCCAGGGCTGGTTCTAGCTTTGTTAGAAATACATCGTCATGTACTATATGAGTCTGATTTTTTTTTTTTTACATAAGTCATGGGATAACCCCTTTAATGACTTATCCTGAGGTCATCAATATCTAAGTCCCAGAAATCTCATTAAAACTAAGGGTACTTTCACACTAGCGTTAAAGTTTTCCGGTATTGAGTTCCGTCCTAGGGGCTCAATACTGGGAAAAAACGCTTCAGTTTTATCCTACTGCATTCTGAATGGAAAGCATTCCGTTCAGTATACATCAGAATGTCTTCAGTTCAATCCCTCTTACGGTATTTGGCGGTATTTTCTCCGGGCAAAATTCCGGAACACTTGCCAGAATGCCAGATCCGGCATTAATTTCCATTGAAATGTATTAATGCCGGAACCGGTATTAATCTCTGAAAAATATATATAACGGATCCGTTTTTCCGGATGACACCGGAGAGACGGATCCGGTATTTCAATGCATTTGTCAGACGGATCCACATCCGGAAGCAAATGCTATACGTTTGCATACTGATTTCCGTATCCGGCAGGCAGTTCCGGTGACAGCACTGCCTGCCGGAATCCTCTAAGGCAAGTGTGAAAGTACCCTAAGGAGAGTGACATTCGTTGTACAGACACTGTGTGAATGGACTCTTGTAAAACAGTATGCAGTAAGCTCCCTCTAGTGCAGTGGAGGTGAACCTATGGCACGGGTGCCAGAGGCGGCATTCAGACCCCTCTCTGTGGGCACCCGCACCCTGAAAAAAGTATGGTGTACCAATATGCCTCAGACTTTTCCTGCCATTCAGCAGCGCAGGGCGCACTATGAACAGCACAGGCAGCGCACTGAATGTAGGCAGGCTTTAATAGCTAAATGATAAAGTACATGGATATACTATATTGGACTGTAGTATTCAGGGTAAATTGTCCTGTTGGCAATTTGCGCTAAATAAGTGGGTTTTAGGTTGCAGTTTGGGCACTTGGTCTGGAAAAGGTTCACCATCATGCTCTAATAGCTGCAGGCAGCCAGAATGGTAAAATTTATACAGTACCTATCGCAACTCCTGATATGTCTGTTTTAGTAAATATGCACATTTTCCACTTAATAGCAATTATGACATCACTTTTTAAAATAAATCAGTGTTGCACTGAATGTTTATGAAAAAACTGATAACTGGGTCTCACTTTTACCCTTGTCATTTGAGCATATCCCTACATAGTCTGACTCAGCAATGGCAGTGCATGGACACACACCCAGCAGGTAACATCCAGTTGTCAGTTGACAGTTGTCATATCTCGGAAAAGTAACAGAGGAATGGCACAATGCAGACTTACAGCAAAAGATGCTGCAGAGCGGGTTATGGTTCACATGGGACCACAGATGCCAAACACAAATAGAAATAAAATAAATAACCTATTTATTATGGGTTACCAATAAATACACATTTAATACATATAATAAATAATAAAATAATTACCAGAATGATACCACAGGCTTAGTTTTACCAAATTCAGACCCACTAATACTATACAAATGAATAATCATAACAGACCTAGTTCGCCCCCTATAAGTGGAGGATCATCCTACTAGTAATACTATGACACTAAGAGAAGGAGGGAGGGGGCTGCTCCGGATCTTCTCTGGACCCAGGCTGCGCTGAAACATCTAAATAGATGACTCTTTTTGCTGATAAACTGTTCACCAATCACAGGGGGTTGCTGCTCACCAGTCCAATCCAGGAGAGATCAGTCCAGACTACTGTACATAGTAGCATAAGCTAAAAAAAGACATGCATCTATCCAGTTCAGCAGGGCCGTTGCTAGGTTAAAACATTCAGGGCCTGGGCCCCTGATGTTTTGTCCCAGGCCCCGAATGTCCTGCCTGCTAGCTAGATCCAAATGTATTGCCATCCTCAGGACAGCAATACAATTGAATCTAATGCCCTGCGAGAGCTGAAGGACCTGTGATGACATCACAGTCCATATGATCAGTTCTAAATGCAGTAGTTGAACTCCTGGGAGAGGAGAAGCGCCAATGTTTGCTGGTGCAGCCTGATAACAGAAGGATCCCCTCTCCATCTCCTCCTAGAAAATGCTACAATTTTAAGTGGGCTGTGCCAGAGAGGACCATGCTTATATTAGATTTGTAATCCAATATTTTTAATTTAAAAAAATAAAAAAACTGTCGACCAGTTGCGGTCTTGCTACCTAGGGCTTGTACTGCAAAAAGATAGGAAAAGCGGTCTGGGTTCTAGGTCAGGGCTCACTGTCCGTGTCTGTCCCTACCTACAGGCGTAACACCATATTTATGCACTAAGCTTGGTTCTAGTGTACTTATGTACTGAGCTTGGTTCTGGAGCTGTATGTAGGTACTGAGCTTTGCAATGATGTTGTCTATATGTAATGTGGAGAGGAGATTCTTTTATAGTCTGCAGCATGATAATATACTGCAGACTGCTTATATAGACCTGGTATCTGAGCATTATAAGGTCACTGTATGATAATATTATTGGTTATGTTGATGCTTGCGTGTTAGTATGCACACTTGTCCTTAAATAAAAAAAAGTGTCACTTCTCCATAAACATGTGATTCAGTGTTTCGATGTTCTACTTGCATTCTCATTCTTGAGTTGATCACATGGTATGCATATATACAAACCCTTTTTCCTTTTTTCCTATTTTGTTATGTTGCAAGTTTTCCCCCATCATTCTCCACTTAATACCCCATAATGACAAAGTGAAAACAGAAGATTCTAAATGTTTTCTTTTTTCAAAAGGAAAAGCTAAAATCTGGCACTGACATAAGTATTCAGACCCGTTACTGAGTACTTAGTTGAAGAACCTTTGGCAATAATTACAACCACCAGTCTTTTTGGGTTATGCCACTAGGTTTGCATACCTGGATTAGGGATTTTATGCGATTTTTCTCTGCAGTTTATCATCTCTAATGATGAACAGAAATAGAAGGCCTCCAGAGCTAAATTCCAAGTGTCATAACAAAGAGTCTGAATGCTTCTGTCTATGAAAAATGTTAGTTTTTTATTTTTAATTAATTTGCAAAGATTTCTACTATTCTATTTTTACTTTCGCATCATGGGGTATTGAGTGCAGATTGATGAAGCAAACTTTTTATTTTATTTTAGCTCTGCAACATAGCAAAATGTGAAAAAAGTGAAAGGGTCTGAAGACTTTCTGAATGCATTGTACATATTTAGAGTGCATTCACACAACCCCAGGACTGCAAGTCCGCAAAACATGGGCACAGGCCACTTGCGCTCCACATGGCAGTGTGGACCAGTTGACTCCAGTGGGTCCGGAATACCCAAGATCCGGTGAAAGATAGGCATGGACCCGGGAGCCCACAAAGGGCTTCTGTGTGTTTCCGTGGGCTTCCAGGTCCCTGCCTTTGCGCCGTAAAAGATAGGACATTTCCCATCTTTCGCCACATATTGCAGATGGCAATCCCATTAAAGTAAATGGGTCTGCACTGGGATGCGGAGCACACATGGCTGGAGTCTGTTTTTAAGACTTGCATTTTGCGGTCTGCAACATGGGCACAGCTGCCCCACAGTCATGTGTGTGCCCCCTTGAGTTAGTGGCAAGGGAGGATGACCAAATTAAGGACAACATGCTCATGCGTACAATTATTTTTCCACCATACCCCCTTCCTAGGTTCCAATATTGGATCTGACTGACCGTGATCTGATCAAGGAAGAAAAGGGGCATGTACTTTCTCTAAGGCCAGGGCTCCAATTGGCACGATGTCGTTCCTCAATCATAGAAAAGTTGCAAGTGACCTTGTGATGATTGCAATAAACTCGGGTCTGAACTGATTTAAAAAAAAAAAGTTAATATGACAAAAAATGAAAAAAGTACACTTAGAAAAAGTAAAAAAATAAAATAAAATCCCATAATGTGTTTCCATGGGGCTCTATCTTAACTCTTGCTTAAATAATAAGGAAACTTTTGTATGCATCATTGCATAATTATTTTAAAAAATAAGTGTATTTTTAAAATGCCCATCCCATTTCTGTTACCTCTTCCAACCACCAGGTGTCATGACTGCCTTTACTAAGTTTACACTGTGCAGGAATCTGTACCAGACTCCATTTTTTTGTTTACTTGCAAAATAAACTTTATTTAAACATTGCTTAATATTTTAGAAAATAGAAAACTGGAAAAAGTAACATGCTATTTCCTGTAATGAATGTTTCTTAACTTAGGAGGAAAGGAGGCAAGACCTAGCAAACAAGCAGGATAATCTTCCCGCCTACATTAAAGGCTGAGTCACTAAGGAGGGGAATTTCCATAGCTCCAATGCCAAACATATAGGACCTGATTTATCATTAAAAAAATGGGGCTTTTGTGACTTTTTGAACTCATTTGCGAGAAATTTGCTCACTCCAGTTTTGAAATGTGAATGGAAAAGTAGGCGCAGTTAGCTATGTTAATGAGTTTTACTCCAGATTAATCATTGAGCCTTTTTTTTTTTTCTAAAGTCACAATCTCACTCCAGTAGGAGGGTGGAGGAGGTGAACTGGAGGAGCTTTTCTAGACAAAAGTGGTAGGTTTTAGGGCTAACACTTTTGTGTGCATTTTGCAGGAACATCTGGCCCTGAATAGGACAGTCCTATCTATGTCCGTAATGCGACAAGATTAGGAAAAAGATATGTTCTATTTGTTTGCATTTAAGTGAATAGGTGATTCCTAAGGATAAGGCTGCATTCACATCTCCATTAGTGATGATCCGGCTGACTGATCCTGCATAAATGCCAACTGTCGAACAAACAAATGGTATTTGTACAGCCGAAAACCTTTATGCCGGAAAGCGGCTGGATAATCATTGGACCTCATTACAATGAATAGGGATCTGGCAGTGATAGATAGATAGCTATGGGATAGATAGATAGATAGATAGATAGAGTGGGGTTTCGCTCTGGTAGACAGGATTAGCGGACGCAGTATAGAGGCAGTTCAGTGTTTTATTCACACTTTAGGCAAGTGACATAACAAGCAAAGAAACTAAGCATACAGATAATATAGATAGCAGACATGTAAATAATTAGGTTGTAAGTATCAGGAAATAACGTGCTTATTAAAACAATACCTTTATTAGTTATATTAAGGGGTAACCGAGCAATATCTGCCCTAGTGATAACAATAATCTAAAGTAAAATACTTTAGAAACTCACACCAAAAAAGAGACAAAATAATAAATGAACAGGGTAAGGTAAGTATTCATATAGGTATCAAATGGGGACTGGGTGGAGGGGGGAGAGAAACTTTCCCTAATAAACCCTGGAAAAATTCCTGTGCCTAAATCTGAACTTAACCCTGTAATGGCCCTACATCAATGTACAGTTGCAAGAGAAAGTAAGTGAACCCTTTGAAATTATATGGATTTCTGCACAAATTGGTCATAAAATGTGATCTGATCTTCATCTAAGTCACAACAATAGACAATCACAGTCTGCTTAAACTAATACCACACAAAGAATTAAATGTTACCATGTTTTTATTGAACACACCATTTAAACATTCACAATGCAGGTGGAAAAAGTATGTGAACCCCTAGACTAATGACATCTCCAAGAGCTAATTGGAGTGAGGTGTCAGCCAACTGGAGTCCAATCAATGAGATGAAATTAGAGGTGTTGGTTACAGCTGCCCTATAAAAAACACACACCAGTCCTGGGTTTGCTTTTCACAAGAAGCATTACCTGATGTGAATGATGCCTCGCACAAAAGAGCTCTCAGAAGACCTACGATTAAGAATTGTTGACTTGCATAAAGCTGGAAAGGGTTATAAAAGTATCTCCAAAAGCCTTGCTGTTCATCAGTCCACGAACATATAAATTGTCTATAAATGGAGAAAGTCCAGCACTGCTGCTACTCTCCCTAGGAGTGGCTGTCCTGTAAAGATGACTGCAAGAGCACAGCGTAGACTGCTCAATGAGGTGAAGAAGAATCCTAGAGTGTCATCTAAAGACTTACAAAAGTCTCTGGCATATGCTAACATCCCTGTTAGCGAATCTACAATATGTAAAACACTAAACAAGAATGGATTTCATGGGAGGATACCACAGAGGAAGCCACTGCTGTCCAAAAAAACATTGCTGCACGTTTACAGTTTGCACAAGAGCACCTGGATGTTCCACAGCAGTACTGGCAAAATATTCTGTGGACAGATGAAACCAAAGTTGAGTTGTTTGGAAGAAACACACAACACTATGTGTGGAGAAAAAGAGGCACAGCACACCAACAACAAAACCTCATGCCAACTGTGAAGTATGGTGGTGGGGGCATCATGGTTTGGGGCTGCTTTGCTGCTTCAGGGCCTGGACGGATTGCTATCATCGAAGGAAAAATGAATTCCCAAGTTTCTCAAGACATTTTGCAGGAGAACTTAAGGCCATCTGTCCACCAGCTGAAGCTCAACAGAAGATGGGTGTTGCAACAGGACAACGACCCAAAGCATAGAAGTAAATCAACAGCAGAATGGCTTAAACTGAAGAAAATACGCCTTCTGGTGTGGCCTAGTCAGAGTCCTGACCTCAACCCGATTGAGATGCTGTGGCATGACCTTAAGAAAGCGATTTACACCAGACATCCCAAGAATATTGCTGAACTGAAACAGTTCTGTAAAGAGGAATGGTCAAGAATTACTCCTGACCGTTGTGCACATCTGATCTGCAACTACAGAAAACGTTTGGTTGAAGTTATTGCTGCCAAAGGAGGTTCAACCAGTTATTAAATCCAAGGGTTCCCATACTTTTTCCACCTGCACTGTGAATGTTTACATGGTGTGTTCAATAAAAAACATGGTAACATTTAATTCTTTGTGTATTAGTTCAAGCAGACTGTGATTGTCTATTGTTGTGACTAGATGAAGATCAGATCTCATTTTATGACCAATTTGTGCAGAAATCCATATAATTCCAAAGGGTTCACATACTTTTTCTTGCAACTGTATATATATATATATATATATATATATATATATATATATAATGTATACAAACAGTATCCTAAGGGGTGTAGATGAAATCCCCTAAAGGAATATACAGATACCTTAAAAAGAAAATAAATAAAGACCCCGACAAGTTTCACCCGCACCTGGCGGTTCATCAGGGGGTTATAGAACTGGAATAATCATAGGTAGAGATTATATTATCATAGATATAGTTGATACTTAGCTCCCAAATGTGGCTTGTGGGAATCAGATACAAAGTGGGGTAACCATACCAGTAGATAAAAAACTGGTAAGGGGACCCACAGCACACACTACTCAGATGTCCAGGGAACGGACGCATCAGCCATTTCCACTGAAAACTTAAAGTTTTGTAGGGAGAGAAACCATCGGGTGACCCATCCATTTGAGAGGGGAGTAGTCAGTCACCAGGCGGAATTTTCTCCCCAATAAATAATAGTGGAGAGATTCTAGTGCCCACTTGATAGCCAGGCACTCTCTCTCCACTATACTATACTGGGTCTCGGCTGGGTTTAGCTTATGGCTGAGGAAGACAATGGGATGCTCCTCCCCGTTGACTTCCTGAGACAGTAGAGCACCGAGGCTTACTTCAGAGGCATCGGTATGTACTATAAACTCCCCTTTGAAGTTGGGCGTTACCAAAACCGGGGACCCGCACAGGGCCGACTTCAAAGTGGAGAAAGCCTATTTCGCCCGATCATCCCAGCGAACCATTGTTGACTTGTGTCCCCTCAAGAGTCCTGTCAAAGGCACGGCTAGAGTAGCAAAGTCGGGAACAAACTTCTTGTAATAGCCCACCATTCCCAGGAATGACTTTATTTGCCTAGTGGTGACAGGTCGGGGCCAATTCCGTATTGCCTCTATTTTGTTCACTTGGGGTTTGATGACTCCACGCCCAATGACATACCCCAGGTATTTAGTCTCTTCTAACCCTATCGTACATTTTTTTGAGTTAGCGGTTAGCCCAGCTTTGCGAAGGGAGTCCACTACAGCCTGAACTTTGTGTAGGTGACTTTCCTAGTCGGTACTGTGGATGACAATATCGTCCAGGTAAGCCGAAGTGTACCAACGATGTGGACGAAGCACAATGTCCATTAGCCGCTGAAAAGTGGCGGGTGCGCCATGCAGACCAAAGGGTGAGACCTTACATTGATACAGCCCCTCAGACGTGATGAAGGCAGTTTTCTCTTTGACAGCCTCCGTTAAGGGCACCTGCCAGTACCCTTTCGTGAGGTCCAAAACAGAAAAATACCGGGCTTGTTCTAACCTCTCGATGAGCTCATCCACCCGGGGCAGAGGATACGCATTGAACTTGGAAACCTCGTTAAGTTTTTTAAAGTCGTTACAAAACTGCAATGTCCCTGCCGGCTTGGGTATCAATACTATAGGACTGGCCCACTCACTTTTTGACTCCTCAATGACATCTAGCTGCAACATTATCTGCTCCTTCTTTGATATGGCTTGTCGCCGAACCTCGGGTACCTGGTATGGTTTTAATCGGACTTTTGCCTGAGGCTCAGTTACAATGTCATGCTGGATTATGGAAGTGTGTCCAGGGAGGTCCGAGAACACATCCGTTTTCTGACTAACGAATTGCCTGGCCTCCTGAGTCTGTTTAGAGGAGAGGCTGTCATCAATTTTTACTGTGGCAGCCGCCTCTCTTGCATCAGAGGGGCCGGTACCTCTTCTTTTAGAAAACCCGACCGCGGGCTGTCTTCTGTACAGGTTTCCCTATCTTTCCACGGTTTGAGTAAATTCACGTGGTAAACCTGCTCTGGCTTTCACTGCCCGTGCTGGTATACCTTGTAATTTGCATCTCCAATTTTCTCGAGTACCTCGTAGGGCCCATGCCACCTAGCCAGGAACTTACTGTCCACTGTCGGCACCAGAACCAAAACCCGATCACCCGGGTTTAAGATCCGGACCCGAGCCTGCCGATTATAGACCCGACTCTGGGCTCGCTGAGCTGCCTCCATATGCTCCCTAACAAGATGCAACACTGTCTTTATCCGATCTTGCATCTGGGTAACGTACTCAATGACACTTTTATGTGGTGTGGGTTGTTGTTCCCACGCCTCTTTGGCCACATCCAAGAGACTGCAAGGGTGTCTGCCATATAGTAGTTTGAAGGGCGAGAACCCAGTAGAGGCCTGGGGTACCTCTCGCACTGCGAACATTAGATAGGGCAGAAGGAGGTCCCAGTCCTTCCCATCTTTAGACACTACCTTTTTCAACATATTTTTAATGTTTGGTTAAACTGTTCTACCAGACTATCCATTTGTGGATGGTAAATGGACGTCCGTAGTTGTTTTATGTGCAGCAACTTACAGAGTTCCCTCATCACCTTGGATATAAAAGGGGTCCCTTGGTTTCTCAGAACCTCTTTAGGTAGTCCCACTCGGGAAAAAATCTCCATTAACTCCTTAGCTATGAGTTTGGCCGAGGTATGTCGCAGTGGCACCACCTCCGAGTACCGAGTAGCGTAATCTAGAATGACTAAGATGTGTTGATGCCCTCTGGCAGACTTCGGTACTGGGCCTATGAGGTCTATAGCTATTTGGTCAAACGGTACTTCGACAATCGGGAGAGGTACTAGGGGGCTACGGAAATGTGGCTGGGGGCTAGTTATCTGGCAGGTCGGGCAAGACTTATAAAACTCTTTCACGTCTTTGAATATGCTGGGCCAGTAAAACCGCTGTAGAATACGATCCTGAGTTTTCTGCAGCCCCAGGTGACCCCAAGAACATGTTGGTAGGCTAGATCTAACACAAGCTTGCGATAAGCCTTGGGGACCACCAACTGTTCAATAGGCTCACCCCATAGTTGGTTTACCCAATACAACATATCCTGATGAACCACAAAACAGGGAAACACTGACTCTGCCCCAGGTTGTTGTGGTTCACCATCTACTATTAACATTTTCCAGGTTAGGTCCCGACGTTGGGTGGTACCAAAATGATCCCTGGAGACAATGAGGTTTGCCAATTCAGGACCTTCACGTCTCTCACCATCACACTTAGCGGGGTTGTCTACCCCTCTTCCACTGAAGTGGCGGTCACCCCCACCACTGGCCCTTCGGTCTCAGGTTCCCAGGGTTCTGGTCTCCCCCCTGAGCCGGGCCACTCTGCTAGGGTTATCCCTGTCCCATGGGTATCAGTCACTCTCATAGCAGGCCACAGTGTCAGGAAGTCTCTCCTTATTATGAGTTCATAATGTAGATTTGTGGGTCCATTTACCGGCCACCGTGGTTAGAGACACCAGCGCGGTGGGGTAGTCTTTTAAGTCTCCGTGGATGCACATCACCCCAACTTTCTGTCCAGTATACTCAGTGGACCGCACCATGGTAGCCCTTACTTGGGTCACCTGACTCCCTGAGTCCAGCAGAGCTTCTGCCGGAGTGTCTCTCACTTCTACCTGTTCCACAAGTGATCTAGAGACTCTGAGGTACCTGTTGCACACAGCCTCCTGGCATATAGCGACTTATGGTAGCCATAGTTCGTGTCCATGGGCTCAACCCCATGGGGACAGTCAGCCCTTACATGGCCAGGCTCCTGACACTGCCGGAGCCAGGTCCGCCGTGGGTACAACCCGGATGGGTTTTATCGGCTCACATCTCCGGGCCTGAGGTGAAGATTTCCGGGGTTTGCCAACCCCCCTCCCGACAGAACCCTTCTTTAGATTCCTGGTAGCTTCATAGCGTTCCACCAGGTCCACCATCTCAAGGGCATTGCCAGGAGATACCTGATCCAGTGCTGGAGAGGGTATGGCAAAGCCCTCCAGAACATATCGGCTAACAGACGATCCAGCATAGCAGTGGGACTCAGCATGTCAGACTGTAGCCATTTTTGCAAGAGGTGAAGTAATTTATAAGACTGGTGTCTTGCAGGCTCAGCCGGGTTGAACCCCCACTGATGCACCCGCTGGGCCCGGACCAACACATTCACCCCCAGTCTTGCCAGAATCTCACCCTTGACTTTCTGGTAGTCGGCCACTTGATCGTCATGCAAGTCGAAATACACCTGCTGGAAATCGGATGCCAGGAACGGAGCGATGACCTCAGCCCACTGGTCATGGGGTAGCTTTTCCTGATGGCCACTTTCTCGTACATCGCCAGGAAGGTTTCGATGTCATCTGCGGGGGTCATCTTAGGAATCGCGGCACGGACTGCTTTCCGGGCATCATGGAGGCACGGGTTTGCTCCTGCTGTCTGCAAAGCCTTCACGTGTTGTAGCAGCAACTGATTAGTCTCCTACTGCTGCTTATTAGCCTCGTGTTGCTGCAGGTTTGTCTCTCGCTGCTGCAGATTAGCCTCCATGAGGGCCTTCACAACAGCCTCCATTTTGTCATGGTGCACTGGTTGTAATACAGCTGGTTTAATGTACAACATACAACCGTGCCTGAAAAATGCAGAAACCAAAAATATTGGCGTTCACGCCAGCCTCACTGCTCTTGCCCGCATCCTCCACCAATTGTGGGGTTTCGCTCTGGTAGATAGGATTAGCGGACGCAGTATAGAGGCAACAACAAGTTATTTGGATCAAACAGTTCAGTGTTTTATTCACACTTTAGGCAAGTGACAAAACAAGCAGTCATAAACAAGCAAAAAGTCACCTTGCAGCATTGATGGTAATTCACACCATGCAGCAATTCTGCCTCAAAGAGTCTTTGAGCATAGTAGCACCAACTTGTTTTCATGCCAAACAGGTAGCAAACCTTCATCCAGACACAAGGCTCCCAGATCCCAACACAGAGGCCTGGCTACTGAGCCCAGCTGCCTACTTAAGGACAGCCAGGTGCTGCCAAAACCCGGACCTGCACTTGCAATCCAGTCTGGTATTTGACCTCACCTGGCTGTAAATCAGCCCAGCAGCACATGCTGGGAGGAAAATACCTGTTTTCCCAGATAAAACCTCTCACTGTGTCACAATAGAAAATAGATAGATAGATAGATAGATAGATAGATAGATATAGATAGACAGATATGTAGATAGATAGATACTTAGATAGATAGATATGTAGATAGATAGATTAGGTTTGCTAATGGAAAAAAAGACCTGCACAAGCTCAGATCTTGGCAAGGTTTAGGATGCAAATTATGGACAGTCAAACATGCACAAATACCACAAAGCACTAAAAATAATACACAGGTTGGATGTTATAATTTTGGCGGCCAAGCAAATAGTCTGCATAGAGAAGAGAGTTGCTTAGATAAATCCACACACTAGATGAAAAACATGGGGTATGTGAAAGGAGAGCAGAATCATAGAGGGGTGGGTGTTGTTATATCGGACTTGCGTTGTTGCTTTTAGTTCACTGAATATTTATTAGGTGGTTTGGCTTAGGTATGTCTATGCTCATCCTGAGCCACCTGGTCCATGATCAGCCTGCTCTATTAACAAAGAATGTCCACCAACAACTTAAATTTTTATGCATGAGAATTTTCTATGTGGACAACACAATTGTTCCATCATAGGGACTCCAAGGGGGTTAGCAATTGTTCCCCAAAATATGTAGGTTCATTAACTGCAGCAGGAAAACTCTCATCGTTTTTAATACTAGCAGGTCCCTTTAATGTAGGTATGTTGGACTTTGAACTCCTAGTATTGTCATTGGATTGTGATCCTAGATACTTTTGTGATGCAAATATCTGTTTGTATAATCAAACCTGGCCTTCTTTGCTCATTCAGGCCTCATCTACTTTGATATCTTCAGTTATAACAAAAGGCAGGCCATACATTTGTGTTCTCCAACATGTAGCTTTCCAGCTGTTATGAAACTACAACTTCCAGCATGACCTGACAGAGGCTGATCACGCAAGAATTTCCCTCTGCCCATGGACAGATTGGCACAAATGGCACAATCACAGTGGTCTGTCAAGAACAAAAGTTCAAATTGTGTATGTGTGCCATACAGTGTCCACACATACTGTAATACCACAATATCTCCCTCAAACGACTGTGGTATACAGTACACAGATAGGGCTACTTTCACAAATGCGTTTTGGCATTCCAGTTTTCAGATCCAGCAGAGAATCTCAAAACTTGGCCGGGGTCCGTTTTGTCCTCATGCATTCTGAATGGAAAGAGATCCGTTTGGGATGCATCCTATTCGGGATGTCAGCATTCAGTTTTGTGACCACATACAAAACTGCTGCAATCTGAGGTTTTGTATTCGGTCATCGAAACAGAACAAACTGGATCTGTCACTAAAAAGAATGTAGATCTTAAAAAAAACGGATCTGTCACCCATTGACTTTCAGTGTATTTAGTGACGGACCCAGTTTGTTCTGTTTCAATTTCACACAACCGCATCCTAACGGAACGGATGCATCCGAATGTGTAATCAAAATGGAACCGTTTTCGTCCTCTGTCGGATCTCAAAACCTGAAACCAAAATGAATATGTGAAAGTAGCCTTATAGTGTCTAACATTACCTAGAAAATACCGCCATATAACAGAACCTAAGGTTATTTTCACAGGGCAGATTTTTCCCCTGCAGATTCCATGGCAAAAACCTGAAGCTGACTCCCATGTGTCTGCTGTGATTTTGTCTTTTGAATGCTGGGGATCCACTTGTGTGGATTTGGTCCATTTCAAAGGTGCTTATCCATGAGCAGAAACCCATCATGGTTTCTGGAGGTATCTGTGTGGAAACTATTCCTTGAATGGACATGTTATATCCTGCTACTGGATGTGGATCCTGTAGAGCAGGCATGCTCAACCTGTGGCCCTCCAGCTGTTGCAAAACTACAACTCCCAGCATGCCCGAACAGCCTACAGCTATCAGCCTACAGCAGGGCATAGTGGGAGTTGTAGTTTTACAACCGCTGGAGATTGAGCATGCCTGCTGTAGAGTGTAGAGAGGAATTATAATTCACACAATTCCCTAAAACGGCAGTCTAAGTAAATCATACCTGTCATTTCAGATGACTTTTGAACATGAGGCATGACACTATGTCTGGCCATTTCATGACTTGTATTCTCACCGATCTGACATTGGTTGGCCTATCCTGAGGATAGGCCATCAATATAAAAGAGTGGATGACCCCTTTAAATTATATGGCTCTGTGAAGTTGGGCACTATGCTGACAGTGTTGGCCAGGTGCGTACATAGAAATCATTGGGCCCCATAGCAAGAATTTAACCACTTCAGCCCCGCTAGGTGAAACCCCCTTCATGACCAGGCCACTTTTTACACTTCGGCACTACACTCCTTTCACCGTTTATCGCTCGGTCATGCAACTTACCACCCAAATGAATTTTACCTCCTTTTCTTCTCACTAATGGAGCTTTCATTTGGTGGTATTTTATTGCTGCTGACATTTTTACTTTTTTTGTTATTAATCAAAATGTAACGATTTTTTTTTGCAAAAAAATGACATTTTTCACTTTCAGCTGTGAAATTTTGCAAAAAAACCGACATCCATATATAAATTTTTCGCTAAATTTATAGTTCTACATGTCTTTGATAAAAAAAAAATGTTTGGGCAAAAAAAAAATGGTTTGGGTAAAAGTTATAGCATTTACAAACTATGGTACAAAAATGTGAATTTCCGCTTTTTGAAACGGCTCTGATTTTCTGAGCACCTGTCATGTTTCCTGAGGTTCTACAATGCCCAAACAGTAGAAAAAACCCACAAATGACCCCATTTCGGAAAGTAGACACCCTAAGGTATTCGCTGATGGGCATAGTGAGTTCATAGAACTTTTTATTTTTTGTCACAAGTTAGCGGAAAATGATGATGATTTTTTATTTTTATTTTTTTCTTACAAAGTCTCATATTCCACTAACTTGCGACAAAAAATAAAAAACTCACCATGCCCCTCACAGAATACCTTGGGGTGTCTTCTTTCCAAAATGGGGTCACTTGTGGGGTAGTTATACTGCCCTGGCAATTTAGGGGCCCAAATGTGTGAGAAGAACTTTGCAATCAAAATGTGTAAGAAATGACCGGTGAAATCTGAAAGGTGCACTTTGGAATATGTGCCCCTTTGCCCACCTTGGCAGCAAAAAAGTGTCACACATGTGGTATCGCCGTACTCAGGAGAAGTTGGGGAATGTGTTTTGGGGTGTCATTTTACATATACCCATGCTGGGTGAGAGAAATATCTTGGCAAAAGACAACTTTTCCCATTTTTTTATACAAAGTTGGCATTTGACCAAGATATTTTTCTCACCCAGCATGGGTATATGTAAAATGACACCCCAAAACACATTCCCCAACTTCTCCTGAGTACGGCGATACCAGATGTGTCACACTTTTTTGCTGCCAAGGTTTGCAAAGGGGCACATATTCCAAAGTGCACCTTTCGGATTTCGTAGGCCATTTTTTACACATTTTGATTGCAAGGTACTTCTCACACATTTGGGCCCCTAAATTGCCAGGGCAGTATAACTACGCCACAAGTGACCCCATTTTGGAAAGAAGACACCCTAAGGTATTCCGTGAGGGGCACTGCGAGTTCCTAGAATTTTTTATTTTTTGTCACAAGTTAGCGGAAAATGATGATTTTTTTTTTTTTCTCTTTTTTCCTTACAAAGTCTCATATTCCACTAACTTGCGACAAAAAATAAAAAATTCTAGGAACTCGCCATGCCCCTCACGGAATACCTTGGGGTGTCTTCTTTCCAAAATGGGGTCACTTGTGGCGTAGTTATACTGCCCTGGCAATTTAGGGGCCCAAATGTGTGAGAAGAACTTTGCAATCAAAATCTGTAAAAAATGACCGGTGAAATCCGAAAGGTGCACTTTGGAATATGTGCCCCTTTGCCCACCTTGGCATCAAAAAAGTGTCACACATCTGGTATCGCCGTACTCAGGAGAAGTTGGGGAATGTGTTTTGGGGTGTCATTTTACATATAACCATGCTGGGTGAGAGAAATATCTTGGGAAAAGACAACTTTTCCCATTTTTTTATACAAAGTTGGCATTTGACCAAGATATTTTTCTCACCCAGCATGGGTATATGTAAAATGACACCCCAAAACACATTGCCCAACTTCTCCTGAGTACGGCGATACCAGATGTGTCACAATTTTTTGCTGCCAAGGTGGGCAAAGGGGCACATATTCCAAAGTGCACCTTTCGGATTTTGCAGGGCATTTTTTACACATTTTGATTGCAAAGTTCTTCTCACACATTTGGGCCCCTAAATTGCCAGGGCAGTATAACTACGCCACAAGTGACCCCATTTTGGAAAGAAGACACCCCAAGGTATTCCGTGAGGGGCATGGCGAGTTCCTAGAATTTTTTATTTTTTGTCGCAAGTTAGTGGAATATGAGACTTTGTAAGGAAAAAAGAAAAAAAAAGAAAAATCATCATTTTCCGCTAAATTGTGACAAAAAATAAAAAATTCTAGGAACTCGCCATGCCCCTCACGGAATACCTTGGGGTGTCTTCTTTCCAAAATGGGGTCACTTGTGGCGTAGTTATACTGCCCTGGCAATTTAGGGGCCCAAATGTGTAAGAAGTACCTTGCAATCAAAATGTGTAAAAAATGGCCTGCGAAATCCGAAAGGTGCCCCTTTGCCCACCTTGGCTGCAAAAAAGTGTCACACATCTGGTATCGCCGTACTCAGGAGAAGTTGGGGAATGTGTTTTGGGGTGTCATTTTACATATAACCATGCTGGGTGAGAGAAATATCTTGGGAAAAGACAACTTTTCCCATTTTTTTATACAAAGTTGGCATTTGACCAAGATATTTTTCTCACCCAGCATGGTTATATGTAAAATGACACCCCAAAACACATTGCCCTACTTCTCCTGAGTACGGCGATACCACATGTGTGACACTTTTTTGCAGCCTAGATGCGCAAAGGGGCCCAAATTCCTTTTAGGAGGGCATTTTTAGACATTTGGATCCCAGACTTCTTCTCACGCTTTCGGGCCCCTAAAAAGCCAGGGCAGTATAAATACCCCACATGTGACCCCACTTTGGAAAGAAGACACCCCAAGGTATTCAATGAGGGGCATGGCGAGTTCCTAGAATTTTTTTTTTTTTTGCATAAGTTAGCGGAAATTGATTTTTTTTTGTTTTTTTTCTCACAAAGTCTCACTTTCCGCTAACTTAGGACAAAAATTTCAATCTTTCATGGACTCAATATGCCCCTCACGGAATACCTTGGGGTGTCTTCTTTCCGAAATGGGGTCACATGTGGGGTATTTATACTGCCCTGGCTTTTTAGGGGCCCTAAAGCGTGAGAAGAAGTCTGGAATATAAATGTCTAAAAATGTTTACGCATTTGGATTCCGTGAGGGGTATGGTGCGTCCATGTGAGATTTTATTTTTTGACACAAGTTAGTGGAATATGAGACTTTGTAAGAAAAAACAAAAACAAACAAAAAATGTCCGCTAACTTGTGCCAAAAAAATGGCTGAATGGAGCCTTACCAGGGGGGGAGTGATCAATGACAGGGGGGTGATCAATGACAGGGGGGTGATCACCCATATAGACTCCCTGATCACCCCCCTGTCATTGATCACCCCCCCTGTAAGGCTCCATTCAGACATCCGCATGATTTTTTACGGATCCATGGATACATGGATCGGATCCACAGAACGCATGCGGACGTCTGAATGGAGCCTTACAGGGGGGTTATCAATGACAGGGGGTGATCAGGGTAATCAGGGTGATCACCCCCCTGTCACTGATCACCCCCCCTGTAAGGCTCCATTCAGACATCCGCATGATTTTTTACGGATCCATGGATACATGGATCGGATCCACAGAACGCATGCGGACGTCTGAATGGAGCCTTACAGGGGGGTTATCAATGACAGGGGGTGATCAGGGTAATCACCCCCCTGTCACTGATCACCCCCCCTGTAAGGCTCCATTCAGACATCCGCATGATTTTTTACGGATCCATGGATACATGGATCGGATCCACAGAACGCATGCGGACGTCTGAATGGAGCCTTACAGGGGGGTTATCAATGACAGGGGGTGATCAGGGTAATCAGGGTGATCACCCCCCTGTCACTGATCACCCCCCCTGTAAGGCTCCATTCAGACATCCGCATGATTTTTTACGGATCCATGGATACATGGATCGGATCCACAAAACGCATGCGGACGTCTGAATGGAGCCTTACAGGGGGGTTATCAATGACAGGGGGTGATCAGGGTGATCACCCCCCTGTCACTGATCACCCCCCCTGTAAGGCTCCATTCAGACGTCCGCATGATTTTTACGGATCCATGGATCGGATCCGTAAAAATCATGCGGACGTCTGAATGGAGCCTGACAGGGGGGTGATCAATGACAGGGGGGTGATCAATGACAGGGGGGTGATCAATGACAGGGGGTGATCAGGGAGTGTATATGGGTGATCACCCGCCTGTAAGGCTCCATTCAGACGTCCGCATGATTTTTACGGATCCATGGATACATGGATCGGATCCGTAAAAATCATACGGACGTCTGAATGGAGCCTGACAGGGGGGTGATCAATGACAGGGGGGTGATCAATGACAGGGGGTGATCAGGGAGTGTATATGGGTGATCACCCGCCTGTCATTGATCACCCCCCTGTAAGGCTCCATTCAGACGTCCGCATGATTTTTACGGATCCATGGATACATGGATCGGATCCGTAAAAATCATGCGGACGTCTGAATGGAGCCTGACAGGGGGGTGATCAATGACAGGGGGGTGATCAATGACAGGGGGTGATCAGGGAGTTTATATGGGGTGATCAGGGGTTTATAAGGGGTTAATAAGTGACGGGGGGGTGTAGTGTAGTGTAGTGTGGTGTTTGGTGGGACTGTACTGACCTACCTGAGTCCTCTGGTGGTCGATCCTAACAAAAGGGACCACCAGAGGACCAGGTAGGAGGTATATTAGACGCTGTTATGAAAACAGCGTCTAATATACCTGTTAGGGGTTAAAAAATTCGGATCTCCAGCCTGCCAGCGAGCGATCGCCGCTGGCAGGCTGGAGATCCACTCGCTTACCTTCCGTTCCTGTGACCGCACGCGTATATGCGTCCACCCAGAAGAGCAGGACCGCCGGCAGGACGCAATCCTGCGTACGGCGGTCCTGAGGAGGTTAAATTGGGCCCCCATGCCCATTCCTAGTTCCTCCTACTATGCGCCCTGGCTCCTCTCACTACCCTCCCTAACTTCTCTCCTGTCCCACCTCATGCAGCAGTACTCACGCCCGAACCCAACAGACCCATTATAGTGAATGGGATCTGGTAGGTTCTGGCTGAGTAACACAACTCCCACCTACCCTCATATCTTCTCATGCCTCCGCATCAGGAAAGCGAAGTCACATTACATAATGCGGTGACAACCGGCTGAATGACATATGTGCAGAGGAATAGTCTGGGAAAGCTGAGTGACCCCCCCCCCCACACACACACACAGACCTCTGCAACTCCCACCTCCCCTCATATCTTCTCATGCCTCCGCACTTGTGCCATGCAGGACATCAGGAAAGCGGAGTCACATTACATAATGTGGTGACAACCGGCTGAATGACATATGTGCAGAGGAATAGCCTGGGAAAGCTGAGTGACCCCCCCCCCCCCCCACACACACACACAGACCTCTGCAACTCCCACCTCCCCTCATATCTTCTCATGCCTCCGCACTTGTGCCATGCAGGACATCAGGAAAGCGGAGTCACATTACATAATGTGGTGACAACCGGCTGAATGACATATGTGCAGAGGAATAGTTTGGGAAAGCTGAGTGACCCCCCTTCCCTACACACACAGACCGCTGCAACTCCCACCTCCCCTCATATCTTCTCATGCCTCCACACGTGTGCCATGCAGGACATCAGGAAAGCGGAGTCACATTACATAATGTGGTGACAACCGGCTGAATGACATATGTGCAGAGGAATAGTCTGGGAAAGCTGAGTGACCCCCCCCCCCCACACACATACGCCTCTGCAACTCCCACCTCCCCTCATATCTTCTCATGCCTCCGCACGTGTGCCATGCAGGACATCAGGAAAGCGGAGTCACATTACATAATGTGGTGACAACCGGCTGAATGACATATGTGCAGAGGAATAGTCTGGGAAAGCTGAGTGACCCCCCCCCCCCCCACACACATACGCCTCTGCAACTCCCACCTCCCCTCATATCTTCTCATGCCTCCGCACTTGTGCCATGCAGGACATCAGGAAAGCGGAGTCACATTACATAATGTGGTGACAACCGGCTGAATGACATATGTGCAGAGGAATAGTTTGGGAAAGCTGAGTGACCCCCCTTCCCTACACACACAGACCGCTGCAACTCCCACCTCCCCTCATATCTTCTCATGCCTCCGCACTTGTGCCATGCAGGACATCAGGAAAGCGGAGTCACATTACATAATGTGGTGACAACCGGCTGAATGACATATGTGCAGAGGAATAGTCTGGGAAATCTGAGTGTCCCCCCCCCCCCCCCCCCACACACATACACCTCTGCAACTCCCACCTCCCCTCATATCTTCTCATGCCTCCGCACGTGTGCCATGCAGGACATCAGGAAAGCGGAGTCACATTACATAATGTGGTGACAACCGGCTGAATGACATATGTGCAGAGGAATAGTCTGGGAAATCTGAGTGTCCCCCCCCCCCCCCCCCACACACACATACGCCTCTGCAACTCCCACCTCCCCTCATATCTTCTCATGCCTCCGCACGTGTGCCATGCAGGACATCAGGAAAGCGGAGTCACATTACATAATGTGGTGACAACCGTCTGAATGACATATGTGCAGAGGAATAGTCTGGGAAAGCTGAGTGACCCCCCCCCCCCCCCCTCCACACACACACACACCTCTGCAACTCCCACCTCCCCTCATATCTTCTCATGCCTCCGCACTTGTGCCATGCAGGACATCAGGAAAGCAGAGTCACATTACATAATGTAGTGACAACCAGCTGAATGACATATGTGCAGAGGAATAGCCTGGGAAAGCTGAGTGACCCCCCCCCCCCCCCTACGCACACACCTCTGCAACTCCCACCTCCCCTCATATCTTCTCATGCCTCCGCACGTGTGCCATGCAGGACATCAGGAAAGCGGAGTCACATTACATAATGTGGTGACAACCGGCTGAATGACATATGTGCAGAGGAATAGTCTGGGAAAGCTGAGTGACCCCCCCCTCCCCTACACACATACACCTCTGCAACTCCCACCTACCCTCATATCTTCTCATGCCTCCGCACTTGTACCATGCAGGACATCAGGAAAGCGGAGTCACATTACATAATGTAGTGACAACCGGCTGAATGACATATGTGCAGAGGAATAGTTTGGGAAAGCTGAGTGACCCCCCCTCCCCCCCCCTACACACACACAGACCTCTGCAACTCCCACCTACCCTCATATCTTCTCATGCCTCCGCACTTGTGCCATGCAGGACATCAGAAAAGCGGAGTCACATTACATAATGTGGTGACAACCGGCTGAATGACATATGTGCAGAGGAATAGTCTGGGAAAGCTGAGTGCCCCCCCTCCCCCTCCACACACAGACCTCTGCAACTCCCACCTACCCTCATATCTTCTCGTGCCTCTGCATCAGGAAAGCGGAGTCACATTACATAATGTGGTGACAACCGGCTGAATGACATATGTGCAGAGGAATAGCCTGGGAAAGCTGAGTGACCCCCCCCCCCCCCCCCTCCTCCACACACACACACCTCTGCACTGTCCTCAACTACAAGTGGTAACTTACTTCATTACTGGCGGAGTTGCGGCAATCCAGAGGAATCAGGCCTTAAGAGCTCAGAAGACAAGAATCTTCTGGGGACACATGGTCAGTGGTCAGATTCAGCATTTTTTTTGCACCTATGTAGAAGGAAAATGGGGCAAGCGGATGGGAGGCGGAGCTAGAAGATGGGAGGCGGGTCTAGCAGACGGGAGGCAGTTAGGAAGATGGATGGGAGCAATTAGGGGGCGGGGACTCTCCTCCATTGCAGGCCCCATACCGCCACTGGTGTTGGCATTGGTAATGGTCCTTTTACATGGACCAATCATCGGGCAAACTATTGGAGATCGCTTACAGAGGAGATGACTGCGGCATGTAAATACAACTCTCACCTAGCTGACATTCAGGCAATTATTGGGAACATTTCACTTGTCCCGATACTTGCTAAATCCGTCTGTGTAAATGGACCAGAAGTCACCATGACTTGTCCATCCTGAAATAGTGCTTCATATTTGAATACAACATATCGGATGATACTCCTTCCAGCGTCATTCATTCTTTTATCATAGCCTTGTGCTTTGAAATCAAATCTGTGTAATATAGATGAAATTACATCAACGCAATGAACGGGAAATGGGGGAGGTATAGGATAGAGATACAACCCCTCACCAAAAACAAGATTAGATCCTCCAGTTACTATTAATTGTTAGTTGCTGAGAACTGAATACAATCTATTGTTCCCTGTTATCAGCCATGCCAGGCTGAGGAGAAGCTAATGTTCCTAAATGTGATGACTGATAGGAAGTTCTGAAAAATCCCCACCCCATGATCACTTCTTTATCTCAAATATTTCCAGTGCTGGAAAGCCCCGTGTACATTTATACACCTACGTGTGACTAATAGCAGCCACTGAGGTGTGCATAATTCACTCACCAGCCCTAAGAACGTAACACATAGTAAAAAAGCTAATTGGCTTATAAGTACACGGTATAGAGCAGGGATGCCCAACCATGCCCTCCTGTAGACTGATAGCTGTAGGCTGTCCAGACATGCTGGGAGTTGTAGTTTTGCAACATCTGGAGGGCCGCAGGTTGGGCATCCTTGGTCTAGAGTGTGTCTTCATGTCATAAAGGCAGAAGGGAAACAAACGGCTGTCCCTTGTTACGTGTGCCTCGTATCTGTCATTTCTGGTGCACAAAGTCAGAAATATTACAACTTTTTTTCAAAAAAGTAGTTGTGGCTTAGTGAAGGGGGAGGGGGGGGGGGGGTTCGTAGGCCCCATAGAGTTATCCAAATTGACATTATGGCATTATAGTTTGAAGTGCACAGACAGTCCAATATGTCACAGGGATGGGCACTTCTTAATAAATGCAGTTCATCTAACAGACTTTTTAATAAGAAAAGCCAATCTGAATGGACTATTAGACAGAGTGCGGCAAGGTCCGGGTGAGCAGGAGCAGAGGATGGGAGTGGTAGTGGCTCTGGCTGCAATTATCATTCACAGTGGCAATCCTCACACCAATGCCTGCTAGGGTCAGGGCAGTGACAGGAATTCACACTCTTTCTTCCCTCGGGGGACACCCTAATGTTAGGCCTCCTTCATCATGGTGGTTGGGGTGTTATGAGTGTGGTACGTGTACAAGTCAGTAAATATAGGTGCAGTGGCCGGTGAATGGTGCTGGAGTCGGTAACCAAGCCGCTTGAACAAAATAAACAAGTCTCTCTTTACTAAAGTGCAATATGGTAGCTGTAGTACATCCAGCAATATCAAGGCACAGTTCCAAGGCAAGTCACAGTGAAGTCTATTCCAAGAATCTATATAGAGGCAAACAGCAATAATGATGATAATAGGATTAGTAGTCCCTGAGCTCCTTCCAAACTCTTTGCAACCTTTCCAAGATAATCATAGGCGTGCAAACTCTCAACAATAAGGCTTCTTTCAGACGGGCGTTGCGAGAAAAGGTGCGGATGCGTTGCGGGAACATGAGCGATTTTTCAGCGCGAGTGCAAAACATTGTAATACATTTTGCACGCGCGTGAGAAAAATCGGCATGTTTGGTACCCAAACCCGAACTTCTTCACAGAAGTTCAGGCTTGGGATCGGTGTTCTGTAGATTGTATTATTTTCCCTTATAACATGGTTATAAGGGAAAATAATAGCATTCTGAAGACAAAATGCATAGTACAATAGCGCTGAAGGGGTTAGAAATAAATAAAATGTACCTCACCTTAATCCACTTGCTCGCGCAGCCCAGAATCTCTTCTGTCTGTCTTCTGTGCTGTGTGCAGGAAAAGGACCTGTGGTGACATTACTCCGGTCATCACATGGTCCATCACATGATCTTTTACCATGGTGATGGATCATGTGATGGATCAGGTGATGACCGGAGTAATGTCACCACAGGTCCTTTTCCTGCACACAGCACAGAAGACAGACAGAAGAGATGCCGGCTGCGCGAGCAAGTGGATTAAGGTGAGTTAAATTTTTTATTTGTATTTTTTAACCCTTTCAGCGCTATTGTACTATGCATTCTGTATTCAGAATGCTATTATTTTCCCTTATAACCATGTTATAATGAATGGGTCCTGATTCAGTGCGGGTGAAATGCATTCAACTCACGCATCGCATCCGCGCGGAATAGTCGCCCGTGTGTAAGGGGCCTAAGTATTGCAGTTCCTACAGGAGGGTGCAAATCCTACAAATGGTTGGCCAGCCCATTATATAAGTGTGAAAGGTGCCATTAAGTGTTAATCCTTGCACAAGCAGCAGCACATTGGCCATAAACAGCAAATAGCTTTCTAACATATACAGCCATATCTACTGAGACAGTCTATGAATGTCTTCTCCAGCTTTCCCTCAGGGATTATTCTCTCAACAGTAATGGTGTTTATCCTGGAGCTAAACTAGTATCTGCCCTGAACGGCAGGCAGAGCTCAACTGAAGTGGCTGATACAATACTTACTAGAAAACTCCTCTCTCAGAGGGGAAAGCTAGTTTCCTCTGCTGAGTCAGGGCATACTTAGCTAAACAATGCCAACTATATACTTTTAGGAATGCATACAAAGCATAACGCAAAGCATAAACAGATTAAATAATATCAAATCAAGAACAATTTCCAAGTACCCTTGCTTGAATTGTTGTATAATGTTTTAAATTTCATCTTCAGACATTATCTTCGCATGTAACAGCATGCAGCGATTAAATGGAGAATGATAAATAGTTCATTTTCCATGAATCGGACAAATCTGCCTGACTGAAAGATTATTGGTAGTCACCATCAACTTCTCTCACTAATCAGAAATGTGCCAGTTGTTAGCAAAAGGTATTTAGATTTTTTTAATGTTAATGACTCCCTAAATCATCAATCGCTGCTCATTCATATATATATCTTCCTGTCTAATAGGACTCTTATCTGCTGCTCATCTCCGTCCCCAGTGATGATTGCATTCAGCAGGGAAGAGATGGGGAGGTGGCCAGGCATGAGTGTAGCGCTCTTCATAGACCTCAGTTAACCCCTTGAGGACCCTGGGCCTTCCCATAGTCCTAACTTTTTTATTTTTCCATTCACATAGCCTTATGAGGGCTTATATTTTGCAGGACAAGTTGTACTTTGTAATGGCACCATTTACGGTTGCATACCATGTAGTAGGAAGCAGAATAAAATTCCAAATGGGGTAGAATTTTAATTTTTTTACACTGTAAACTATGCAGTAAAATTGACCTGTTATCTTCAATCTCCAGGTCAGTACGGTTACGATACCATACTTGTAACATTTTTCTTGCGTTTTAATAAAAAAAAAAAATATTAAAACCTTTGTGGAAAAAAAAATGTTATAAGCATATTCTAACCCCTATAACTTTTTTTTAGTTATGTGTATGGGGCTGTGAGAGGGCTCATTTTTTGCGGGACGGTCTGTTCCTTTCAGTGATACCAATCTGAAGTGTGTGCGACTTTTTGATCACTTTTTATAAAAAAAATGATTGGGTAGTTGAAGTGACAAAACATGGCAAATTGGCTGTTTTTATTTTTTCCCCGTTACGCCATTTGCCGTATTCCATTAATATTGTTATATTTTAATTGTATGGGCTTTTTCACACACCGCGGTGCCCATGATTTGAACTCTTTTTTTTTATATTTGTAAAAACTTTTTTTTTTTTACAATAACTCGCAACCATTTTATTGCCCATAGTGTTCATTGATTGCTAAATAGCCATCATTGAACACTTCATTTGCACTATACCAATACAATGCTGCCACCTAATGGCTTGTATTGGTATAGTCATCTAATTGACTCTTAAGCCTGCTTGAGGCTTTGGTCAATTTTCACAATGTAACAGGTTCCCCGATCTCAGTCAGGGAACACTGTTAACGGACCGGAAGCGAGCGACTTCCGGTTCCGGACTGATCAGATGCCGTGGTCACATTTGACCATGGCATCTGAAGGGTAAGATGGGTAAGATGTATGCGATCAGCCTTATGGCTGATCGCATAGATGTGCCGCAGGTCTCTGCTATTTTGGGGAACATGTACGGCGGAGGTCCTTAAGGGGTTAAGGAATGACATATGCTTGAGGCTACTTTTCCGTATGTATGGATGTGGTGAGGGGTCAGGTGGAGTTTGGGCAAACAAGGTGGATGGGAATGAGAATAAAGTGTTGATTTTCGCTGATAACACAAAAGTGTTTAGGATACTTTTAACTCTGCTTGATTGTCAAATATAACTTGGTGGCATGGGCATTGGGCAAGAACGTGGCAGATGAATTTTTTTGTTGATAAATGGAAAATAATGCACCTAGGCCACAGTAATCATATGGCTGCATACACATTGAATAGAATAAAACTGGAGACAACAGAAGAAGAAAAGGACAGGTATTCTGGTTACAAGTAAGCTAAGCAGCAGTACTCAATGTCAGACAGCAGCTGCAAAAGCAAATAAGAGATAAGGCTTATTGCACACGAACTTGTGAGCTCCGTGGCCATATTGCGGACTGCATTTTCAGAACCTCAATACACAGGAATTGTTCCGTGTGCATTCCGCATCATGGATGCAGACCTATTCACTTCAATGGGTCTGCAAATCCGGAGATGCGGAATAGTGCAGAACGGAGGCACGGAACCCTACGGAAGCATTGCAGAGTGCTTCCGTGGGGTTTCGTCCCGTACTTCCATTCTGCAAAAAGATAGAACATGCCCTATCTTTTTGCGGAATGGCCGGATCGCGGACCCATTAAGGTGAATTGGTCCGCGATCCGCTGCAGCTGCCCCACGGTGGGGTTCGTGCATTGCGGCCAGCAATTTGCGGGCCGTAGCACGGCCACGGGGCGCACACGTTTGTGTGCAAGAAGCCTAAGAGAGATAAAAAGCTGTGATCCCAATGTATTATTACCCCGTTATAAATCCCTTTCAAGGCTACATATTGAACATAGGATTCAGTTTTGGGCCCCATATACTATAAAGGATATCGGAGAGCTAGAAAGGGATCAGAGTTCGGCAACCAGATTATTGAAGGGAATGTCCCACCAAAAATATTCTACAGTTTTCTAACCAGCACCTGGATCTGAATACTTTTGTAATTGCATGTAATTAAAAATTTTGTATAGCCGCTGTTTGCTCTATTTCTAATATCTCTGTCCTGCTCACTGAGATGGAAGCACATGCTCATTTCCATGCTTAAACTGCCACAGTCTGCAGTCGGGGACCCCCACCCTTCCCGAGACAGAACTGCCCCTAAACTTCCAGCTTGAAATAAATCTAGCAAAGCAATTGGAGCAACGAATGGGGAAATCTCTGGATCCAGAGGTACAGGGCTGGTTCTAGGTTTGTTGGAAAGAGACTGCCCTATAATATGTGATATTGGATTAAAAAATTTACATTGATTATGGGATAAACCCTATAAATGGGATTAAAAGTATCTATTATAATGAGAGGCTTAAAAAATTGGGCTTGTTCAGCTTAGAAAAAAGATGCCTTACAAGTAATCTCATTTACATGTGTAAATACATATGTGATCAATACAGAGAACTGGGACCACAGTTCTTCAAGGACCAAGGACTTTACAAAGGACATGTGGAGAAAAGGTGAATGAGACATATAATACAGGATGGGATTCTTTACAGTTAGAGTAGTCAAACTATTATTTAATAGCAAATGGCAATGATGGCTACAATGAAAATAACAACTGCACAATTGGTCTAGAAAAGCTGTTGTCTGGTTTCAGAGCTGAACTAGGACATATCACCTTCTTTCCGCGCTAAGACCCTATGAGCATTGGAGCATTTTATGCCCTCCCTTGCCGTGCGTTGAATCGTGCAGGGTAAGGGCATTTTCTGAAGATCTGGTGACATACTGGGCTCTCCATGGGTAAGCTAGACGGAGACTTTCGTCTAGCATTGAGGCTGGTGACATCACCGGCACTAAAGGGAGGGCTTTAGCACTGCCCTAGCCTTTAAAATGGCTAGGGCAGAGCTAAAGCCCACCCATCAGTGCCAATGACATCACCGGGAACACGGCTAGGCAAAAGCCTGTCACGAGTAATGGGGAGGGGAGGGACACCAGAATAACAACAGAAGTGGAAAGACAAGGAACTAGGCCTCAAGGCTAGGGAGAGGGGAACAGTCACCTCCTAAGAAACCGATAAACCTGGCCTTGACTCCTGTCAGTATGTACAGACCGTAGTATGTGGTGTAGTGGAGAACCGCACTCTATTCGATGAACTCTGGTGCCAATCAAGGACTGAAATCAGCCAATGTACATGCAGCGAAACGTCCGGTCTAGATATTCTGTTTGTACTGTAGGAAGGCGCAAGGGTCCATCATTGACGGAAGGTACGTGTCACCTAGGTTCCTGGCCTCGGTGAGATAAGAACCGGTAATTTTCTGTGTCAGCGGCAGCTAGTGCTCGTTGACACTGTTTTATTTAGTGTGGCTGTAAAGCCAATCCGGGCCGGTTCTTATTGGGAGCAGCCAAAGAGCAGGGTGGGTGGCTGTTCCCCACGTCCAGGCCTGGTTTTGGGCTGGGGTTTAAAAACCCAGCCTGCAGCTCAGCTGGGTGTGGTATGTTCCTTTAAGTGATAGTGGAGCTGTGAAAGCTTTGTGTTTTTGGGAGCTGAGGAGATCCGCCATACTGCAAGGCTGAGAGCTGCATGAGAGCCGCCTACTGGGAGTCAGGCGCCCTAAAGCCTGCTGTGGACTGCCAGGTGATTTATGTTATTTTGGAAGCTCTTGCTGTGTGAACTAACTCCAGAACTCTGTAAAGCATTTTTTTTTTTTTTTTTTCTGCCTTTTCTGTGTGAATAAACACTGGACTTTTGTTTTTTCAACCGTGGTCTTGCCTCTGTATTGCGTCCGCTTACCCTGCCTACCAGAGCAAATAGCTACAGTACCTTGAAGATAAATACTGGGCAATTGGATGAAACTACTGCAAAACTAAATAAATAATTTAATTGCAACACTAAAAAATTATCTGCAAGTATGTACAGACCCTGAAGGTGGGAAAATACATATGCTGAAACCTAAACCCTAGGAGCCCTGAAATTCCCTAAAGGTAGTGACAGTGAATAAGACAACTGGTTCCCCTCCAGGTGAATGAACCAGCGTCTCCCTGAGGCCTAGTAACAACAAGCACAAGGGAACAACCAAATACAAAGAGCAGTACAACTTATCTTATAGAAAATGGATAAGCAGAGACACAGGAAAGGTCCACATACCAACTCTTCCAAATCCAAGCAGAAAATATCAACTGCATGGTATAAAGTGTGAGACCAAACTAAATAGGGAATGCAGTAATGACCACAAGCTGCACCTGACAAGAGGTGTGGTCATTACCAAACGACAACACTGAGAATCAAGAGACTGTCAGTTAACCACACGATCTTCTAACCTCTGATACGGGAGGTACCATGACAGTACCCCCCCCCCCCCTTCTACGGGTGACCTCCGGACACCCAGGACCGACTTTATCCAGATTAACCCTGTGAAAGGTTTTCACAAGGTGACTGGCATTAGCATCGGCCGCTGGAACCCACATTTTCTCCTCTGGACCGTAACCCTTCCAGTGAACAAGATACTGAAGGGACCTACGGAGAATTTGGGAGTCCACTATCCTGGCATTCTGAAATTCCAGATTACCGTCCACCATGACAGGAGGGGTGGCAGGGAGAACGGTTCAGCAGGTTCGAAATATCAGTAATGATATGTGGAAAACATTATAAATCTTTAAAGCCCGCGGAAGGTCAAGATGAAAGGCTACCGGGTTAATAATGGCAGAGATCTTATATGGCCCAATAAACCCAACTTCCAAGAAGGTACTTTGAACTTAATGTTTCTTGTGGACAGCCACACAGAATCACCCTCTCTCAGGTACGGACCACTCATACGTCTCTTGTCAGCCATTTTTGTTTATACTTTTTGCCCATATTTTTCTGATTATTTAGAATTTTCCGCCAAATAGATGACAAAGAAGATGAAAATCTTTCCTCTTCAGGTATACCAGAAGTCTCAGAACTAGAAAATGTGCCAAGCTGCGGATGGAACCCATATGCCCCCAAAAAAGGCGACTTATCAGTGGACTTCTGCCTGCGGTTATTTATTGCGAACTCGGCCAAAGACAAGAAAGAAGACTCCTCCTGATTCTCTGAGACAAAACATCTCAGATAAGTCTCTAGATTCTGGTTAGAGCGCTCAGTCTGTCCATTCGACTGAGGGTGAAAGGTCAAAGAGAAGGACAATTGTACCCCCAAGCGAGTGCAGAACGCCTTCCAGAATCTGGAAACAAACTGAGTCCCCCTATCAGACACCACATCAGAGGGAATACCATGTAGCTTCACGATGTTGTCAACAAACACTTGTGCAAGCGTTTTAGCATTAGGTAGCCCTGGTAATGCTATAAAGTGCAACATCTTACTGAAGCGATCAACAACCACCAGAATCACAGTTTTTCCTGAGGAATTCGGCAAATCTGTGATAAAGTCCATGAACAAATGAGTCCAAGGTCTGGACGGGATGGATAACGGAAGTAGAGATCCTGAAGGCCGAGTATGTGTCACCTTAGCACGTGCACAGGTACTACAGGCTGACACATAGCCCTCCACACATTTACACAACCAGAATCTATAAGAGATAAGATCGACCGTGGATCTGCTCCCAGGGTGTCCTGTAAGGACTGTACAGTGATGTCCCTCAAACACCTTGTGCCGTAATTCAGAAGGAACAAACAACTTTCCCGGAGGACAAGAATCCGGTGCATCTCCCTGGGCCTCCAACACCTCTGCCTCAAGGTCGGGATATAGGGCGGAAGTTACTAACCCTTCAGACAAGATAGGACAAGGGTCTTCCGAATCATCCCCTCCAGGAAAGCTACCCGACAAGGCATCTGCCTTGACGTTCTTAATCCCAGGGCGATAGGTGACAATGAAATTTGTCATTAAATCTGGTAAAAAACAATAACCATCTGGCCTGCCTAGGGTTCAGACGATTTTTGTGATCGGTAATGACCATAATAGGATAAATCGCTCCTTCCAACCAATGACTCCACTTTCCAACTCCAACTTAATGGCCAGCAATTTTCTATTGTGTACGTCATGATTATTTTCAGCAGTCGAGAGTTTCTTAGAGAAAAAAGCACATGGGCGCCATTTACTAGGTGAAGGACCCTGTGACAAGACTGCTCCTACCCCTACCTCGGAGGCGTCAACATTCATAATGAATGGACACATGTGTGACACATCCGGCTGCACCAATATAGGAGCAGAAGCAAAACACTTCTTCACTGCTGAAAAGGCTTATAATGCCGCATCAGACCAAACGGAGACATTCCAACCTTTCCTAGTCATGTCCGTTAAAGGTTTAACCACAGTCGAGTAGTTTAAAATAAATTTACGGTAGTAGTTGTTGAACCCCAAAAATCGCATAAGCGCTTTGAGATTTTCAGGTTGATCCCAGTCCAACACCTCACGGACCTTTTCAGGACCCATACGAAAACCTGAAGATGAGAGCAGGTAACCCAGGAATTGTACTTCCGGAACTGCAAGTAGACACTTTTCCATCTTAGCATACAATTTATTCTCTCATAGGATCTGTAACACTTGTCTCACGTGATCATGATGAGTCTCCATGTCAGGAGAATAAATTAGTATATCATCCAGATACACCACAATAAACCTGCCCACCAGATAATGAAAGATGTCATTAATGAAATGTTGAAACACCGCAGGGGCATTAGTTAACCCAAAAGGCATGACCATATTTTCAAAATGACCCTCTAAGGTATTAAAGGCCATCTTCCATTCATCCCCCTCCTTGATCCTTACCAGATTATATGCCCCCCTGAAATCCAGCTTAGAGAACAACTTGGAACCGACAATCTGATTGAACAAATCTGGGATCAAAGGAAGGGGGTAAGGGTTACAGACAGTGATACGATTAAGCTTACGGAAATCCAGATATGGCCTAAAAATTCCGTCCTTTTTCTTAACAAAAATAAAAACCTGCATCAACTGGGGATTTGGACAGTCTAATATGTCCCTTAGCCAAACTCTCGGTGATATACTCTCTCATGGATGCTCTTTCGGTTTCAGAAAGATTATACAACCGAGATTTGGCCAATTTAGCTCCGGGAATAAGGTTGATGGGGCAATCATACTCACGATGTAGGAGTAACTCCTGGTCTCCACTTTCAGAGAATACATCAGCAAAATCAGAAATAAACGAAGGTACAACTTTAGTGGTTACAACAGAAAGCGATGTGCTAGGACAGTTGTCTATGCAATAATCACTACAGTCAAGAATCTGTCTCGCTTGCCAATTGATGGTAGGATTAGGTTTACTTAACCATGGTCAACCTAGCACCAACGGATTATTCAGACCCTCCAGCACAAAACATGATATGAATTCTTGATGAAAATCACCCACTTTTAAACGGATGTCCTGCACAATTTGTGATAAACATTTTTTGAGTGAGCGGAGCACAATCAATTGCAAACACCGAAATATTTTTGTCTAATGCACTTGTTGTCAAACCATGCATAGAAACAAACTATCCTTTAACTAGGTTAACCCCTGCCCTACTGTCAATAAACACCTCAATTCCCACAGTTTTGGAGTCTAGCGCCACCTCGGCAGACAGGAGGAATAGGGTACTACCGGAAAATGACAAAAGTAAATTATCAGATTCCCCACCCACACCACCCAGTGTGGGATGAGGATTAAACACATTCGTGCCTTCAGTGTCCAGCTGAGTGGCTTTTGAAGATTTTTGCTCAACCTTCCAGCACGGTGTCGCTCCGGCCGGCAGCAGACGCTCGTGCGAGGGAGCTTGCAGATCTAATGCCTGGGACCTTCGACAAAAAAACTCCTACTTTAACAAAATGTCCCTTTTTTCCACAGAAAAAGCAGGGTACCCTATGGTGCCTAAAGTTCTGATCCCCAAGTCCAGGGATAGCTCCCCCAACTTCATAGGTTTGTCACTGGGCATGAACTCAAGTGTCAGAAGAGGCCGCCACCTTATATGATATTATGTCCTGAGACTGAGGAACCTTAGATCTTTCCTTCAGGCGTCTATCAAGACATACAGCAAGGGACAAAGCCGCCTCCCCAATGACTCAGGATTTTCGTGAAACGCCAAAGCGTCCTTCAGATTCTCAGATAGCCCTTGACAGAATTGACTACGGAGAACTGGATCATTCCACTCCGTATCCGTAGACCATCTCCTAAATTCAGAGCAATAGGTCTCCACAAAACGCCCTCCCTCCCATAAGCCACGCAACTTGGTCTCGGCCAGGGAGATCCAATCAGGGTCATCTTAGATAAGCCCTAGAGCTCTGAAAAATTAATCTACCCCTTTTAGCAAAGAAATGATTATACCCAGTCTTTTACTCTTGTCCCCAGAAAAGCGTGGACAGAGTTTAAATTATAACTTGCACAACTCCCTGAACCAAATAAAATTGTCACTTCCCACAGGAAAATCTGTCCGGAAGAGCCACCTTAGGTTCAGGGCAGGCCTGGTTCCCGCTGTCGGAACCAGCCACCTGTGGTCTCTGGATCTGTGAGACAGTCATGCGGAGGTCAGCTACCTCCAGAGACAGCCCCTGGGGTTGTCAGACCAGTGCATAAATAGGATCCATTGCCACACTGATACAAACAAAATGGCGTTTTTTAAGCGGTTGATAATGTCACGAATAATGGGGAGGGGAGGGACACCAGAATAACAACAGAAGGAAAAAGACAAAGAACTAGGCCTGAAGGCTAGGAAGAGGGGAACGGTCACCTCCTAGTAAACCCCTAAACCTGGCCCTGACTCCTGTCAGTATGTACAGACCCTGAAGGTGGAAAATACATACGCCAGAACCTAAACCCTAGGAGCCCTGAAATTCCCTAAAGGTAGTGACAGGGAATTAGACAACTGGTTCCTTCCTAGGTCTCCCTGAGGTCTAGTAACAACAATCACAAGAGAACAACCAAATACAAAGAGCAGTACAACTTATCTTATAGAAAATGGATGAGTAGGTACACAGGAAAGGTCCACACACCAACTCTTCCAAATCCAAGCAGAGAATATCAACTGCATGGTATAAAGTGTGAGACCAAACTAAATAGGGAATGCAGTAATGACCACAAGCTGCACCTGGTGTGGTCATTACCAAACAACAACACTGAGAATCAAGAGTCAGTTTACCCCACGTGCAGCCTGTATCCCAGATCTTCTAACCTTTGATATGGGAGGTACCGACAAAGCCTCTGCCTAGCAGTGTAAAAATGTAAACAATAAAGCCCTCACCCTGCGCGATACAGAGCAGGACAAGGGAGTGCATCAGAGTATGAAATGCTCCGATGCTCATGTCAGAGTGGCTGAGTGGGGGAAGAAGGGGATATGTCCGGGTCCAGCTCTGAACCCAGACAGTTTCGATCGGAGTCCCAGCAGTGTAATGCTGGGGCTTCGATCAGTTACCATGGCAGCCAGGACACTACTGAAGTCCTGCCTGCCATGGCCAGTTACTCTGCAGCAATATACTTACATGCGCTATGGCCGCCTGGCGCTTCTTCTTCTTGTAACTCGTCACAGGTCTGTGCGGTGCATTGCTATAAGCATAAGCAATGCGCCGCACAGACCTGTGAGTTACAAGAAGAAGGAGCGCCGAGCGGCCACAGCGCATGTAAGTATAATGCTGCAGACTAACTGACCATGGCAGCCAGACAGGACTTCAGTAGCGTAATGGCTGCCATTGTAACCGATCGGAGCCCCAGCATTACACTGCTGGGACTCCAATTGGAACTACCGCTGCCACCAATTTTTTTTGGGAGGGGCTGAGGGTGCACTGCCCACCAATGATTTTAATACTTGGGAGGGTGCACTACCCACCAATGATTTTAATACAGGGGAGGGGGAGGGTGCACTGCCCACCAATGATTTTAATACCGGGGATGGCGTACTGGGGGCTGCTGGAGAGGGCAGTGGGGGCTGGTGAGAGGCACTGGGGGCTAATGGAGATGCACTGGGGGGCCGCTGGTGAGAGACACTGGGAGCTGATAGGGAGGCACTGAAAGCTGATGGAGAGGTACTGGGGGCTGATTGAGAGACACTGGGGGCTGATGGAGAGGCACTAGGGGCTGATGGAGAGGCACTGGGGGCTGCTATAAGGCTACTGGGGCTTGCTATAAGGTTACTGGGGGCTGCCATGAGGCTACTGGGGGCTGCTATGAGGCGTGAAGCTCTTATCTGAGGTCTGATTGGGGGTCATTCATATTGGGGTCTGAGCTGAGGTGTTATCTGAGGTCTTATTGGGGTCTTATTAACATTGGGGATCTTATTGGGGCTGTTAGCTGAGGTCTTATTAACATTGGGGGTCTGATTGGTGGTCTGACCTGAAGTATAATGAAAACTTTTTTTTTTCTGGAGCATCTTGGAGAAAAAAGGCCTCACAGTCTCCCACACTCCTTCTTCCCGGCCAAGCGAGCCAGCACCCCTGAGGCCAAGCCTATCAGCACCCCTGAGGCCAAGCCTTTCAGCACCTCTGAGGCCAAGCCAGCCAGCACCCCTGAAGATAAGCCTGTCAGCACCTCTGAAGACAAGCCTGTCAACACCCCTGAGGCCAAGCCAGCCAGCACCCCTGAGGCCAAGCAAGCCAGCACCTCTGAGGCCAAGCCTGTCAGCACCCCTGAGGCCAAGCCTGTCAGCACCCCTGAGGCCAAGCCATCCAGAACCCCTGAGGCCAAGCAAGTCAGCACCCATGAGGCCAAGCAAGCCAGCACCCCTGAGGCCAAGCCATCCAGAACCCCTGAGGCCAAGCCAGTCAGCACCCCTGAGGCCAAGACAGCCAGCACCCCTGAGGCCAAACCTGTCAGCACCCCTGAGGCCAAGGCAGCCAGCACCCCTGAGGCCAAGCCAGCCAGCACCCCTGAGTCTTCAGAACTGTAAGTAAATTATATGTAAGGGGAGCTTATAATATGAAAGAGACAAATTATGTCTAAACAGACATATAGCGCAAATTCCAGTTTTTATTTACGTTTTATGTTGCACTGAATTTTCTGCGAAATATATATACACGTGTATCAACACTAGATATATACCCCTTACTCTCCCTAATACTCAAACTACACAAGATACATATCCCTACCTTCTGTCTAATACACATACACACCCCACAATACGTACTTTCACCTACTTGTGTTACAGACCCCTATACAATTTAACAATCTTCTTTAATACACAGACATTTAGATTCATACATTTCCTACACTGGCACAAATGCGTTGCCAGTGACCAACTGTCTGTGCTCAGTCCTACGCGTAACCAGCGCAAGTGCATGAGGACCTACGGATGTGGCGGCGAGGTCCGAGAGGTTTGTGGGGATGGGAGATCCGGGAGGGGGGGCCCATAATTTTTTTTTTGCTATGGGGCCCAATAATTTCTAGCTACACCCCTGATGGTGGGTCCGCCCTGTTAGGTGTCATACTGTATCAGGTTCCAGTTGACAATTCTGGCACTTTGGGATCAGACAGTAATTGAACACTGCCTATAGGACTGTCCTGGCTGGTGTTAAGTATCGTTTTACTGTGTTAGTTATCACCAATACGCGAACAAAGTGCTGTTTGTATCCAGCAAACACTAATGAATGCTACGCGGGTCACTTATTATACGGAGATCAGTGCCCCTGTTCCCATTCAGCCCCTCCTTTTTGTTTTCCTGTTTTATGTGCTCCTTTGTGAAAGGCTTGGGGCTATTTTATAAAGTTTCCAGCCGTCTTGAGTATGCCAGCTCATAAACTGTTCCAAATTCTTCAAGAGATCCTCTCATAGCTCATGGCCATTGTTTCAACTTAAGAATTGCCAGCTTTTAACTCTCAGTGTATAAACACTGGAATTACCTGGAACCCAGACAAGGTCAACCTTTTCACCACCAAGAATCAAGATTGCAACGGGACAGGGTCAGGAATCATTTTACTAGGCTTGAGTGAATCGACCTTCGGATCATAGATCTACTGCTGATTCATTCAAATACTTCGATTTTAATGCTGTATCTGTACAGCATTAAAATGTATTGACTCAGTGGAGCCAAAGTTCGTTTCGCCTGAGACTTCGGTAAAACGCTACTGTATTCATATTTGCGTATTTAAAAACAATTTAAAATAAGAATCCGAACTGGGCTTTGGTACTGGTTGGTACCTCGGTACCAAGGCCCACTTCGGAATGCTATTTTAAATTGTTTTTAAATACTCAGATATGAATACAGTAGAATTTCACTGAAGTCTCAAACGACTTTGGGCGATACGAACTTAGGCTTTCCAGAGCCAATCCATTTCGATGGTTACGGAAACAGTATTAAAATCAGAGTATTTGAACAATTCGACTTTGGATCTATAATCCGAAAGTCGATTCGCTCAAGCTTAAGTTTTACTGCTAAAATCTTCATAATTATCCAAAGCTGCATTTAGAATTCTGCTGAAATTCATTGAAATTTGACAGTTTAGCTACCCTCAAAATGGCCTAGAAGAGCTCCTCTTATTCACTGAATGTTGATGCTTTGCCTTGTTGAATATTCTTTTTTTTTTACATTTTTATATACATTGTATATTGTACACACTACATCTCCCACAATGCTATACTGCAGATCATGTGCTGCAAAGACATTGAACCAACAGGGGCTGCTGGTAGTGTGAAGTTATGTATGTGCAACATAAGTATTTAGTTTAGAACTGTGATATAGTGTTTGATAACGGGGTGACACTTAAAGGGCAGTAGTAAATGGGTGTCTATGAGGTGCCTTGTCAAAGTAAGGCCTCATGCACACGACCGTTTTTTTTTAAGGTCCGCAAAAACAGGGTCCGTAGGTCCGTGACCGTTTTTTCGTCCGTGGGTCTTCCTTGTATTTTGGAGGATCCACGGACATGAAAAATGAAAAAAAAATCTAAGTCAAGTTTGCCATTGAAATGATAGGAAAAAACGGACACGGATGACGGACGCGGATGACAATCTTGTGTGCATCCGTGATTTTTCACGGACCCATTGACTTGAATGGGTCCGTGAACCGTTGGCCGTGAAAAAAATAGCACAGGTCATATTTTTTTCACGGCCAGGAAACACGGATCACGGATGCGGCTGCCAAACGGTGCATTTTCCAATTTTTCCACGGACCCATTGAAAGTCAATGGGTCCGCGAAAAAAAATGGAAAACGGCACAACGGCCACGGATGCACACAACGGTCGTGTGCATGAGGCCTAATACTTGTGGGTTCACCTGCGCCCTCTAAACAGCAAGGTGTTGGAATTTCATGGCCCGCATTATATGCAAATTACCTCTTCCAAGCCCCCTCAGACAATGAAATGGGGCTCATATGGCTGTAAATTACCCCTGTGTAAACTGGATGGAGAAATAACCGCAGCATGCTGCATTTTTCTCTCTGGCCAAAAATCCTGAACACATTTTCTTCCATTGGAATGTATTAGTGCTGGATTCGGCATTAAAATTGCTGCATTGACGGATCCGGTCTTCGCAGACCTTTAAAAATGTAAAGTAAATACGGGATCCGTTTTTTCGGATGACACCAGAGAGACGGACCCGGAATTGCAAAGCATTTGTGAGACGGATGCGCATCCGGAGATCCAGAATCCAGCAATGCAAGTGTGAAAGTACCCTAAAAGATTGTATTGTCAGGGCCCCCTCAACAGTATTACACAATTACATTATATACAGCATATGCATGTAGGAAACAGACGGAGCGGCTGCCGGGCCTGGTCTGAGAGAGCGATCTTGACTAGTCACAGGAGTGGAAGTTGCACGGGAGGTGGAGGTTGCGAAGTTACTGGGGGGATGGCCCAGTCATTTCTAGTTACACTACTGATAATGACAATTAATACCGAGGAATCTATTTTTTTACTGACAGATGGACAAGGTTTTAGTCAGTTAGAAAATACATTTTCACTCACTCATTGTCACAATAATTAACTATTTTCAAGACAAACCAGGGCAAATTGGGCTCCTGCATAGGGCTGCACAGTTCAGAGACATCACTGAAATAGGTGGAGGGGAGAGATTTTTTTCCTGGCTTTGTGATTATTTGCTTCTCCATAAGAGCTCGTTTAATTATACCTTTTCACACATGAGGCTGATGCATCATTTTTTGCTGCATTTTATATTCAAAATCTTGCATTTCACAAGAATTTTTTTTTGTTTTCTTAACCCCTTAGTGACCACCCATACACCTTTTTATGGTAGTTAATACGCTGGGCCTCTGCCTTTTCACAGCGGCCCAGTCTAAAAAAGGAAAGTTATGTGTACCCCAAAATGGCACCATTGAAAACTACAACTTTTCCCACAAAAAACAAGCCCTTATACAGCTACATAGATGGAAAAATAAAAAAGTTATATCTCTTGGAAGACGATGATGAAAAAAGGAAGAAAAATGCTTGGTGAGTAAGCCCCAAAATAGGCTGGTGACTAAGGGGTTAAAATAAACTGCAGTAAAACTAACAATATGATCAAACCAACAGTGTCAAAAAACCGTGCCCCTTAAACCACACAAAGTGTTTTCCTTGTGTAAAATTAGACAGTATTTTTGTTGGGAAAGGTGGCCTCACCAGCCCCCCTAGCTACGACCCCGGTCCCGAATAAGCTATGATAATGTCAGCAGTGGATACAAAACTGTACTGAAGATCTTCTCTTCCAGAGAAGGGTGCGGCATTATTACTTGTGACTACATGTGAACTGGTTACAGATTACATCACATAAAATTAGAAGTTAGAGTCATTGGTATTCTTGTGCAATGGTTCCTCAGGCTGCCGAGATGTTAATAATTACATGGAGAAGAAACATAATGGTGTCCATCCATACACATGAGGTTTTGGGCAGTATAGCCATTGTGGCCAATTGTTATTTGAAGCCGCCCCATAGGCGTGCCTCAATATGTCCCTAGTTCAGCAGAACAGTTCTGAACTACTATCCATTATCCTGTGACAGCAAAAATAAATATTTTCTGGTGGGGAGATTACTTCCTTCTTTTTAATTCTCTGGCGGTGCAAACCAACATTTCTACTGAGTGTCTGCTAATTGGCAGCTTATGTGCAACTTCTTCCAAATGGAGAAGAGCAGCTAGGAAACATATGGTAAGGGCCTGTTCACACAGCATCAGAAACTTCCACGGTTGTCAGTTGGATGCCACGGACACACTTGTGGCTTAGCTGCATTGAGTATTGAGCTCCCGCCGTGGCTCCAAGCAGCAGCCCTCCACATATTGCGACAAGAAGGGATGTGTCTCTTCTTGACTAAGTTGCAGCTTTAAACAATAGGAGGCAGACATCACATGACCACTGGAATTTTTGCAGTATCCACGCCAAAATGTAAACGACAAATTGGGGTTAGTGACAATTTCATTCAGTTCAGGGAATTGTGTAAATTGTACTTTAAGCTGCGTCCATACTCTTCTGGGGATGAGTGTCAACATGTAGGTATGATCATTTCTTTGCTTAAGGATGATGCACAGTCTTGGGCTTTTTCTCTGCTGACCAGATCACCGTCCCTCCAGTTGATAGATGAATGTTTTCGAGCCTTGGGTCTTATTTATGATGACCCGGATCGGATCTCTCAGGCTGAGACCAAGTTACGTGGTTTGCTCTGAATTTAGGAGATGGGCTACGGATACGGAGGGGAATGATCCTGCTCTCCGTAGCCAGTTCTGTCAGGGTCTATCTGAGAGGCTGCAGGACGTGTTGGCCTTTCATGAAAAACCTGAGTCATTGGAAGCAGTCATGTCCCTTGCTTTTCGTCTGGATAGACGCTTGAGGGTGAGAGCTAAGGGTCCTTATCCTCAGGACGTACTGTCAAATAAGGTGGCGGCTTCCTTTGACACTTATGGTAAAGAGACACCTGTGGTTACGCCTTGTGAGGAGCCTATGCAGTTGGGGGGAGCTACTCCTGGGACTGCTGGTAAGCTCTGGTCACATTAAGGGAGTCTGTTTTTGTTGTGGAAAGAATGGACATAGAAACATAGAATGTGTCGGCAGATAAGAACCATTTGGCCCATCTAGTCTTCCCAATATACTGAATACTATGAATAGCCCTTGGCCCTATCTTATATGAAGGATGGCCTTATGCCTATCCCATGCATGCTTAAACTCCTTCACTGTATTTGCAGCTACCACTTCTGCAGGAAGGCTATTCCATGTATCCACTACTCTCTCAGTAAAGTAATACTTCCTGATATTACTTTTAAACCTTTGCCCCTCTAATTTAAAACGATGTCCTCTTGTAGCAGTTTTTCTTCTTTTAAATATTCTCTCCTCTTTTACCTTGTTGATTCCCTTTATGTATTTAAAAGTTTCTATCATATCCCCTCTGTCTCGTCTTTCTTCCAAGCTATACATGTTAAGGTCCTTTAATCTTTCCTGGTAAGCTTTATCCTGCAAGCCATGTGCTAGTTTAGTAGCTCTTCTCTGAACTCTCTCCAAAGTATCAATATCCTTCTGGAGATATGGTCTCCAGTACTGCGCAAAATACTCCAAATGAGGTCTCACTAGTGCGAGCACTTCCCTCTTTCTACTGGTAATGCCTCTCCCTATACACCCAAGCATTCTGCTAGCATTTCCTGCTGCTCTATGACATTGTCTGCCTACCTTTAAGTCTTCTGAAATAATGACCCCTAGATACTGAGGTTAGGACTGTATCACTGATTTTATATTCTGCTCTTGGGTTTTTACGCCCCAGGTGCATTATCTTGTACTAATCAACATAAAATTTTAGTTGCCAGATTTTTGACCATTCCTCTAGTTTTCCTAAATCCTTTTCCATTTGGTGTATCCCTCCAGCAACATCAACCCTGTTACAAATCTTTGTGTCATCAGCAAAAAGACAAACCTTACCATCAAGGCCTTCTGCAATTTCGACCATGGTCTGAATATACTCCATTGACTACAACCCTCTGTTGTCTGTCCCTCAGCCACAGCCACTGCCTAATCCATTCAACAATATGGGAGTCCAAGCACAAAGACTGCAATTTATTGATAAGCCTTCTATGTGGGACAGTATCAAAAGCCTTACTAAGGTCCAGATAAGCGATGTCTACTGCACCTCCGCCATCTATTATTTTAGTCACCCAATCAAAAAAAATCAATAAGATTAGTTTGACATGATCTCCCTGAAGTAAACCCATGCTGCTTTTCATCTTTCAATCCATGGGATTTTAGATGTTCCACAATCCTCTCCTTAAGTATGGTTTCCATTAATTTCCCCACTATTGATGTCAGGCTTTCTGACCTATAGTTGCCCGATTCCTCCCTACAACCTTTCTTGTGAATGGGCACAACATTTGCTAATTTCCAATCTTCTGGAACGACTCCTGTTGCCAGTGATTGGTTAAATAAATCTGTTAATGGTTTTGCTAGTTCACCACTGTTTTAATAGCTTTGGGTGCATCCAATCAGGCCCCTGTGACTTATTTGTATTAATTTTAGAACCTCTTCCTCTGTAAAGACACATGCATCAAAAGATTCATTAGTCTTCTTTCCTAACTGAGGTCCTTTTCCTTAATTTTCCTTTGTAAAAACTGAACAGAAGTATTCATTGAGGCAGTCAGCTAGTTCTTTATCTTCTTCCATATACCTTCCTTCTTTTGTTTTTAATTTGGTAATTTCATGAACATTTGTCTGTACATTCAGCGTCAAGGTATAAACAAAAAAAAAAAAAAAAAAACGCTTAATCCCCAAATTACTATTGGTGGTGTGGGGAGCAAGAAAACGTACTTTTGTCATTTACTGGTAGTACCCAATTTCTCCTGTCTGCCAAGGTGGCGCTAGAGTCCAAAACTGTGGAAATCGAGGTATTTATCGACAGTGGGGCTGGGGTTAATCTGATTGATGGACAGTTTGTTCGTATTCATGGGTTGACTACTAGTGCACTAGAGAGAAGCATTTCTGTCTTTGCAATTGATTCTGCACCTCTTACCCAAAAATGCCTGTCGCAGGTGGTAAATGACATCCATTTAAGAGTGGGTGATTTCCAACAGGAATCTGTCTCGTGTTATGTGTTGGAGGGTCTGCCTGCTCCAATGGTTTTGGGCTTACCATGGTTAAGCAAACATAACCCTACCATCGACTGGCAAGCGAGACAGATTCTCGATTGGAGTGATTTTTGTATGGACAACTGTCTCAATTTGTCTTTCTCTGTGGTCACCACTAAAACTGTACCCTTGTTCATTTCCGAATTTTCAGATGTTTTCCGAGAGTGGTAACCAGGAGTTACCCCCACATCAGGAGTATGATTGTCCCGTCAATCTTATTCCTGGAGCTAAACTGCCCAAATCTCGGTTTTATAATCTTTCGGAGCCCGAAAGAAAGGCTATGCGAGAGTATATCATCGAGAGCTTGGCGAAGGGTCATATCAGACCATCCAAATTCCCAGTGGCTGCTGGGTTGTTCTTTGTAAAAAAAAAGATGGTACCCTTAGACCATGTCTGGACTTCCGTGAGCCCAACCGTATTTTTGTCCGTGATCCTTACCCCCTTCCTTTGATTCCGGATTTGTTTAATCAGATTGTCGGTGCCAAGGTGTTCTCTAAATTGGATCTGAGGGGGGCATATAATCTGGTAAGGATCAGGTAGGGGGATGAGTGGAAGACCGCATTTAATACCCCTGAGGGTCATTTTGAAAACCTGGTCATGCCCTTTGGGTTAAACAACGCTCCAGCATTTTTTCAACACTTTATCAATGACATTTTTCATCATCTGATGGGGAGATTTGTTGTATATCTGGATGACATACTAATTAATTCTCCAGACATGGAGACTCATAAGAATCACGTGAGACAGGTGTTACAGATCCTAAGAGAGAATAAATTGTATGCGAAGGTGGAAAAATGTGTTTTTGCTGTTTAGGAAGTGCAATTCCTGGGTTACCTGCTCTCACCCTCAGGTTTTCGTATGGATCCCGAGAAAATCACTGCAGTGTTGGACTGGGATCTCCCTGAAAATCTGAAAGCGCTTATGCGGTTTTTGGGATTCACCAACTACTACTGTAAATTTATCTTGAACTATTCAACTGTAGTTAAACCTTTGATAGACATGACATGACTAGGAAGGGGGTCGATTCTATCATGGTGGACGGTAATTTAGAATTTCAGCAGGATTGTGGACTCCCAAATTCTCCGTAGATCCCTTCAGTATCTCGTCCACTGGAAGGGTTACCGACCAGAGGAGAAGATGTGGGTTCCAGCGGACGATGTTAATGCAAATCATCTGGTGAAGGCCTTTCACAGAGCCCATCCTGATAAGGTCGGTGCAGAAGGTGACTGATGTCAGGAAATCAAGGAGATTGGCTGAGCATCGAGGAATCTAACAGCCTCCTTGATTTCTCTTGATTCAGTGTTGATAAGGTTAATGACCACTTCCATTTTCTTAGCTGTTTCTCAGTGGTCATCACTTCTAATCTTTATAGTCTCACCCCACCCTTCTGACTATGTAGTTTGTAGCTTAATTTGGGTTTGGCTGAGCTGGTGTGAGATCCTCTCTGGTGTTCCTGTTCTTCCATCTCTAACATCTAACAGAAGTTAAGTGTCACGTTTGTTTGTATTTGTTATATTCCCTGTTGTTGTATCTGGGCCTGAGACAGAGACTTCCATTCGTCCATCTGGGGAGGAATGGGTTGTCTCTGGTCCTATACTTATGCCAGGGCCTTATAGAGAAATCAGGGCCTAGGTATCATGCTTATGAATATTCCTACCTTCAGGGCCCGGATTAGGGTTGTCTAGAAGGTGACCTGTTTATTCCCTAGGTTCCAAGCCCAGTTACTCTTCCCCTGCCCTCCTGTGTTCAATGTGGAGCCAAAACCCCAACCCCCCCCCCCCCCCCCCCGATCGTGACACACTGTCGCTGTCACTTTTATGGAGGCACCGGGGTTGGAACTGTTATAAGAGCATTGTGGTGGCTTTGATATTTGGCCCTAGAGTTGGGTCTGTTATATGAGCACTAGAACTGGTTCCATTATATGAGCACTGTTGCTAGCTTAGTTATATAAGCTCAGTAAGCACTGTTGGTTGGCTCTGCTATGTGGGCACTGCACTTGTATATGTGAGCAGTAGGATAATGGGCACTGCACTTGAATATATATTGAACTGCACTGTTTATTGTAAAAAAAATGTGCAGTGAAATGTGTCAGGAAGGGAAGGGATTGACTGCCAGAGATGTGACAAGAGCTGAGCTGAGTCAGAGGTCAGTGGCGGCATCATGCTTAAAGCGTCTTTACATAGAAGCACATTCCAGAGTCCATATATGCAAATGCAAGCAACACTTCATTGTCAGATCACACAGGCAGCTTAAACAGATAGATTGGAAGATGCTTCTGGAGACAGAGGCAGCAATACACCTGCATGATAGTTAGCTAGCAAGTGGAGGTGAGTGTTACTAGCAAAAAAAGATACATTATCTCAGGGCATAGATAGAGCCAAAGAACAGCTGAGCATCACAGTGGAGAGCTGGAATACAGAGTTAGCCAGATACCACCTGTGGCAAAAATAACCTAGCCACTGGGTTTTGGAGGGGCCTGTTTGCCAGCCTCTTGCCTCAGGATTATGGCCCATATACTAACATTGAAGGAGAAGGTAGACCGGTCACACAGCCTAAATCTGTTGAACTGTTTTGGGCAGGAAAGCCATGCTTACGGTCGGCCAAATGTGACTTCTATGGAATTCGGGAACCCCTGCTCGGATCTGGGTGATTGTTGAATATGTTGTTCACCTAGATCAGAGCTATCCATGTATGTATAAATTATGGGGATATGTGGGGTTTTGAGGTGTTTTCTGTGTTTTGGGGAAAAATGTGTGTTTTCTGCCTGTGAGTGATTAAGTTAGCCCATTATGTTTGGTAATTGTATCACAGGTAGAGCCCATTGTGTTTTGGTAACTGTATTTTGTTGATTGCGTCAAAGACAATGCCTATTCTGTTATTGAGTGCGTCACAGGCAATGCCATTGTGTTTGTTAATTGCGTCACAGACAATGCCATTGTGTTTGTTGAATGTATAGTTTTTGTGTTTAAACTGTAAAACTGTAAAGGATTGGCTGCTATGTTATGTCCTCAGTTCTCAACCAGGTCCACGGGGGTGGTACCCTTGATGGAAAATGTGTATATAAGTTAATGCTTGTGTGTTCAATAAAGAGTTCCTGTTTTAACCTTCATCATGTTGAGGCTGGTAACTGATCGACACTGGGGATTGCTATACGCTGAAGATTTGCTATACTCCCCTGGCTATAACTACTAGCTCTTGTAAGAGCTGTTCCTGTTCCGGTTCCTGTGGTGATTACGGTGTAGAGTGGAGTGCTTGGAGCCCTTGGGAAACACTAGGAGGATCCATCAACTGAGGTACCCAGTCGGGGTGCCAGGAGATCCGTTACACCACCTAGCCCCTACACCCTATTGGCAGCTAGAGACCTGTGGAAAAGCCATGTCAGAACCAAAGAAAGCCTGCTACAGTATAAACCGCAATTGTCTGTGTCTCACAAGAGAGAATCCGCAACTGATGAGAGACAGTGCAGAATTGGATCTGGGAGTGCAGTGGAGTGCCACAAGGAGAGATTACTGTGGTATATAAAGCAGCTATAACCATCTTCCTTTCTGTCACCCTAGAGAAGACTTCATCCAGAGTGACAATGCCCAAGAAGACTGGGTGCAATCTATACAAGTGAGAGTAAGTTAGGGCCTCTTAAAGAGACACATTTAACCTGCTGTCCATTACTAAGGGCTCTTTCACACTTGCGTTGTCCGGATCCGTCGTGTACTCCATTTGCCGGAAGTGCCCGCCGGATCGTAACACCGCAAGTGAACTGAAAGCATTTGAAGACTGATCCGTCTTCAAAATGCGTTCAGTGTTACTATGGCAGCCAGGATGCTATTAAAGTCCTGGTTGCCATAGTAGTAGTGGGGAGCGGGGGAGGGGTATACTTACCGCCCGTGCGGCTCACGGGGCGCTCCAGAATGACGTCAGAGCGCCCATGCGATCACGTCATCCATACGCGTGGGATGCCCTGACGTCACTCTGAAGAGCCCCGGGAGCCGCGCGGATGGTAAGTATACTGCTCCCCCGCTCCCCACTACACTTTACCATGGCAAACAGGACTTTAGCGTCCTGGCAGCCATGGTAACCATTCAGAAAAAGCTAAATGTCGGATCCGGTAATGCGCCAAAACGACGTTTAGCTTAAGGCCGGATCCGGATTAATGCCTTTCAATAGGCATTAATTCCGGATCCGGCCTTGTGGCAAGTGTTCAGGATTTTTGGCAGGAGCAAAAAGCGCAGCATGCTGCGGTATTTTCTCCGGCCAACAAAACGTTGCATGGGGATAATCCTGATCAGGATTCTTCCGGCATAGAGCCCCGACCACTGAACTCTATGCCGGAAAAGAACAACACAAGTGTGAAAGAGCCCTAAGGCTACTTTCACACTAGCGTTCGATCGGATCCGTTCTGAACGGATCCGATCATAATAATGCAGACGGAGGCTCCGTTCAGAACGGATCCGTCTGCATTATTTTAGCATATAACAGCTAAGTGTGAAAATAGCCTCGTACGGATCCGTCCAGACTTTCAATGTAAAGTCAATGGGGGACGGATCCGCCTGAAGATTGAGCCATATTGTGGCATCTTCAAACGGATCCGTCCCCATTGACTTACATTGTAAGTCTGGACGGATCCGCACGCCTCCGCACGGCCAGGCGGACAGCTGAACGCTGCAAGCAGCGTTCAGCTGTCCGCCTGTCCGTGCGGAGGCGAGCGGAGCAGAGGCTGAACGCCGCTAGACTGATGCAGTCTGAGCGGATCCGCTCCATTCAGACTGCATCAGGGCTGGACGGCTGCGTTCGGGTCCGCTCGTGAGCCCCTTCAAACGGAGCTTACGAGCGGACCGACGAACGCTAGTGTGAAAGTAGCCTAAGACTGTGCCCTTTTTGAAAGACGTTTGTAAACATAGACCTGTTGCTCTTTTGCCTCTTGTAAGACAGCTTGTTGCCCCACATGTGATCAGTAAAAGTCTATGTTCAACATAATATTTTTCTTCAGCTGTTTGTTCTACCATGCTTGAGTAGGGAATCACAATACTCGCTAGAAAAAGATCATTTTGTAAGGTCTGAGCCCCTTACAGGCTGGTGTTGATTTAATTTACTGTAACAAATGTGGGACATGAGTCTAGTGAACACCTTTAAATCTTATTAGAACATGTGCGCGTAGTTAGGATGAAGAATTACAATTCACAGTGACCAAATATAACCCAGTCAGGCTATAATTTACTTCAGATTCCTGAACTGGAGAATATTCTCAATAATACATACAGTATAAATCTCACTGAATAGTGACCTAAAGTTCAAGCTCAGTATAAACAGTGCTTTATATAGTAGTAACAGTAAAACCACCACATACCACTCGGTTATGCTACCGATAAGGGTGTACTTATTATGAGATCACATTAAAGAGAAACTCTAAGCTTTCAATTGTGATTAATCATTAGTCTCCTTCATACTTATATTTGCGTCACAGTACCTGAATTAGTTTAAACTGTTGCCTAGGAACAGTGTCTGCAACAAGATGGTGACAACCCCAAAGCTTCCAGCTCCCAAGCGATGAATCTTATCACCTACTAAGTTGACAAAATGCTTGGGGAACATATTGATGATGCACTCAAAATGTCAAAGATGGCTGATGGACATCAAGCTGAAGTCAGGAATACAAGGCCAATATTCATATGGATCAAAGGTGGCATTTTGATGGAATAGGCACAGGAATCAAAATATATAACCAGGCAAAAATTGTAAATTACTGTATTTTTCACCCGATATGACGCACCAGTCAATAAGACTCACCTAGGTTTTAGAGGAGGAAAAAAATAATAATCTTCAGATCTCAGATCTGACCTCCAATCAGACCCCCAATGTTAATAACACCCCCAATCAGATCTCAGATAAGACCCTCAATGTGAATCAGACCTCAGATCAGACTCCCAATGTGAATATGACCGCCAATCAGACCTCAGATCAGAGCCCCAATGTAAATGACCCCCAATCACATCTTAGATCAGAGCCTCTATGTGAATGACTTCAAATCACACTTCAGCTCAGACCCCAGTGTACATAAGACCCCTATTCAGACCTCAGATCAGACCACAATATGCATTGGACCCCTATTCAGACTTTAGATCAGACCACAATATGCATAAGACCCATATTCAGATGGCACAATGGGCGGCAGAGGGAGACCAGGAAGCAGTAGGTATAGAGTCCAGGAAGCGCTGCATTAACTACTTCCTGGTGTTCTGTCAGAAAACCTTACCTCGTCAGATTCCCTTACCCCACCTGACTTCCGGGGGCATGCCATTCTCCCATGGAGAACTCTTTAAAATGAGAATTTGTGGTTACCACCTCCCATAAAGTGTTGTGGGGGATCTCATAAATGTAACTGATTGGGTTGAACATAGGGTAGATATCTGTGTCATATAACTGGTGTGAGCACAGGATGCGTCTCACAAAGATCTAACATACTGGATTTTTGTTCTATAAGACACACACACCCCTCCCCCCACTTTGGTTCGTCCTATGGGGTCCCAAGTACTGATGAACTCTTCCATTATGGAAGCTTTAATTAATACAGGAGGACCAGTGTTCTGTCAAAAAACCTTACCATGTCAGATTCCCTTACCCCACGTGACTTCCGAGGGAGTGCGCCTCCGTGCAAGCGCAGTACCATGGCACGGCGCCTCCGCGCAAGTGCAGTGCCAGGGCATGGGTAAGGAAAAATTACAGTGAGCGTTGACTCATGGACACGCACACGGACACCGCGCGTGCGCTCTCAGGGGTAAAGATTTTACAAGACTAAAGACTGTCAGATCTCCTCACCCCGAGAACGCACGCGTAGTTGGGCACATGCACGGTGTCAATGCGCGCGGTGTCCGTCCGCGCGTCCATGAGTCAACGCTCACTGTAATTTTACCTTACCGATGCCCTGGTACTGCACTTGCACGGAGGTGCCGTGCCATGGTACTGCGCTTGCACGGAGGCGCACTCCCTCGGAAGTCACGTGGGGTAAGGGAATCTGACATGGTAAGGTTTTTTGACAGAACACTGGTCCTCCTGTATTAATTAAAGCTTCCATAATGGAAGAGTTCATCAGTACTTGGGACCCCATAGGACGAACCAAAGTGGGGGGAGGGGTGTGTGTGTCTTATAGAACAAAAATCCAGTATGTTAGATCTTTGTGAGACGCATCCTGTGCTCACACCAGTTATATGACACAGATATCTACCCTATGTTCAACCCAATCAGTTACATTTATGAGATCCCCCACAACACTTTATGGGAGGTGGTAACCACAAATTCTCATTTTAAAGAGTTCTCCATGGGAGTTGGCAACTGGCAGCCCAAGAAGTCATATTATAAAGATGACCTTGGGAGTACTTCAGAAGCAGAAATGGAAGAAGTCACAAAACATGGTGTCTGCAGATGTTCAATGTGACAAGTTCTCTTTAAACCCAGGATCAGACATACCGCATGTGCAGCCGGTTTGGTTGCACAGGGGCCCAGAGCAGGAGGGGGCCCCTTCTTACTGGCAGCAGGGGGAGATGAGCTCTTCCATTGTGGAAGCGCTCATCTCTATTCATCTGTATCGCTGTCCTTAGGACTGCGATACAGATGGACGCTGCGGCGGGGCAGGGGAAAGGCGTCTCCCTTCCCCAGTCCTCTCATAGGTTGCAGGCTTAGTGCCTATAGTCTATCAGAGGCTGGTGCAGGGGGCGCAATGACATCATCGCGCTGTCTGAGCCGTACAGCGCGGGACTCAGGCCGGAAGAGGGCTGCATCGCATCGCTGAATCAGCAAGGAGGTAAGTAATAAGTATATGTGTTTATTTATTTTTTATTTACACTTTGCTAGGGGCCCTATCTGGCACTCATGGGGGCATCTACTGGGGCCCTATATTATGTACTGGCACACATGGGGGGCACTACGGAGGAGGAGGAGCACTATGGGGACCCTATTTAAATACTGACACACATGGGGGCACCATGGAGGAGGGAGTACTATTGGGGCCCTATTTTATATACTGGCACACATGGGGGGCACTATGGAGGGGAAGGAGCACTATGGGGGGGCCTATCTTAGTTACTGGCACACATGGGGGGAACTATGGAGGGGGAGGAGCACTATGGGGAGCCCTATCTTATATACTGGCATACATGGGGGTCACTATAGAGGGGGAGGAGCAATATGGGGGCTCTATCTTATATACTGGCACACATGGAGCCACTATGGAGAATAGAGGAAAAGGAGCACTATTGGGGTCAATATATAGGGGCATTATACTGGCACACATTATGGGGTCATTTTATACTGGTAGGGAAAAGGGGAGATGCACTTTTGGTGCACGCTATAGGAATATTTTATACTGGCGCAAATTATAGGGCACTATGGGGACTTTGGCTCAACTGGGGGCACTAAGAGAGTTTTTTAGGCACGGAGTAGGGGGCATTGGCACACATTATTAGGGTACTATGCGGACATTGGCTCTACAGGGGGCACTAAGAGGAGGCATTTTTTATACTGCCACACAACAGGGCACTTTTATGTACTGGCGCACATTATAAGGGGGCATTTTTCTACTGTTACGCAAAGAGTTATAAAGATAATTATTACTACCGGGGGCATTATGGTGGGCTTTAGTACAGTTTAGGGACTATGAGGAACTTGAATAGTAGTATGAGCACTATAGGAGCATTATTACTTCTGGGACACAGTGGGGACATTATTAATGTAGGGGCACTATTACTACTACGTGTTGTCTGGTAGATAATTATTTCTATTGGTGGGATTTTGGGGAGTACTGTTACTTTGGTGGGCACCCTGGTACGGTATCAGCTTAACACAATTATTTTTGGGGAACATTATGTTTACACTATTAGTGTCAGGGACACTGTTTCCTGGTGCAGTCATTTTTTAGGACACTGTGTGCCAATAATTATTGAAGGGGAACTATCTGTGTGTAACTAGTATATGGAGCACAGCAGGCACAATCAGTGGCGTTTCAAGGGGGTGCGGGCCTCATCGGGTGACACCAGTGATGGGGTGACACCAGCAGGGCCGGCCGGCAACTTGCACACTTCTCATTTACGAATCCCAGGCATAGTCATCTGTACTGCCATCCTCAGGAGAGGATGTGCCTTTGATTCGAACCCACAACCTTCTGTATCAAAGGCAAAGCACTTACCCACACAGCCATAAAAGCTGCATTGCCACTGACTGAAAAAAAAATTGGGTGGGGATGGCACTATGATACTGGCACATGGGGGGGGAGAGGCACTTAATACTGGCACATTGGGGGGAGATGGCACTATGATACTGGCATATGAGGGGAGGCACTTGATACTGGCACTTTATTTTTTGGGGGGGAGATGGCACTATGATACTGGGACATGGGGGGGGTTGGCACTATGATACTGGCAAATGGGGGGTGGGAAGGAGAGAGGCACTTGATACTGGCACTTTTTTTGGGGGGGGGAGATGGCACTATGATACTGGCACATGAGGGGCACTTGATACTGGCACTTTATATTTTTTTTGGGGGGGTGGCACTATGATACTGGCACATGAGGGTGGGAAGGACAGAGGCACTTGATACTGGCACTTTTTTGGGTGGGAGATGGCACTATGATACTGGCACATGGGGGAAAGCAGAGAGGCAATTAATACTGGCACATTGGGGGGGTGATGGCACTATGATACTGGCACATGGGGGGAGAGAGGCATTTGATACTGGCACTTTTTTTTGGGGGGAGATGGCACTATGATACGGGGGGAGGAGAGAGGCACTTGATACTGGCACATGGGGGGGGGGTTTGGCACTATGATACTGGCAGATTTCAACTGGGGGGGGGCATTATGGTGGGCTTTATTACTCCCCCATGGTATGACCCCCTAGTAGCAGCACAGCCTCTCTCTGCTCTGCTATCCCTCTGCCCTTTTTCCAAATCTTTCTCATTAGGATAAAACACATCAGCTCCGCCGAGCCCCCCCAGCCAAGTGTTGAAGTGGTGTCCAAGATCCCCAAGGGCCAAGCCAAGTAATTGTAAGTTTTCATATGAAATATGTTATACACATATAACATACACTGTGCCCCACAATATACAGTATACCACTACACTGTGCCCCACGCCCCACAATATACAGTATACCTCTACACTGTGCCACACAATATACAGTATACCGCTACACTGTGTAGTCTGTTCTATAAGCACCCTTATTTTGTGGCGGCGGACAGAAAATAATCTGGAAGTGCCCCTCCCGAGACCAGGCTCTGACTGCTAGGGGGGATCTGCTGAGCTAACGGATGCCCCCTATGGCAGTAGCACCACCATAGCCCCCATATATGGCTAAAAAATGACACCATTTTCTACTGCACCGGGTGACACCAGCCCTAGCAACGCCACTGGGCACAATATTAGAGGGGTGTTGATTAGGTGGGTGGATGATGGAAAACTAGAAACTAAGATGTCTGTCAAACCCTGCAGAGAGAAGAGATGACTGAAAAGAATCATCATGGCGGTGTGGTCTGAAAGGAGAAGATGAGGACAGAGAACATCTACATCAAAGAAGACGTCACTGGGTGTAAGAGGTATGTGGACCTGTATTAGGCTACCTTCACATCTGAGTTAGTAATTCTGGCAGGCTCTTCCTGCACAGTACAGCCTGCCGGAATGCTCCAGCACTGCTGAATGCAGACAGAATGCCCGCCGGCCCCATTAACTATAATGGGGTCTGGCAGAGATCTGGCCGCAATCTGTCAAAAATACAGAGATTCAGCAGGACACAAACTTATTTTGACACAATTTTATTGCTGACACTATGAGGGAGGCTTTATATGTTACTTTGGGGGGATTTATTACTACTGGAGTGAGTATGAGGAAAATTACTTATTTTATGGGGCATTATTACTACTTCTGGGGGTACTATTGGGGGGTGTTATTATTTGGCACAATATGGAGGGCACTACTGCTAACAGGGGTACTTTTAGGGAGCATTATAACTATTGGGGCACTATTACTAATAAGAGAATTATTAGTATTAGTGGGACTTTGGGGAGCACTGTTACTATAGGGGGACTATCTATATGGCACTATTATATCTAAAGTATATTATTTTGTGGCATTTTGGAGCAGTCAGCACAGTTTTGATGTAAGCAGCAGGATAACACTGTTGGGGCACCAGGAGGAGGAGGCTGATAGAAAAGTGAGGAATTTAAGATGACTGTGTTGCAAACTCTGCAGAGAGAAGATGTGGCTGAAAAAACTCGTAATGGCGTTCTGGCCTGGGTAGAGAACACGAGGAAAGAGAAAGTCTACATCAGAGGAGACATCACTGGATGCAAGAGGTATGTGGTGCTGTATCTACCTGTATGTTTGGTAGTTGTGAATGTAATGTCTATCCAAATATGTCTATAACGCTGGGGCGAAGGTTGGTTGGATAAACAATTTGGCACATATGCATTGTGGAAGCATATTATACTTACCCAGTGGCATAACTAGAAATGACTGGGCCCCACAGCAAATCTTTGAACGGGCCACCGACCCCCAATATATGTAACAGCTGAGAATTGTAGATTTTTTTCCACATGCTGCTGCCATATTTTATTTACTACTGTGCAACCCCTGTAATTTTAAGGGTGTAGAATGGGGGTGTGGTCTCTAAAAAGCAGTGGTAACAATTTGGGCTGTCCGTTATTTATAGTTCACTTGTCCAGAAAACTTTGAAGGGAAGGTTTGCAACTCTCCACAACAGCCACCCTACTTTTCCAGTGCCTAACTACAACTATTAGTGTCCAGAGGGGGCTGACTCCAGCTTTATTAGCAGCTGCATAAACTGTAGGCATTAAGAACCCCCTGACTATAGGAAGAAGAATTGTTAACATATAAAGGGGTTGTCCCATCTCGGGCAAGATGGGAATAACCTACAATAAACTGAGGCCTAAGAAGGCAGAGTTACGGATATGGCCAAGAGAAGGGAAGCAGGGAATTAGAAAAACTGGGCTTCAACCACTGGTATAACAGTCACCGCTGTCACTGGTGAATGTTTAGCACCAGTATCCTGCAAAAGTCTCATCTATTCTGTCACTTGTATAATATATTAGTCAGATACTGCTACCCCAGGTAACCTGATAAAACAATTACTTATTGATGTTTAATTTCTGGGTGCATTAAGCTTGTTGGTGAATCATAAGGCATTGCTGCGCCATTCTGGACTATGGTGGGCGTGTGTGTTCACAATGACTCACTCCAGAAATCCGGAAAGCTGATTTTCCACTGTCCCTCTATTTCCTGGCCAGGGAGAAGTGACATAGGCAGAGGAGATGAAACCTCTTATCAAAGCACTGGTGAGGTTGGCAGCAAAGATGCAATCAGTCATTCCTGTGAAGTGTTTGTGCTAGGGGTTGGGAAGCTGAAGCAGACAAGGCATAATTCGTAGGGTAATAATACAGAAGCTACTGAAGGGGTTAATATGGGATTATGCATCACCCCACCCTTTTATGCAAGGTTTCCCCTACAAACAATGGAATGTAGAAATGCCTGCTGTAACCGAGGACTGTTTTCTTTATGAGAAGCCTGGACATTGCTTTTACTGACAACCACATCTTCGCCAGAGCATTGCTGATTATGGTTATTAATATACAGTTATAAAGCAATTACCACTACTGGTAAAAAAAAACTCCCCACCCATGTCATTTTAAGATTATTTTGTGCTGATTAATTTCTTAATATATCTTTATAGGGATCAAAGCTCCTCTGCATCCACTGCATACATTTTGAGTTCAATTTCAAAATTCTCTCTCCCTTTAACTACCACTAGGTGGAGCTTAGGAGCCAACTGCATACACATTTATGAGTTCAATGTGTGCAGTAAGATCCCTTTAGTGGTAACTGCAGGCAGCCAGATTTTTATTTTATTTTACTTACTGTAACTAACATCTATGGAGGTGAAAAAGGAAGGTCCAGCTGCTATACACATGTAGTGTATTAATAAACGTAGTGTATTAAATAATTCAGAACAGGACCTTGGAACTATAAAAAAATGGTAACACGTTAAGGTAAAAAGTTGCCTATCTATACATATGTGTGAATGTGTGTGAAGGGGGGGTGCTAAATATTGACATGCTGCCCAAAATGTACATAAAAGATATCACCATACAACACTCACAGATTATTGCTATACACTGAGGAAGGATAGTGCCACGTGTAAGTGGTGGAGCTGTTAAGCAGTGGATGTGGAACTACTGTGTCAACAGAATAGATTTGTCTTGGGGATTTGACATTGTCCTGGTCCCCTGGTTTTCCCTATATAGGGTTCTGGACTTTGCTGTAGGGCAGTGATAGGCAAACTGCGGCTCTACAGCTGTTGCAAAACTACAACTCCCACCATGCCCTGCTGTAGGCTGAAAGCTGTAGGCAGCCTTTGCATGCTGGGAGTTGTAGTTCTGCAACATCTGGAGAGCCGCAGTTTGCCTATCACTGCTGTAGGGGAAGCACCAGGCTGCTACCCTGTGGAGTATTCTTTGTTTGGTTGACAGCTGACCCACGAGTGTTGAAAGACACCAATGCAGAGAATCAAGGGATAAGGCAAAACCGTAGTCAGGGACAGGCAAAGGTCAGGGTAGGTGGGGTACATACAATGTAATAAACAACCAGAGTAGTATTGAGCGAACTTCTGTTTTCAAGTTCAGCGTACAAGGTTTGAGATATCTAAGAATTCCGTCATGGATTATAATTAATACATAACGGAATTCTTAGATAACCCAAACATTGTACACCGAATTTGAAAACAGAAGTTCGCTCATCCCTAAATCTGGGGTCAGGGCCAGCCGCTCAGTTTCAGTACGTAGATCAGGCAGAGGTCAGGTCAAGCAGCGAAGGTTCAAATCCAGAAAATAGGCAGAAGTTGGTACACGGGCAAACAAATGTAAATCAGCACACCTTAGCAGGACACTAGAGCAGTGTTTTCCAACCAGTGTGCCTCCAGCTGTTGCAAAACTACAACTCCCAGCATGCCTGGACAGCCTTTGGCTGTGCGGGAATGCTGGGAGTTGTAGTTTTACAACAGCTGGAGGCACACTGGTTGGGAAACACTGCACTAGAGTACTAGAACCTATTGCTCATGCACTTTCACACAGGAAAAGGTGCCTTAAAGGGGCTGTGTCACGAAACATATTGTACATTTTTCAAACTAGCGCCTGGATCTGAATACTTTTCTAATTGCAGCATAGCCAGTGAGCAATTCAATAAAATGTATTTGTATAGCTCCACCGGCTGTTTATTCTTTTCCTTATGTTTTGCTCATCTCACTGAGCTGGTCGAACGTCCTCATTCTAAATCTTCAACTGCCTCCAGCCATAAGTTCTGTTAGAAGCTGTGGTAGTTAGGCCTCTTTCAGACGGGCGTTGCAGGAAAATGTGCGGGTGCGTTGCGGGAACACACGCGATTTTTCCGCGCGAGTGCAAAACATTGTAATGCGTTTTGCACTCGCTTGAGAAAAATCGTGCACGTTTGGTACCCAAACCCGAACTTCTTCACAGAAGTTCAGGCTTGGGATCGGTGTTCTGTAGATTGTATTATTCTGAATACAGAATGCTAAGTAAAATAGCGTTGGAGGGGTTAAAAAAAAAAAAAAAAAAAAAAATTTACTCACCTTAGTCCACTTGATCGCGTAGCCGGCATCTCCTTCTGTCTTCATCTTAGCTCTGTGTAAAAACAGGACCTTTGATTACGTCACTCCGGCCATCACATGATCCATCACCATGCTAAAAGATCATGTGATGGATCATGTGATGACTGTGACGTCACCAAATGTCCTGTTGCTACACACAGCTAAGATGAAGACAGAAGGAGATGCCGGGCTACGCGATCAAGTGGATTAAGGTGAGTTAAATTATTATTATTTTTTTTAACCCCTCCAGCGCTATTTTACTATGCATTTTGTATTCAGAATGCTATTATTTTCCGTTAAACCATGTTATAAGGGAAAATAATAATGATTGGGTCTCCATCCCAATCGTCTCCTAGCAACCGTGCGTGAAAATCGCACCGCATCCGCACTTGCTTGCGGGTGCTTGCGATTTTCACGCCACCCCATTCATTTCTATGGGGCCTGCGTTATGTGAAAAACGCAAAATATAGAGCATGCTGCGATTTTCACGCAACGCACAAGTGATGAGTGAAGATCACCGCTCATATGAACAGCTCCATAGAAATGAATGGGTCGGGATTCAGTGCGGGTGCAATGCGTTCAAATCACGCATCGCATCCGCGTGGAATACTCACCCGTGTGAAAGGGGCCTTACAGGGAGAGAACGGCAGCAGAAAGGACACGCCCCCTGATCTGCAGGGCTGAAAATAATCGAGCAGAGAAATTGCAGCAGTGAATGTGAAGATCTCTGGATCCATGTGAAGTACAGGACTGGTTCTAGCTTTGTTAGAAAGGTATTGTCATGTACTATATGATGTCTGATTTTACATCAATCGTGGCATAACACCTTGAAGTACTGCAAGGTGGCCAGCTATTGGGTGGTGAGAGCCATATGGGACAGTGTGAGAGGCTAAGCTGGGAGGCAGGCCACAGCCTATGTGCAGGTACAGAGCTACTGTACCCCAGTGGCTGGGCCTGCCAGGAAGAAGAGGACAGCAGGAGGTAGGTCTGTGCTGCCAGGACCCAGGCACAGGTGAGCAGGACAGTGACAGGGCGCTGCTGTAACAGGAGGCCTGGGGCCTTTTTTTTTTTTGTTGAAAAATCACAAATGTTTTCCCAAGTACCATTTAGCATATTTTTGTAAGCTGGAAAAATACTGTACAGCCTTTGATAAATTCCCCTCACTGTCTTTCATAATCCCTACGCCTCCGCTTGCTGTCAGTGAATGCAAATATTTTGTTTACATCCTGAGACTGCTACATCACTAGTACATCTCACAGTTCGGTGTTTGCTACTCTTCTGTGAGCTCCATACATTAGCAGCACAATCTCCCTACTATGCTGTTTGTTACAATGTATCAGTGGAGGTAAAATGTATCAAGTTTTGCTCTTCTACATATGGAATATATTTTTTATGAGCAGAGATGTTGAAGAAGTAAATAATCAATGTCCACACATTTTATAGGATGTTGCCAAACTTTCATTATACAATGATTATGGCCTTTTACATATCACTAGGAACCTCCTTTAAGACACCCACCTCTTTTCCTTACGAGATTTCTGGCATCTTCTGAGCATTACATGCTTTCAGTTTCCGTCAAAGACCATAATTCAAGGAAGAGAAATGCATCTTTATTACCAGCAGCCAATTACAAGTAATTTACAGAGATGGAAATGATTAGAGTAAGAAAACAAAACTCAATTAAGTCCACTGCTTCTCTTTTCATGTGTTTGTTACCAGTCTGGAGCGGACATCTGATTATCTACAAGGCAAAAAAATTACATTATCTGACTCTGGGTTTATGATTTACCAGTCTGTAAGAATTACACTAAAAGCGAAAGAGGGATTTCCCAGAAGGACGGCTGAATCCTGTGTAACACCGGCCATAATGGTTGGTTTCCCAACCGAGAACCACAGACGCACTTCCCTGTGCTGTGGCTTTTTTCCACTAAGGCCTCTTGCACACGGCAGTGTCCCCCCCGTGGCATTATTGCTGCCCGCATACGGCGGGTCTGCAATACACAGGACACTGACCGTGTGCATTCCGCATCAGGGATGCGGACCCATTCACTTGACTGGGTCGGCAAATCCGGAGATGCGGTGCGGAGCGGAACGGAACCGAAGCACTACGGAGTGCTTTCATGGGGTTCCGTTCTGTGCTTCCGTTCTGCAAAAAGATAGAACTTGTCCTATTTGCGGAACGGATCGCTGACCCCATTCAAGTAATCAGGGTCGCGATCCGCATGCGGCTGGCCCAGGGTCGGTGCCCGTGCATTGCAGACCGCAATTTGCGGTCCACAGCACGGCCAGCATGCGTTTGTGTGCAAGAGGCCTAAGGCTTAAATTAGACGTGCAGATAAGGCAGGCAATTATCAGGAGGGAAGCGTTCCTTCCCGGCAGTCGCTTGCTCGCTAGCAGAGGAGACTGCTGCTATTAGATGCAGTGATCTCCTCCTCAGTATGGGGACAAGCGATCGGTAATGCCATCACTTGTCTCTATACCGAATCCTTGTTTGCCGACAGCAGATCATGATTACGTGGCACAATCTTCTGCCGGAAAACCAGGATTTTTAAACCTGCTGAAAGAATCCAATTACCCAATGAACAAGCATTTGCGCGTTCATCAGGCAATTGGCAGCAGTATTAGGGCTCATGCTCACGACTGTATGTATTTTGCGGTCCACAAAAAATACGGATGACGTATGTGTGCTTTCCGTATTTTGTGGAACGGAACAGCTGGCCCCTAATAGAACAGTACTATCCTCGTCCGTAATGCGGACAATAATAAGACATGTTCTTTTTTTTGCGCAACGGACATGCAGGCATATGGAGTAACTTCAGTTTTTTTGGGGCGGACTCATTGAAATGAATGGTTCTGCATACGGTCCGCCAAAAAACACGGAACAGACACGGAAAGAAAATACATTTGTGTGCATGAGCCCTTAGGCTAGCGCTACATGACGACATGTTTTGAGCAACATATTTTATAATGCTAGTCTTGGATTTTTTTTTTGCATCTGTCGTGTCGCTGTCGCAGCATGTCGCAGTGCGACACCATAGACTAGCATTATAAAATATGTCTGTAACGGATCACCTGGCACCCCGACTGAGTACCTCCGTTGCTGGATGCTCCTAGCGTTTCCTGAGGTCTCCAAGCACTCTGGCAGACACCACCATCACCGAACCGAAGAAGCATATAAATCCTCTCAAACATATGAATGCTGTAGACAGTGGAATAGGAAACCATACGAATAGGTTTACGCTCCTAGCAGTCAAACTGGAATAGCATACCATAAATCCTCCCCCAAGAATGAGACGACACTTCACTTTGAGGGTTAAAACAGGAACTGCCTGTACTTGCACGTACAGCCTCTTTTATTCACAAACCACCAACATAGTACTGCCCACAGGGTTTTGAAACACAACCAATCAATATATTACAACACATACAATGTAAGTACAGCAACCAATCTTTCACGCCCCTAGGGGACCAGAAGGGAGACTGCGACACAGGACAGATACAACACATCCCCACAATGCATCATGGTTTCCTCCTCTCTGCCCTGAAGACAACCGAGGAGCAATCCAATTATCTCTCAGGACAAAGGGAAATCGCCAATACACATGTGGAGACAACAGGACAGACATCACCATTTAAACACACAATGGGACAATAGAACAATGGGACAATAGAAACACACCCAGCATTTTCCTCCCCTCTGTCTATCCACTCAACTATCTCCCAAGCTTATTATAAATTGTTACAACTTTGTGAGTTTACATTGTCCATACATATAACTTACATCAATTTAACCAGTATAACTTGGGGACAAACCTATCCAAAATTCACTTGAATAGGTTCAGGGGTTTAAAAGTTAGTATGGGCCATAATCCTGAGGCAAGAGGCTGGTAAACAGGCCTCTCCAAAACCCAGTGGCGAGGTTGGTTTCGCCACAATGTTGTACGACAAATCTCGTTGTGTAGCCCTGGCTTTACACTGCCAGATCATCACTAACGAACGTTACTACGAATACTTGTTAGCGAACCCTGTACTAGTCATGATCAAGTTAGGCTTTTAGATCTGTATGTGGTCCATAGATTGCTACACCAGGTCTCCCCTCACGACTGCTGTTATGTACTTGGGTGAGAGGCTGATACCTTTTAGGCTACTTTCACACTTGCGTTTGGTGCGGATCCATCATGGATCTGCACAGACGGATCCGTTCAGATAATACAACCGCATGCATCCGTTCAGAACGGATCCGTTTGTATTATCTGTAACATAGCCAAGACGGATCCGTCTTGAACATCACTGAAAGTCAATAGGGGACGGATCCATTTTCTATTGTGCCAGATTGTGTCAGTGAAAATGGATCCGTCCCCATTGACTTACATTGTGTGCCAGAACGGATCCGTTTGGCTCAGTTTCGCCAGACGGACACCAAAACGCTGCAAGCAGCGTTTTGGTGTCCGCCTCAAAAGCGTAATGGAGGCAGAACCGAGCCAAATTGATGCATTCTGAGCAGATCCTTATCCATTCAGAAAGTATTAAGGGCAAAACTGATGCGTTTTGGACCGCTTGTGAGATCCCTGAACGGATCTCACAAAAGGAAACCAGAACGCCAGTGCGAAAGTATTTAAGGGAAATGAGATTTGATTTTAGGTAGCGGGGGCAGAGACTTGAGTCCTTTCTGCTGTAATCACAATAATCTAGATAGGGATTTTTACTATTGAGGTATTGCTGTAGCCATGTGTGATCTCCCGTCTGCGACTGAGACCTATGGTCCCTTTACACAGGACGATATTATAGCAAATTGTCAGGAAGGAAGAATTCCTTCACGACAATCTGCTGATTGCTAGCGGAAGAGACTGTGGAATTTACATGTACCGATCTCCTCCACAGTATGGAGAGGAGTGATCACTAATGCCATCGCTCTTCCCCATAAAGACTCTGTTTTCCGGCAGGAGATGGTGATTACACAGCATGATCTGCTGCCGGGAAACAATCATTTTTGTGTGCGCATAAATGATTGTAATTGGCGGTACATTTACACCCCCCGATCATCGCTAAAGCGTGTTACTATAAACGCTCATTAGCAATAATCTGTTTTTGAATCTGTGATTCTCGAGCTGTTTAAAGGGCCCTTTAGTCATGACTAGGGATGAGCGAACTTGCAGTTTCAAGTTCGGCGTGCAAGGTTCGGGTTATCTAAGAATTCCGCTACAACGGACCATAACTTATAAGGGAATTCCTAGATAACCCAAACCTTGTACGACGAACTGGAAACACAAGTTCGCTCAACACTAGTCATGATGTGCTGTGTGGGTGATGTTCTTTGCGGGGGGGATGGGGGGTTGGGGAAGGTTGGCGGATTTGTTTTTTCTGCCATTCTGTTCTGCATTATCCACTTTGTTTTATCTGTAAGGGGTTTATGACGTTTGCATTGTAAAACTATGTGTTTTTGTGTCTGTCTAATAAACAAATACGACTTGAGTTAAAAAAAAGTTTGGCTTTTAGACTCTATGTAAACAAGAATTTTTCCATTTTGTACAAACAGAGATCCCGAATATGGCGCGGACTTGAAATACAAAGGGGGAGGCTTACTAAGCAAAATGCACCCAAATTTGGATAACTAGCCTCTAGGCTTGGCTTCAGCGATGATAAAGTGCGCCAAAATGTTGTTTTAAATTTCTTTCAGTAAGAGTTTAAAGGTGAACCAGACTTCTCACAGTGGATGATAAATCTGGCGCAGATTTAAACTCATTTTTAGACTGTCTAGTCTAAAGGACCTATTAGATGGAGCGATTATAGGGTAAATTTTCATACAATTGTTCAGATTTTGCAAGTAATAACATGCAGAGATTGAATGACAAGTGATAAATCATTGTTTTCCATCAATCAGATCTTTCAGCCCGTAAGTCGTTACCACATCCCCCTCATCTAATGAGAACTCTGCCAGCAGTTTAAACGAGGGAGCAAAAATATTTAGCGAGCACTTCCTGCTGGCCTCTGATTGGCCAGTACGGCTCACGTGAACAGTGCTGGCCAATCCAAAATGCAGGGCTGGACAAGGAAGAAAGTGTCTTGTACTACCAATGCACAGCATGCATCAGGTAGTTTGAGAAGTAGTGCGGCCATCTTGAATGAGAAAAGAGGAGCCTGGGAATAAGTGGATCTGCAGATGAAAAGATAAAAAGGAGGTCACTATCTAAGGCCCCTTACACACGAGCGAGTATTCCACGCGGGTGCATTGCGCCCGCACGGAATCCAGACCCATTCATTTAAATGGGGCTGTGTACATGTGCGTTGGTTTTCATGCATCACTTGTGCGTTGCGTGAAAATCGCAGCCTGTTCTATATTCTGCGATTTTTCACGCAACGCAGACCACATAGAAGTGCGGATGCAATGCTTTTTTTTTACGGATGGTTGCTAAGAGATGTTGTTTGTATACCCTCAGTTTTCTATCACGTGCGTGCAAAACGCATTAAATCGCATTGCACCCGAGCGATTAAACGGAACGCGATCGCAAACAAAACTGAATGACTTTGTCTCAACGCATTCGCAACGCATCCGGACCTAATCCACACACTCTCATCTGCAACGGGCCTAAATGTTCTGTTTGTTCGCAAGTTAATGTGTATTTTTTCTTGAACTGGAAAGTCTCTTTAATCACAATTGGAAAAAACCCTGTAAGGGGCCTTTTACTTTTGTAATTTATCTTACTATTGTGTTGTTATTTCCTTCTTGGCCACATTTCCCCTGTGTGACTCCATTCACATCATATAAACAAGGGCTTGTTATTGTATACCTCCCATGGAGACTTATAGACAGAGCCAAGCGTTCCTCCATAGAATATATACCCAGGTGGAAGGGTTTGGTTGGTTGACATTTTAATTTGTCATTGAGCCTAATATTAATATTTTGTGTGTGCCGTGAACACTGTGGAAACAAAGGAAAATCAAATACTGGTACACACTACAAGAATAAACAATACACTTGGCTTCTTTCCTTTCATATGTAACTTGAAGTTTTATTCCTTCTGATAATCTATCCTCTAGATAGATCATCAGTAGAGATGAGCGAATTTCATATTGTGAAATTCGTTTACGCTTCTTTTACTGGTAAAAGGTGAATTGCGTTATGGATACCATTACCATGGACCATAATGCAATTCTATGAGGGGTTCGGTTCCAAGGTACCACTTTGAACCGAACCAGAGATCGCGAAATGGCTTTTTACACTACAAATTAATTTATGAAGTTATTGTGCGAAGTCTTCTCACGAGACTTCACGAAGCAATAACTTCAGCTCATCGGAGCCAATACATTCTAAGGCCTCATGCACGCGGCCGTGCCGTGCATTGGGGACGGCAATTGCGGTCCCCAATGCACGGGCAACATCCGTGCAGCGGGCTGGACCCATTCAACTTGAAGGGGTCCGTTGTATGTCCGCACCGCAAAAAAATATAACATGTCATATTTTTTTGCGGTGCGGAACCACGGAAAGAAACACCACGGAAGCACTCCGTAGTGCTTCCGGTGTTCCGTTCCATGACTCCGGAATTGCTGACCCATTCAAGTGAATGGGTCCGCATCCGTGGTGCGTGGTGCCAGCAGCCGTGGATTGCCGAATAGCCGTTTGTGGGCCGCGTGCACGAGGCCTAATACTGTATGGAGCTGTATTTGATGCAAATCGACATTGGATGTTTCATCCGAAGTCGATTCGCTCATCCCTAATTATAACCACAATGATTCATTTTGGAGATGATGGAGAACTGCTTCCAGTCACTGAACTTGTATACAAGAATACACAACCCTTTCTTGTTGTTTTGTGTCCATATGGTGTATGTTGCTCCCATAATTACTCAACTTTTTTTTTTACTCTACCATGTATATGGATTAGAAAAAAAATGGGGAAAAAACAACAACACGTTCATGTAATAGTCTAGATTTTTATTAAAAAATTTTTAGCAAGAAAACTTTCAGGCAGTCCTCCATATGCTCAGTACTGATCCGAATGATGAACTTGCTGAGCACAGTGCCTTCGACTTCCTTGCACAGACAGGGTAGATGACCGAGCAAAACACAAAATAGTAACCCCTCCTCTACCCTAGACCACCATGAAAGAGGCATTAAAGGAGTTGTCTAAGAGAATTACAAATCTCAGCCAAGACCCCAATAGTCTCTCTGCTACTGCTGCACCCTCTGCATTTTAATTAACAGGGCCAGACAATGAAAACATCATAACTAGTGATGAGCGAGCATGCTCGGCCGAATACTTATTCGGCTCGAGCATCGCTATGCTCTGCCCATGGCGGTACTCGGCCGAGTAGCACATGTGCTTGAGCGCCATGCTAGAGTCTCCCACCAGCACGTTTCGCAGCTGCTAAGCAGCCAATAAACGTGCAGGTAAGTACTGCCATCAGTGTAATGCCAGTAGCCATGTTGGCTGCTGGCATTACAGTTATTGGCTGGCCGGAACGCGTCATTGGGTGCTATATAGCACACGAAGACGCGGGTCCGGCTCATTGCGAGTCATTGAGAGCTGCGCTTAGGAAGGGACAGATAGTGTAGGGAGTTTGTGATCGCAATTTTTTCAATTTTAAAACGTTTCAAAGACCCAAAAGTCCTTTTAAGGACTATTGTGTGCAGTGGCAGCAATTTAACTGTGCAAAGTTGTACTCAATTTTTATTTTATACTTTTCGAAATAGCGATTATTTTGCTATATAGAAGGTGTCTGCAGTGACTTGTGACATCTGTGCAGCAAGCAGTATCAGGGGCAGAGATAGGAAGAATATTAGTGAAAATAATAATTTTTTTCCCATAATCCACATTTTTGCTGTCAACGGTGTAATCCGTGAATTGTGTGATCTGCGCTTCAATACCTTGTGCGGTTGTCAGGCCTAGATATACGGAAAAATGTAAATTACAGAAAATTTTTCTCCCATAATCTATCCAAATTTTTGCTGTCAACGGTATAATCTGTGAATTGTGTGATCTGCGCTTCAATACATTGTGTGGTTGTCAGGCCTAGATATAGGGAAAAATATAAATATAAACTACATCAGAAAACAGTGTCTGTACCACAGAGTCCAATAATCTATAGTGTCCATATTCTGTGGTGTTCTGTGACATATACAGTACGCCATCCGAAAACTGTTTATTTAGGACAAATTCCAAAAATCGAATATAGTGTCCATAGTCTGTATGTTTCTGTGTCATATACTGTCCTGCATCAGAAAATGGTGTCTTTAGCGGACTATAAAAAAAATCTGCGCCACATCTAGTAACAAAACAATTAATATGAAGATGGTGAGCACTAAGGGACGGGGAAGTGGGCGTAATGCTGATGGTGCTCGCAGAGGCCGTGGCCCTGGGTGCAATGAAACAGTGCCTGCTGCCAGTGCACCAGAAAAAAAAAAATCCACCGTACCCAGCTTCATGTCCAACTTAGCTGGGACGGCGCAGGACAACACTGTCAAAGTCGGACCAGTGCAAACAGTTGGTCGGTTGGATTGCTGAAGATAATGCTTCCAGTTGGTTAAGCGAATCCTCTCTCTGATCATCCTTCCTCCTACCATGGAGAGGCTTGCCAAACGAGTGATCCCACACTCGGATATTCCAAGGAGCTCTATCCAGCGCCACTATTACATTTGGCCCTTGTGCCCAGCACACTTGAAGAGGGACCTGAGATATTGTGCCCTGATTCCCAACCTCTTGAGCCTTCACAGTCTCAAGAAGATGACGGTGGTGAACGGCAATCATTCGTTCACGAGGTGGATGATGAGACACAGTTACCAATCACTGAGGTTGTGGTTAGGTCAAGTCAGGAGGATGAGTAGAGTCAGGAAGTGGAAGAGGAGGTGGTTGACGATGAGGTCACTGACCCAACATGGGAAGGTGAAAAGCCGAGCGAGGACAGCAGTACAGAGGGGGAGCACGGCAACAGGCTGGAAGAGGCAGTGGGGTTGCAAAAGGGAGAGGTCTGCCCACACCAAACAGGCCCGCAACCGTTACACCGGGCACCCCCATGCGCAAATCTACCTTGCCAAGGGTTAGGTGTTTCGCAGTATGGCGCTTTTTTTATGAAAGTGCAGATGACAAAAGAGTGGTAGTTTGCAACCTGTGCCGTACCAAAATGAGCACATCACCAACAGAATGATCCGCCTCATGGCATCCAAGCAGTCTAACAAGTGGGCCGAACACCTGGGTCCACGGGTCACACCACTGCCTCCTCTTCCCCTGTGTTACGCACTGCTGGCCAATCCCCTGTTGAAGGCACAGGCCCGGATGCCCCTCGCCCTGCACCTTCGCATGAACCAACAGCAACAATATCCACTTCCTTGTCCCAGCGCAGCGTCCAAATGTCCATAACATTGTGATTTGAATGCAAGCGCAAATACCCACCCATAGGCCATAGCACTAAATGCGCAACTTTCAAAATGACTGTCCCTTGAAATGTTGCCATTTAGGCTTGTGGACACTGAGGCCTTCCGCAGCCTGATGTTGGCGGCTATCCCTCAGTAAGCAGTCCCCAGCCGCCACTATTTTTCACGTTGTGCCGTGCCCGCCTTACACCAGCATGTGTTCCAGAACATCGCCGGTGCCCTGACCAACGCAGTTACTGGGAAGGTCCACTTCACCAGGGACACATGGACAAGTGCTGGTGGCCAGGGATGCTACATTTCCCTGACCACGCACTGAGTGAATGTTGTGGAGGCCAGGAGTGAGTCATACCCTGGGGTGGCACGGGTGCTACCCACGCCCAGGATTGCGGGCCCTACGTCCATCAGGGTCTCCGCCAGCAGCTATATTACTTGCTCCGACTCCCACTTCTCCTCCGCTGCCACCTCCTTCTCCACTTCCACCTCCAGCAACAGTCAGCAATCAGTCGCTAGCTGGAAGCAGTGTAGCACTTCTGTGGGTAAACGTCAACAGGCCGTGCTGAAGTTGATCTGTTTAGAGGACAAACAGCACACCGTTGCAGAGTTGTGGCAGGGTATAAGGGACCAAACTAAGCTGTGGCTCTCGCCACTCAACCTACAACCAGGCATGGTTGTGTCTGACAATGACCGTAACTTGGTGGTGGCTTTGGAGCTCGGCAACCTGACACACATCCCATGCCTAGCCCATGTCTTAGTGGTTCAGCGGTTTATCAAAACTTACCCCAATTTGCCAGAGCTACTAGTGAAGGCGCGCCACGTGTGTGCCCATTTCCGCAAGTCGTCCTCAGCTTCAGCGGGTCTGTCAACGCTGCAGCAGCGCTTGCAGCTTCCAGCTCACCGACTGTTGTGCGACGTGAGCACGCGCTGGAACTCTACGTTCCAAATGTTGGCCAAGCTTTGTGAGCAGCAGAGGGCAGTTGTGGAATACCAGCTGCAACATGGTCATCCCCTTTCGAGTCAACTGCCACTATTCATAAGCGAGGAGTGGGCATTGATGTCAGACCTCTGTGAGGGTTTAAAAAAACTTTATTGAATCCACACAGATGGTTAAACGTGATAACGCTATTATCAGCATAACTATCCCACTGCTGTGTCTACTCAAACTATCGTTGCTCACAATTAAGGATGACACTCTGTGGCAGACGAGGAAATGGGGGAGGACATTACACAGGGGGATAGCCAGCCCACCCTCAGTTCGTCTTCTCAGCGCGAATTGGACCATGAAGAGGAGGAGGAGGAGCTGAAGACAGTTGCCTCTGCTACAGAGGGTAGTACCCATGGAACTTTAATTCTATCTGTTCAGCATGAATGGGCAGAAGAGGAGGAGGATGAGGAGGAGATGGAGAGTCATCCTGAAGTCGACATCGAAGTCTTGCCTGTTGGTACTCTGGCACACATGGCTGACTTCATGTTAGGCTGCCTTTCCAGCGACCCTCACGTTATACGCATTTTAGATAACCCAGATTACTGGATGTTCACCCTTCTCGACCCCTGCTACAAAGAGAACTTCTCATCTCTCATTCCTCTGGTGGAGAGGACAAGCAAAATGGTGCAATACCAGAAGATCCTTGTTGGAAAATTGCTCCAAAATTTTCCATCTGACAACGCTGACGGCAGAGTCCGTACTTCCTAAGGCAACCAAGGAAGGGAGACAAGGGGAACACACAGCAGTTCCAACAAAGGCAGGGCAACACTCTCCAAGGCATGGGACACTTTCATAACACCCCGCCAGCAATCTCACCCTGAAGCGTGGCCTAGTGGTACAAGGAGGGAAACGTTTTGGAAGATGGTGAAGGAATACATAGCAGACCGTGTCAGCGTCCTAAATTATCCCTCAGTGCCTTACAACTACTGGGTGTCCAAGCTGGACACGTGGCACAAACTTGCGCTCTACGCCTTGGAGGTGGTGGCTTGCCCTGCCGCCAGCGTTTTTGTCTGAGTGTGTATTTAGTGCTGCTGGTGGCATTATAACAGATACGCAATCCACTGGCAATGCTGACAGGTTGACTCAGATAAAAATGAACAAGGCCTGGATTGCCCCTGACTTCTCAACTCCACCAGAGGAGAGTTGAGCTGATGATGAACATAAAGGCAATTTCAATCATTTATAATATACTCAATCTACTGTAGTGTATTCCCATGCACCTTTTCCACCACAAAAAAAAAAGAAAAAAAAAAAGAAAGAAGTATATGGTTGAATCTTCTCTCCTCCTCATCCAGATTGTATATATATTCTCTCCACTCTAATTTTTTTTTATAGGGTCAGCTCAGCAGCAGGCCATTGCATATGTTTTAGAGAGTCAGCTGACCAGCAGGCCCTCACCTACAAAGTCCAGTGTTACTATCCAAGAGTCTGGTCAACACAATCCTCACCACCGGAGGTCACTTAACTACTTAGCGCGGAGGAGTATCATTGGTTATCAGAATGAACCACACAAATCGTCTCAATCCACCCGCTCACAACGGCCATGCACCACCACCCACAGAATCGAGAAACCGGTATCAATCTGTCAATCCTTTCCGTGTCCGAGTGAGGTTTCCCGTGCGTAGTAAAATTAAGCCGCAGGCTCCACTCCTGGTGGTGCCCTTCAGTCAATTAGTTTAAGTTTCAGCTTTGCAACCATACTCCGCCCGGAACCCAAATCGTTTGTTTTCCTAGAAAATGCTCGGCAGGTAATGGGAATAACACCGCCGGATCGCCTGTGGGATAGTCTTCAAACCTCCGACTTTCATTGTTTATTAATGAAAACATTTGTGGCAACAAATGCTTTGGCTGTGGTTCGTCTTGCGCCGGTCCAAGAATTTCACCTATAGCGGTACAATATGGATGCCACCAGCCGTCCCTCTAAATCATGGCCCCAGATCCGAAAATCAACAAAATTTTTTGCTGAACTTGCACTTTATATACAAGTAAATATACAGGAAACAATGCTTCCTAACAATTTTTACTCTACAATCGATTTTATCTTTGGTTTTGTGCGTATTATTGTCAGTCTGTAAGGCCCCATTCACACGTCCGCAAAAGGGTCCACACCCGTTCCGCAATTTTGCGGAACGGGTGCGGACCCATTCATTCTCTATGGGCCCGGACGTTTGTGGAGCGCGGCCCCAAACTTCCGGGTTTAGGACCCAAACTTCCGGTCCGCAGCTCTGCAAAAGATAGAACATGTCCTATTCTTGTCCGCAGCTGCGGACAAGAATAGGCATTTCTAGAGGGGGTGCCAGCCGGGTGTGTGTTGCGGGTCTGCAACACACCACGGATGTGTGAATGGACCCTAAAAGTGGCGTACTACTTGGACAACATCGCTCCCAGCAGCGACATGGGAGTCCAAGATGCATCCAGACATGGTCCCCATGGTGTTCCAAATCCATTTCGGTGGTGTTTCTGTCACTTTCTGACCTTTTCCAATGGACCAGGCACCCTCCCCTCTTCAGAGCAGGGGGTGCCTGGTTGTCTCCCATTGACTTCTATTATACTCGGGTGCTCGGCTGAGCGCACAAATATAGCAACGCGTTCGGGCCGAACACCCGAATACTTTGGCTCTCGATCATCACTAATCATAACATCTGGTCCTGTCAATCACAGAGGGCGCAGCAGCTTCAGAGAGAGCAGAGCCACTAGGTGTAATGGCAACGCCCCTGTTGCTCCTAGAAGACTATTTGCATATAAACTTAAATTTTATCAGCAATGCGACCACATATGAACATGGGACTAACACAGATGCCTTCAGCTGCCAAGTGCACATGCAAGAGATTAGGCTCACAACTTCAGTTATTTCCATCAGTTATTGTGAGCCAAAACTAGGTGCGGCTCAAAAACACTGAAGAGGTGCAGATCTTTCCATTATACCTTATCTATGAGGAGGCTTCACTACTGGTTTTTGGCTCACAAAAACTGATGGAAATAACTGAATTGTGAACTCAGCCTAGTCCGCTTCATTAGGTACAAATCTGATGACAGAGGCCCTTGAAAAAAAATATATATAAGAATAATATACTGCAGCCAATCACTGTCCTCAGTGGTCTACTGTGCCATTGTACAGTGATGTTCTGGGATTTGGCACCTGACCACTGAGTACAGTGATTGGCTGTAGTGGTCACATGCCTTATCTAGGTACGTCACCACTGCTTTTAATAAAATAGCAGCGAACAACCCCTCCGACCTTCATTTCTATTATTTTCCGTTCTCTAAACATGGGTTTATCTTATAGTCTGTGAAATACGGTAATATTTTTTCTTGTTAAAAGTAAAACCAGGTGTGCCTGGGGCCTCTTACATGTTCAGCTCAAAGAACTTCCAGGAGAGGAAAACATGTGTTTCCACTCTACAGCGGGTGACTCCCAGCTCTTACTCATCATTTCCATGATTTGGAGGAAAGGCATTTCTGGGCTTTTTCATTCCGGTATCTGCCTTCCTACAGCTCTGGTTTGGCTGTATAGAGGCAAACATTTCCCCTTCTCCAAAAAAATTCTTTACAAGGATTTATCATAGACACAGAGGCATAGCTAGCAGTGATCAGGGGGATTGGTGGCCCTGATCCCACTTAGGCATGAGGCCTACAGCCGTATCCATTTTAGGGGTCCGCAAATAGCGGTTCCACAATACACAGATACCGGCCGTGTGCATCCCCCATTTTCCCTTCCGCAGGTCTCACAGTATGTTTCAAATGCCTATTGTCTGCAAAATGGACAAGAATAGGACATATTCTATCTTTTTTTGCAGGCCGTGGAATGGACACACAGATGCGGACAGTGCATAGTGTGCTGTCCGCATCTTTTGCAGCCCCATTGAAATGAATAAGTCTGCATTCGATCTTCCAAAAATGAGGATTGGATGCAGACTGAAACTACGGTCGTGTGCTTAAGGCCTTATTGTACAGCTCACCAAGGGCAGATTAGTAATGTACCCTGCAAGGCAGATTCCTTTTGATCATGTAGCAGGCCACACAACCCATCCTCAATTCTAACAAGCGTTATGTAATGTGACAAGCAGTACTTGATATCCTAGTCACCAGGCAAGCATCATCACATGTACAGTAATTGGAATCTCCATAATTGTTCTACTGTCTAGAGAGGACCTCCCGGCACATCACCTAATTAGGGCTCCTCACGTATTACTCTATGGGCTGGATATGTTAACCTATCATAACAAGTGTTAAGTGAAGCGAGCTTCGGATGCTTCATCTGAAGTAGTTTTGTTTAAAACTTCATAATAATACTGTATGAAGATCTGTCTCCATACAGTATTAGAATGTATGGGCTCCCATGAGCCGAAGCAAGTTATTTGCAAAGTCGCGAGTGACTTTGTGAAATAACTTCAGTAGTTGATTTTTAAAGTGGAAAACTAGGTACTAGTCAGAACCGAAGCAGAGTTAGTTTTCAAGTTTTTAAAGTGGTTTTCCCACTTTAAAAATCAACTACTGAAATTATTCAACGAAGTCACGCGCAACTTCGCAAACAACTTACTTTGACTAATGGGAGCCCATACATTCTAATACTATGTGGAGACAGATCTCCACACAGTATTATTCCGAAGTTTTGAACGAAGCGACTCCGGATGAAGCACACTAAAATAAGAACTGAAACATGTTCTTTCCTGCTTGGCCGTACTGAATCAGAAAAAATACAGAATGCACATGGAAGTGGTCTGTCGACATGGCTGTGTGCATGAAGATAAAAACTCTAAGGCCCCTTTCACACGGGCGTCATTTTTTTTGCCCGGATAAGAGCCGGGTGCGTTGCGGGAAAATGCGCGATTTTTTCTGCGCAAGTGCAAAACATTGTCATGCGTTGCACTCGCGTGAGAAAAATCACGCATGTTTGGTACCCAAACCCGAACTTCTTCATAGAAGTTCGGGCTTGGGATTGATGTTCTGAAGATTGTATTATTTTCCCTTATAACATGGTTATAAGCGAAAATAATAGCATTCTGAATACAGAATGCATAGTAAACCAGCGCTAGAGGGGTTAAAAAAAAATAAAAAATAATTTAACTCACCTTAGTCCACTTGCTCGCGAAGCCCGGCATCTCCTTCTGTCTCCGCTGCTGATGAACAGGACCTGGGGTGAGCTGCTCCATTAAATACAGGTTAAGGACCTTCGATGACGTCACTCCGGTCATCACATGGTACGTCACATGATCTTTTACCATGGTGATTCACCATGGTAAAAGATCATGTGATGACCGGAGTGACGTCATCGAAGGTCCTTAAGCTCTATTTAATGGAGTAGCTCACCCCAGGTCCTGTTCATCAGCAGCGGAGACACAAGGAGATGCCGGCTTCGCGAGCAAGTGGACTAAGGTGAGTTAAAAAAATTTTTTATTTTTTTTTAACCCCTCTAGCGCTGGTTTACTATGCATTCTGTATTCAGAATGCTATTTTCCCTTATAACCATGTTATAAGGGAAAATAATAATGATCGGGTCTCCATCCCGATGGTCTCCTAGCAACCATGCGTGCAAATCGCACGGCATCCGTACTTGCTTGCGGATGCCATCCGATTTTCACACACCCTATTCATTTCTATGGGGCCTGCGTCACGTTGAAATCGGACAATATAGAGCATGCTGCGATTTCAACTGAACGCACAAGTGATGCGTTAAAAACATCGCTCATGTGCACAGCCCCATAGAAATGAATGGGTCAGGATTTAGTGCGGGTGCCATACGTTCGCCGCACGGATCGCACCCGCACGGAAAACTCGCCCGTGTGAAAGGGGCCTAAAAGTTTAGTTTCTGTGTGATAAAAAATGGATATATACCAATTAAAGACAAATCATCTGCATAGCAAAAGGACGTAGCACAATAATTTATGTATGGTGTAGGCCTCATTCACACGGGCGTTGTGGATTGGGGCCGGATGCGTTCAGTGATACTCGCACTATTTTGCAAGTAAGTTCAGTCAGTTTTGTCTGCGATTGCGTTTAGTTGTTCAGTTTTTTCCGCGCGGGTGCAATGCGTTTTGATGCGTTTTTTACGCTCGTGATAAAAAAACTGAATGTTTACAAACAACATCTCCTAGCAACCATCAGTGAAAAACGCATTGCACCCGCACTTGCTTGCAGATGCAATGCGTTATTAACGCAGCCCCATTCACTTCTATGGGGCCAGGGCTGCGTGAAAAACGCAGAATATAGAACATGCTGCGATTTTCACACAGAACTGAATCCTGACCCAGTCATTTTGATGAGTCTGTGTACATGAGCGGTTTTTTTCACGCATCAGTTCTTCGTTGCGTGAAAAAACGCAGCATGTTCTATATTCAGCGTTTTTCACGCAGCCGGGCCCCATAGAAGTGAATTGGGCTTCATTGAAAAACGTATTGCATCCAGAAGCAAGTGGGGGTGCAATGCGTTATTCACTGATGGTTGCTAGGAGAGGTTTGTTAACCTGCAGTTTTTTATCAAGCACGTGAAAAACGCATCAAAACGCATTGCACCCGCGTGGAAAAAACTGAACGCAGACAAAACTGACTGAACGCGTTTGCAAAATGGTGCGAGTTTCACTGAAGGCACCCTAAACGTATCCGGACCTAATCCGTCATGGTCGTGTGAAAGAGGCCTTAGGGCCCTTGCAGACAAGCGTTAGCGGATTAGGTCCAGATGCGTTGTGGATGCGTTCAGTGAAAAATGCATATGATTTCGCAAGCAATTCTTGTATGCGATCGCATTTTTATCATGCGGGTGCAATGAGATTTAATGCATTTTGCACACGCGTGATAAATAACTGAGGGTATACAAACAACATCTCTTAGCAACCATCCGTAAAAAACGCATTGCATCCGTACTTGCTTGCGGATGGGATGCAATTTTCACACAGCCCCGTTCCCTTCTATGGTGAAAAAACGCAGAATATAGAACATGCTGCGACTTTCAGGCAACGCACATGTGATGCGTGAAAACCAATGCTCCTGTTCACAGACCCATTGAAATAATTGGGTCAGTATTGAGTGCGGGCACAATGCACCCGTGCGGAATACTCGATCGTGTGAAAGGGGCTTTACACTGCAAAAAATTCGTTAAAAATGTTTTAAAAAATTTGTATTGCAGTTCTGCCCCATTCACTTCAAAGAGTAAAGATGCAAAACCAGGCACAACCCATAGACCTTTTTTGGGAACAAAGCAGCCATGTTTTTCTAATCCTGGGCAACCACATTTTAGTATCCATATTATGACCACATCACCCAGACCCATCCCCCAAGTTTTTACTATACACAATAAGAACCTCTTATATCCTAAGAGAAGAGGAAAAAAAAAAAAAGAATGTTCAAGAAAAAAAAAATCTACCTCACCCTTCTGACAATAAAAGTGTACTTTACAGTAAAGTTTCTTTAATCTGGCATCAATGAGACTTTAGAGATATTCTGGATTATCAGATGTTCACAAAAAAGTATACAGAAGTTCTACTGTTATGGTAGAAAATCTTCAGAAAGAAAGCCCAAACCCCAAGCCTTACCGTATGTGTAATTATGTAAATGACCAGTATCATAAGGATCTCCCAGTTCTATGAAGTCCCATTTAAAGGGAACCTGTCACCGGGATTTGGGGTATAGAGCGGAGGACATGGGTTGCTAGATGGCCGCTAGCACATCCGCAGTACCCAGTCCATAGCTCTGAGTGCTTTTATTGTGGGGAAAAAAAAGATTTGCTACATATGCAAATGAACCTGAGATGAGTCCTGTCCCTGACTCATCTCTAGTACAGGACTCATCTCAGGTTCATTTGCATATGTATAAAATCCTTCTTTTTTTTCACAATAAAAGCACACAGAGCTATGGGGACGGGATATTGCGGATGTGCTAGCGGCCATCTAGCAACCCATGTCCTTAGCTCTATACCCCAAATCCCGGTGACAGGTTCCCTTTAAACTAAAAATGAATGCTGGAATATGAGACTCTGGATTATTGAGTGCCAGATTAAAGGAATTTTATAGTATTTTATATAAGCCAGGTACGAGTCATCATAAAAAGTAGACAGATAAGACTTGACTTTGTACAGGATTTTTATTTTCTAATTAGGTATCAAATTATATTCAACATAAGTTATACATTTTTTGATTATTATTTTAAGAAAAGCGAAAGACAGATTTAACCAGAATAAACTAGCTATGGCCTTGTGTAGATATACAATATATATATAAGAATTTAACCTATCAACAAATCAGGTACCTTGTATCATTGGTTGAACATCTGAAACATACAGACAAGTGGTGAGCGTTTTATAAAAAAGGCAAAAAAAATATGTAACAATAAAGCCAATGAGAAAGCCTTGCATTAAAATAAAAATATAGCACAACTTTATTTTTTAGAAAAGGCTGTTCAAAATACTAAGACTGACTTCATCCCTTTATCCCCTCCCCCACCCCCTTCTGAAGCTTTGGTTGACTTTACACTTCCATTATACCATCTCCCTGTTGTTTCGGATGGCGCAACAAAGAATCATGCTGAAGATCATTCCGAAAATCTGCAAGACAAAAGGGCTGCAGGTTAAAGGAGTCCCCCACCTAATATGTTTTCCAAGAAAACCATTTGATGATCTATCCAGTTTTATCACCCACCAATAAGTAAACCAATAGGGCAACAGCCCCACAACTGATGGTGCTGCTCCCAAAGACTACCTCCACCACACAACTGATGGTGCTGCTCCCAATGACTACCTCCACCACACAACTGATGGTGCTGCTCCCAATGAGTACCTCCACCACACAATTTATGGTTCTGTGTAGTTCTGGCACCATACAGTAAAGGAGCTACACTCGAACAGCTGATGGGCAAGGTGCAGGGTGTTTGATCCCCACTGATCATCTAGTGATGGCCTATCCTGAGTGTAGGCTACCACAAAAAAAAAAAAAGCAGGTCAAGCCCTAAGGCAGACCATGTGTTTTCCCAGAAATTCCCTTACCCCTCTACTTACCTCAGTTCAGTAGTAATTCTGTCTTGAGATGAACATTTGTTTGATTTCTGCCTTAAAAGGGTTGTGCAAGAATGGGATGATTTCTGGCAAACCCCCCACTTGGCCGGACTTGTAAAGGGAAGATTACTTACCTGCTTCCTGGTGCAGGCTCCCTACTCCTTCTCCTGCAGGCCTGCAATGCTCTGCTGGGCTCCCTCGCTAAAATCATCAGGTTTGATGCCACCTACTGCCTATGCCTGGCTACGGCAGTGACCAGCACTCCCTACTTCATAACAAATGATCATATGACCATCTGGCGACTGCTGCGGCCAGTGATTGGCTACTGGCGGCGCCATAGCGCATGTTTTAAGCGAGAGAGCCCAGCAAAGCATTGCAGGTCTGGAGGGGAAGGAGCCAGGAAGCAGGTAAGTAATCTTTCCTATACAGGAAGTAGAGTGGGAAGGGGGGGGGGGGTAGTCTGAGATGGACCAGTTGCTAGGAACGCACTTCCTGACAACCCCATTGAAAAGACTGTGGCATTTTATTCATAGCAACTAGTTGTCACCGCTCTGAATAGAATTGGACACATTCTGCTCTCCATCTGCATGCAGGGCATAATAACTGTCCTCTGAAATAACGTATGGCCAGCAACCATTGTCACTGACATTTCTGTCTGCAGACATGGCAGTATATAAAAGGTAAATGAGGGTCGTAGACCTTTACACAAAGAAACACGGATCGGATAGGTTGGATGCCTCCTTTTTAATAGAATATCAAAAGCGACAAGAGGTGACAGATATTCATCTTGGACTATTTCACTGAAGAACAATCCATATTTAGCAAAGTCAAGCCTGCGTGTTTCTGGGAAGGATTCCAGTCAGACTACAAATGGCTCAGGGCCATCTTAAAGGGGTTGTATCACTTCAGCAAATAGCATTTATCATGTAGAGATAGTTAAAAAAGGCCAGTTACCAATATATTATTATTCATATTGCCTCCTTTGCTGGCTGGATTCATTTTTCCATCACCTTATACACTGCTCGTTTCCATGGTTACAGACCACCCTGCAATCCAGCAGCAGTGGCTGTGCTTGCACACTATAGGAAAAAGCACTAGCCCATGTGTGCTCCTACGGTCCCGGCCACCAAATAGGCTGGCGCTTTTTCCTTTGGTGTACAAGCACGACCGCCACTGATGGATTGGAGGGGGATTTTGCACTGGCCACTAAATCTAATAATTGGCGCCACTTCTTGGTCTGCACAGATCACTTTACTGAAGTTATAGATTATTCTAAACCTGCCTGTAATAAGAAGATACCACCTCTGTGTATAGATAAGGCTACTTTCACACTAGCGTTTTTGCTGTATCCGGCAGGGTTCAGCTTCCGTTACTGATAATACAACCATCTGCATTCGTTATGAACGGATCCGGTTGTATTATCTTTAACATAGCCAAGACGGATCCGTCATGAACTCCACTGAAAGTCAATGGAGGACGGATCCGTTTTCTATTGTGTCAGAGAAAACGGATCCGTCCCCATTGACTTGCATTGTGGGTCATGATGGATCCGTCTTGCTCAGCATCCCAGGACGGATAGCAAACTGCAGCATTCTGCGGTTTTCTCTCCGGTATGAGAACGGAACGGAATGCATTTTGGAGCATTCAGTTCTGTTCAGTTACGTTTTGTCCCCATTAAAAATGAATGGGGATAAAACGGAAGCGTTTTTTTTTTTTTCTGGTATTGAGACCCTTTGACTGATCTCAATACCGGAAAGTATTAACGTTAGTGTGAAAGTAGCCTAAGACAAGATCCACTATTCACAATAGGCGATTGCCAAAGCTGATCTATTCTTTCCTTGTACAATGACCTCTACACAGGTCACAGAGGATGCCTGGAAAACTCTCCCATAGAAGTCAGTGAGGTCCCTACTGACCATTGTATCTATGGCCCGTGGGGCTGCCATACACAATTTTTTAATGCTTTGTAAATGCTGTTAAGAACATCTCAGGAAGATGGCCGCCCCCATAATATTGTTCAGGAAATAGAATAAAAAAATCTATAAAATCTGAAAATTTCTAAAGATTGGAAAAAAAGGATGTGTGTCGCTATCTGATTTTAACTGGCAGATAACATTTTTGGGGACACATTTCCTTTAAGTGTACAGCTAGCCTAAGAAAACCCCCCATGTCTTATTAAATTCTAATCATGCAAAACAATATTTTAAGATATTCATATACAGCGATTCAAGACTTTTCACTAATAAAACTAGCAGCAATGGTCATCAGTACGTGGTAAAAGCATTCCTAACATACCTGTATGTCATTTGGGTGTCCATTGACTGTCCCGGAAAATAACTTTAAAGGGGTTTTCCAAGATATTTTTACTCCCTATCCCCTCTCTCCTGACATGACAGCGATGCATTTCCAACTCTGCTGCACTTCCAGCACCTGCGCACTACATTCCCCTTTGTGGGATATGATCTGTGCAAGCGCCTGCATAAGATATGGAGACACATCACTGTGACGTCAGGGGAGGAAGCTAGTATTTTTATTAGTGAAAAGTCTGTGACAGACTTTAAGGGCAAGGATTTCCCCACTATATATCCAACTATACATACCATGACCACAGCGATTCCAATGCCAACTGCTCCAATGATGTGAAACTTCTTGTTAAAAACTTCTGCAATGACAGTTGGGCAACTCTGGAAAATGGGGGGAGAAAAAAAAAAATCACCACAAAGTCAGGTCACATTGGCCAAGTAACTAACTATGGATTAGGGTTGTCACAATACCAAAATTTAGATTCAAATTCTATACCATAAAAAAGTATTGCGATACTCGATACCATGCGAACAAAAAAAAAACACCAAAAAAGCCGTTCACCCTGATACAGCTCTATTAGGGTGAATAGGACATCAAACACTCTCCCTGCTGCCCTGTGCATAGTACACACAGCAGCAGGGAGCTTACCATGGCAGCCAAGGCTTCAGTAGCATCCTGGCTGCCATGGTAACCGATTGGAGCCCCAGGATAACACTGCTGGGGCTCAGAGGGGACCCTGTGGCCACTGCCACCAATGATTTAATACTGGGGGGGGGGGGGGGGCACACTGCGCCAATGTTTTTAAACCATTTAATACAAATACAGTAGGCTGTTGCCAGCACCCGACCTCTGACAGGGAGCTGCGATCAGCGGCAGTTAACCCCTCAGGTGCAGCCCCTGAGGGGTTAACTGCCGCTGATCGCAGCTCCCCGTCAGAGGTCGGGTGCCAGCTGTGTGATTCTGCCGCCGGCACCAACCTCCTGTATCTGTATTAATGGATTATTTATCTTCATTGGTGGTTCAGTGGCCACAGTCCCTCCCCTCCTCCGCCCCTCTCTCTCTCCACATTGGTGGCAGCAGCACATGGGGAGGGAGAGAGTGACTCCTTCTCCCCTGTACTGCTGAGGGAACATAGAGCGCGCTGAGAGCAGCGTGCGCCATGTTCTGTGATACTAGCCTAATATCGGTAAATAGCAAATCCCGGTATCGAATCGATATGGATACTTCATACCCATGTATTACGGAGTTCACTGGGAGCTGTATAAATCAATAACACCCCCCCCCCCCCCCCCCCCGTGGTGGCTGGTGGCTCTAGAGAGCCAGAATTTTTTTAGCATTCAATGTTATGATTCTACAGCTAGCTATGGTGTAAGAATTCAAGCATATGGACAAGTGATGGCACTTTTTGCGATTTGATATATACAGCAGGTACTTGGAATACTTCATAAAACACACTGGAAGCATGAAGGGAAATTCCCTATAGTCTAATATGGAGGTGGAGGTCACTACTACTACAGTAACAAGTTGCTTCAAAGAGCAGCTTCTGGACAACCACTTAAAGGCAACAGGGTTCATTTACAAAATGCTTTTTTTCCAAAAATATTTGCAAATTGTGGCTCAAACAGCATTTTGTGCAAAAAATATATATTAAAAAAAGGCAGAGCTTAGCAGAAGGGCGCAGCACTGGCAGAAATTATAACCGAAATCTACTCCAGCTCCTAGCTATTGTACATTCCAGTATCTGCAGAACAAACAACTAAGGTATTAAAAAGCACGCACCCCTTAATCCATTTTCCGCATCCTACTGCAGTCTTTAGTAAATGAGCCCCAGTCTCTGATTTTAACCCAATTGACTAGCTGGAATGCTACTAATGGTGATGTGGTCATTCTTTTTCTTTAATGGTTGTACCGATAAAACCTACCCTTGGGAGTGGCCATATTGGAGTCGCACGCTGCCTGTATTTTCTGGGTGTCTACGCTTTACGTTTGTAATAAAAGCTTGACTCGAGGTGGATTGATTTAGATAAAAGATTTAGCGTTCCTTCCCGACAGCTGCTTGCTCAGTGAAAGAGACTGCACATTTACATGTAGTGATCTCCTTCACTGTATGAGGACGCTATTGCGATCTCTCGTTCTGATAAAGAATCATGGTTTCTGAGCAGCAGATCACTGTTTAGAAAGAACGATCTACTGCCCAGAAGCTATTATCGGTGGTGCC